>NC_142351.1:41117624-41460124 GCF_059441175.1 Urocampus carinirostris
AAAAAAAAAAAAAGATTTAAATATCAGGGAAAAATACAAAAACTATGCGTTTATTTTTAGGTTGAGAATTTTGTTTTACTTTGACATAGCGCAAGGGTGTCCAAACTTTTTGCAAAGGGGGCCGGATTTGGTGTGTTAAAAAAGTAGGGGGGGCAACTTTAATTAACTTTTTTTGTAACAGTTGAAGAGAAGTAATTGTACTCTTGGGTGCAAATTGCGTTTGAAACATGAAAAAAAAATCTCACCGTGGCAGTTTAATATTTACAGAATGTTTAAACACAATAACAGAGAAATTGTCATATCAACAAGTGCAGGGCTCATTTAAAATATGACAGTAACTATAAATTTTGATTGGCACACCTCTCTCTCCCTCTCGCTTGGCGACCCGGGGACAGGACGCGCGGTGGTGATGTGCGCACTTGCGGTGTAGCGCGCTTTGTGCGTACCTTACAGTCCAATCCTGCAGGCTTTCACTCTAGAATAATAAACAAACGTAAGCCCCCTCAATGAAAAATGATGACTTGTCCGCATTAGTGTGATGGGTGAAACTGAGATCTGGAGTGCAGGACAAAGGCCAGGTCTGGCTCAATGGCAGTAGTATTGATGCGCAAGATGTCTTGTAAGTGAGAGTCCGATAGCCGTGTCCTCACATGGCTCTTATTTAAATTCATAACCGAGAATGTCTTCTCACACAAATACCTCGACCCCAAAAAAGCTAGAGAAATAAAAGTCAAACTCCTTTCCTCTAACTCTTTTGATGTCCGATGACACCTCCTCAATCCTGCGCGCCGGTGTTACGTGCCAGGCAGACTTTGGCATACTCTTGCTGCTTCTCATCACAGATATTTTTTACAATTGTCATCACAAAGTCTTTGATAAATTCACCCTCGGTGAAAGGTTTGCAATGCTTTGCGATCAGCGCGGCTACCTCGTAACTAGCCTTTTTGGCATTCTCGTTTGACTCTCGAGCTTCAAGATGTTTCCGTTTCTTGCTGCGTTCATTACCTGTGATCCTGTCATATGCGTCAGCATGTTTTGTTTGCTAATGTCGTTTCACATTGAACTCTTTAAAAACAGCCACTGTCTATTTACAAATGAGGCAGAAACAGTTGTTACGTATTTCAGTGAAGAAATTATCCAATTTCCACCCATCCTTGAACCGTCGGCCCTCGCAGACAACTTTTCTCATTTTGTCAATTGCCGCCATTTTATAAAAATGGGGGGCCTCACATACTGATTTGCTGTTCCTATTTGTGCCGCTAGATGGCATCTTTAGAACACGCAGGTAACTGGCGCTGCTGCTCAATGTGTAACCGGTACCTAATTCTACATGCGGGCCACGCGTTATTGATTTGATGACGGAGGATGGGGGCCGGATGAAAATTGACCACGGGCCGCAAATGGCCGGACTTTGGCCATCTTCTGACATTGCGGAATCCCTACCTAAAAGTCGCCGTCTTGTTTGTCCGGCGTCTTGCTGTATTTGGCACTGTTTGGCATTAGACAATACAGTGCCATGTAGTGGTCAAATACAACACACTGGGGCTTTAAAAAAAATAGCAGGCCTTTACCTGGGCAAACTAATACTGAAAAAAAAACAAAACAAAAAAAAAAACAATAGCTTAGCGTCATTTGAACAGTAGATGGCGATAATTCGCTGCAAATCTGAGTTCCCATTTTATACCACAGAAAAACACTAATAAAGCTTGTATACAAATGTTGATGCATGGCCAAACCCATATGCAGTGGAAAATATATGAGATATGGATTTTATTGTCTCGTATTTCGGATTATTTTATGCTTGCTAGTGGTAAAACCAATATTACATTCATAAAAATAAAAAATAAATAATTGGTCAAATACAACACACTGGGGCTTTAAGAAAATAGCAGGCCTTTACCTGGGCAAACTAATACTGACAAAAAAAAACAAAAAAACAATAGCAGAGCGTCATTTGAACTCCTTAACAGTAGATGGCGATAATTCGCTGCAAATCTGCGTTCCCATTTTATACCACAGAAAAACACCAATAAAGTTGGTATACAAATGTTATTTATAATAATAATAATAATAATTTCCTTTGTATTGTCATTCTTTGTAACAATGTACACAGAACGAAATGTCGATACACCTGACCCGTTGTAGCGAGCCGATGCAGCCGCAGCCAACAGAGGGCGCCGCCATTTTACCAATTAGGTATGACTCGGCCGAGGCGCGAACCAGCGACCTCCCAGTCTCAAAGCGGGCACACTACCATCTAGGCTATGAATTATGATCAAAAATACACCAACTATAACATCCTTTATTAAATGCTTGTAGGCCAAGAAATGTATTTATTTGACATGAGGCTCACCTAGATGGAGCTGACATGAGTGTCTGGCATCTTACTGCTACGGGTACCCCAAATGCAAAAACCTTGTGAAAGGATTGGCAAAAACAAACAAAACAAAACAAAACAAAACAAAACAAAAAAAAAACGATTAGCAAAATGATCTCCGTAATTAGTGTTCTTCCTTGTGCTTTTCAGCACTCGTTTTCAGTTGCACTACACATTACAGCAACATCTAGTACTCAAAATGCAGTCATTTTGGATTAAAAAAGTTGCTTTTTTTTCCCCGGTTTAAACTGCGGAATGCTTTCATTCAATACATTTTAGAAGCTGATTTTTTTTTTCTTAATTTGGGTTGCGCTTTATAATCCAGGTGGGACTGGGGTACTGATGTCAGACAAGTTGAGAACCACTGACCAAGAAAATCTGGATTGGAGTTTAATTGAGCAAGCGAAATAAATCCAACAAGAAAACGACTTAATAACGGATCCCACAACCACCTGGATTGTAGGGGTGCCTCATCATGTGGTTTGTCTTGGGCAAGGACAGCCTGGCATCACCTATCTGTTTCCAGGATGGGTTTTTGGGGTTTGGGTATGCTCTTTCACATGAAACAGAGAGTACTGGTTTCCACGGATACCAGTACAAGGAGATCGCCCCTGATCTGATTCAGATACAGCACCTTCAACATTTGGTCGCCATGTTTCTCTGCGTAAAGCATCATACCATCATCAGAGATGAGCCGGACCCCAGCATTGACGGGCTGCGGCATGTGAAAATACTGATACTGGGGCAAAACTATTTTGTTCCGAAATAACGAGTATCACATCGTAGAGTGATACCATGCCATCGCTTGTGGCTTTCATATTTTTGGAAAAATAAATTTTGTAGTGATGACTTTACACCTTTCCCCTGAAAATGACTGCATTTCAAATATATATTTACATTCAAATTATTTATGTATATTAAACAAATAACCAAATAGATCAAGAAATGTGTTGGTTCAGTTAAAAATAATTAAATGATTGGAAATAAGATTCAAGATTCAAAGTGTTTATTGTCATGTGCACAGAAAGGAACCTCAATTCCCTGCACAATGAAATTCTGACTTTGCTGTCCACACAGTTGCCAGCGTAATAAAACTAAGAAACTATATGCAGATATGCATAAAAGAATATTACGATTATCAAAAAGATAAAAATACAAGATTAACTCAAGATAAGTTCAGTAAAATAAGTTCCATAAATAAATCAATAAAATGGCTCCTTTAAAAAAACAGATTCAATATGTTTTAATAGGAGTACTTGTGACAAACACTAAAAATGTTACCATAGCAAGCAGAAGCTATTCAACATAAACGTCTACGTATACTTCAACATACTCAATAATGTATGCAACGTCCAATTCTAAAACAGACAAGAATTCAAGAATTAAGTGTGTTTACTGAATTTGACTTCTATTTGAACACTGTAAAGGTAACCAAAAGAAAATATTCAAATCGTATACTTACGTACGGACCACTATATTACGAAATATCCACAAAATGCGATTGTGATGACAACATTATAGTATTCCAATAAAAAGCCGAATGTGAATGCACCTTGCGCGGGTCTGAGTTGTGCAGGACCGTAAAGCAGCTTGTCGAAGATACATTACAACATTTTTTTACAGCTACATAATTTGAAATGATCAAAAGAAATTTACAAAACAACATATAAACTGACAGGTACGAATATGTTTGTTTTATGACCAGGGTTGGGTAGGGTTACTTTAACTTGATTACTTTCAATTACTTTTGGATTACTCCAATACCAAATATTCTAATAAAAGACAAAAGAAACTAAATATGAATAAAATTATGACTCACAACACGTGGTAAGCTTTCTCTCCTGGCTTTGATCTCTTTGATCTCCGGCAAAATAAAATAATAAAATGTGACAGAAACAAAATGAAAATAAATCCAAACAGCTTGCCAACATCATGTTTGCCGTTCCATCTATTCCGTTACTCCCCAAGCCTGCACAAAATTTAGTCATTTTATTCATATTTAGTTTCTTTTGTCTTTTATTAGCATATTTAGTATTGGAGTAATCCAAAAGTAATTGAAAGTAATCCAGTTAAGGTAACCCTACCCAACCCTGTTTATGACACTCTTGGGCTTCCATACACCTAATAATCAAGTTAATTGAAGACATGCTGTGGGCCTGCTGCACATGTGTGTTTGATTGGTGCGATCCTTGCTTTCACTATAAATACAAGTGATCTGCCTTTGTGAATTGTGCTAGTGCTACCGATTTAATTGCATTCATGATGGAGTCCTGTTTTGCAATTACAGCAGCATTATGTAAGTTGTGTTGTGATTTCCATGTTGACTAGCGAGCAATTTACCTATACAAGTAATGAAGAAAAACTTTCCAGCTTTAAACCTTAACATAAAATAAACGATGTTCTGCTAAGTGTTTATAACCATTTTCTTTTTCTTGTTTTAGTGCTGATTGCAACCTGTTTGCTCAATGTTGCAGGTGACTACCGAATTTCAGGTCCAATATATTGTATACTGTAATACTGTGTCTAACTTTTTGTTTTCCTTTTGCAGTTGTTGATACTGCAATGAAAGTGACCACTTGCGATTCAAACAAGTGGCAAGTTCATCGCTTATATTGTGGTAAGGATATGGCTGGGCCTTACTTCCTTCAAAAGAAACCAATTATCTATAGTTTTGATATGTGGTATGGTTAAATGGGCGCTCTGCCAAATTATGGCCTGTATGCTGGCTATGGTCCATCTCCACATTTGGTCTGGCCCTTTGATTTTTTTTTTTTTTTTTTTTTTTTTTTCTAGGGGGTTTGTCCTTTTTAAATTCCAAATATTCAGGTCTTAAATGTTTTGGCCGAATTGGGGTTCAAAATTCATTGCAGCTTTGGTGGTGAGAATGCGGACTGCTTATCACTGGATTAGCAGAAATGTAGCTTAATTATGAGTATCTAAGGCTCATGTTAATTTTGTCTTGCATTTCATGTCGGTAAATTCTATACAATGCGTTGTAAGGGAGATTGTCATATAACATAAATATTTGTGGCTGGGACTATTCCCCTCAAATTAAGAGGGAAATGATTTTCACTTTAATATGAGTACAAAGCTCACAACATTGTTGCCCATCATGCTGCTACACAATTACCCCCCCCCCCCCCCATTTCACTCTTCTGCATTTCTCCGGAAAAGGCTGTTAAATGAGGAAAAATGATCCATTTTGGTCACTTAAGATTCTCGGTTTCCAGTCTTATGCTTTATGACCCTTGTTTACGTTTGCTTGACATCTAGTAAACTAATACACCCTTATGAAATACTATTCTTTCTGCACATGTAAACAAACATTACCACTCTTCGTGTGACAAGACAACATCGAATTGGATGCAGGGGATTCTCAA
Source organism: Urocampus carinirostris (assembly GCF_059441175.1). NCBI lineage: Eukaryota > Metazoa > Chordata > Actinopteri > Syngnathiformes > Syngnathidae > Urocampus > Urocampus carinirostris. The sequence goes on from NC_142351.1 coordinate 41,123,382, forward strand.
TGTATCTGAAAGATTAAGGGGCAAACCCATGCATGAAGTCACTTATTGCTGAGGGCTGACCACTTTTAATGAATGTCTTTGACTACAGGCAATGGAGTAATCAAAGTAACTAATTCATTGTATGGTCGTTCGAGCCCACTGGTCTGCGCTGAGGGCAAACCCAAACATCATCTGGCCAACACAAAGTGCGCTCGGCCAAAAACCAAGGAGGACCTTATGACAAGGTACATGACTGGTTAATGTAATGGTGATGAGGCTTGAACTTTCTGATTCTCCCCTACCTTTTCTTTGGTTCATGCAACTTTGTCTACAGATGCAGCGGCAAGCGTTCATGTGAACTAATCATTGACGACTTTCGAACTCCAGATCCCTGTCCTGGCACCTTTAAATACTTGCAGACCAATTTCACCTGCCTACCTGCAAGTATGTCCTTTGTATTCTGTAGTTGTAGAATCCCTTTGCTGATGTTTGATCTTTATTCCTACAGTTACTGTCGTGGCTTGTGAGGGCTCTGTGGCACACTTGTATTGTGGTAAGATGGCTTTCTAAACTGCCTTTATTTTCAAAGGTGAGGTTTGCTGTGTCCTTAAAGTTGATGGTACATTTTGTCATGATTTCTAAGAGCCTATTTATATATTATCCAACACTGCGCAGCACTTTCAGCAAAAAGGGTATTGCATTATGGAGTCACTTAATGCATGTCATCACAATTTGGTTACAAATGTGCAACATCAGTCCAAACACCACACTAATTTTTTTGGGGGGAGGAAGGTGAGCCAACAAATGCACAAATTACTGGGGATGTGCTAATTACTTAATGCTAGGAAATGTCACCAGAGAATTCTAAAATGAATTTTAAAACTGTTAAGCAATTACAATATAACTTAAGCTTAAACTACAATTGCCCATTTACTGAATGCAGGCACTTAAAATGTTATATAATTTAATGGTGCCTTCAAAGCCCATGCTAACATTGCGGTCAGTTTCTCAAGCTTTTTATAAGGAGTCAGTTAATTGTCAAAATCGCAGTTTATAGTAGCACAAATCAAACCTGTTACCCTTAAGTTCTGATCAAATTTATTGGGAAGGAAACTTAATGCTGTATACAAAATGGCAATACATAGTTAAAATGGTAAGTCTTTGACTACTTTAAATTGAATATCTAGCCCTTTAATGGGCCTTAACAGATCTTCCCCAAACCACTACAACTAGAGTGCCTAGTGCAAGGCTAAAGTTTTGTAGTTTCCTCATGGTTGAGGTATTTCAAGGGAACTTTACCTCTTGCAGGTATGGGGCAAACTATTTCAATCCTGAGGGCGGACTATGGACGCACAGACCATTACACATGCGCATATCGGAGGACCCCTAAAGAGATCAGCAATGTTGAATGCCAACAATCAGCCATTGGTGTTGTTGCTCAAATGTAAGTATCGTGTTCTTGGGCAGTTGTGGGTACTATTGTGGTACTAAGGCCCTTTTCCATTCATAGGTGCAACAAAAAAACCAGCTGTGCCATCTCAGCCACCAATGCAGTGTTTGGAGATCCTTGCAAATACATCTACAAGTACCTGGAGGTTTCATACACATGCCAATGTATGTACTTATTTGCAACAGTGTGGAAAATGTGTTTAATTGAATCACCACTTAACTGTTAATCAAATTTACCCATTGAGTAAAAGTATTGGTAGTGTGGTTTTTTGAAACAGATTTATATCTGTAAATGACCATGTCACTTCTAACATCTAGTTAATGTTCAAGGTGGTGCATCTAATTTGTCTTTCAGATCCTGCTTTCCATTAACTGAAGTCCATCAAATCAACTTGAATGACTGAATACATGAAATGCATCAAAATAAAAAAATCCCTCCAATATTTGAGAACTTGTGTGAAGGTTATTACTCTTAAAATGTCTTTATTTGGGGATGATATTTTAATGTTCAGATGAAATTATGGAAAATACCTAATGCATTGTACTTGTTGCCACAAATATGGTAATTCTGATGGTTTAAGCTGAGCTACTCTGGTCTAAAATGTCAACATGGCAGGTCAGGCAATTGCAGCTTTATAACCTTCTATATCCAAACGAAGGTAGGTAAAATTTAAGCTAAATCTTTTCTTCCTAGCCGCCCAATGGCCAACTAACCAGATGTAGAGTAACATCAAGGCATTCTGGCTACAAATTCATGTAATGTTTGTGGAAAAGGCTAATGTCTTGTATTCTCATGTGTATGGAACACTTGGTCTTAAGTCAACATTAGTTTTTTTTTTTTTTTAATAAAGTGAAAACTAATTAAACCGCAATTCTATTTTCTAATGTGTAAAAAGTACAATTTTTGTCACTGCATAAAGTTCATTAATTAGGTCACTGAAATCCTTCATGTCTCCAGAAATGATTGACTAAGGTGTTTCTCATTAACATTTTACCAATATCAACCATATTCTAGCATCGCCTTGGTAAAATTAGTGAGCATTAACTAATTGCAGGGTTTTATGATCTGTAGGCAAATGAAGGCCATTCCAGAATGAACTTTTTGTGATAACAAAACAATCTGACTGCATTTAAAGCATTTTGTACTCTTCAAATAAATTCTATAAAGGCAATTGGGTCTAGTCAATTTGTGAACAAACTAGACTCTAGTTTGTTCACAAATCTGAAAACTTGTAATTTCCAGTTCTCTAACTGGGTCCAATGTATGTGGTGGTGGTAATATCTATGTAGCTTTCTTTGGGTCTTTTGTATCTCTGCATATTGTGACGAGCTGCATTGATATAATCACAGTAACTTGCATTGGTATATTTATTGAAAACAATTGCTCTCAATTAGTTCGACCAAAACCATTTTAAGACTGATGACAAACTGTTTGCCTTTGGGGCTGAATTCAGACTTTCTGTATTCAATTGGGTAGGGTCAGTAAAACTCAATTTTAGCTTTTTAGTATGCTTTTAATAACTTAGCCTATTAGAATCATGGAGGTTGAGGAATATTTTCTTATCACGTGTATTGATGCGGAAAATATTTTCATGTGAAATATCGAATGTGCCAAATGCTATTAACAATTGAATACATTTTTACCTGTACATGGTATATAGATTCAACACTTTGTTTAAATTTTTATTTTTTGTACATGAAATAACTTAAATTTATTTTTTAACCTGATTTTGTGCTGGACTAGATTAAATAAATTTACGGACCAAGATCCTGCCCTCGGTTATAGTTTGAAATAACTGATTCAATAGAATAGAGATGAAGAATGTCGCACACATTTCTTCAAATGCAGAGGTGCTTCAGTGGCCCAAGGATCTGCAAAAAGTACAGAGTTCAGTTTTCGGCAAGCTATGTTCAACAAACATACTAATGACTTACCCCGGCATGCATAAGCAACCTCCAAGTACTTGTAGGTTCCGCTACATGGGTCTCCAAACACTGAGGTGTCTGCGGCAATCGTGCAGCTGGTTTCCCCATTGCACCTTAGGAGAAACGGAAGATGAACTTCATGGAGTGCTAAAATCTTCTGCCTTCCACGAGGAAGTTCAATTGTGTTCATGTAGGAGTAACTGATTTACAAAGCGCCTTTGCATTTGTTGTATACATGATGCCATACGCGCTTGCTAATCTTTATTACTGCAGTTTCTTTCTTTTTAAAAGTGAAACTGTACCTGTCTGCAACAATGTCAGTTGGGCTCAGGCAGAGGACATTTTGGACCTGGCTTGGAGGTCTTTTGTAGCTACACGTGGTCCGGTCACGGCGGCCGTAGTCGGCACCATAGACAGTGATTACTTGTCCATTAACTGGCATGAATGTGAGAGAATGAAACTTGGTCATTAAATTGTAACACGTCAATTCTGAGAGTTGGTCGGCAACTTTTTCTGTACCACAGACCGGTTTAATGTCTGTCTATATGCTTATGCCCTGGCCTAACATTAGTAATAATATTAACAAATATTAAGTTCAATCAATTAGGGATCTAGAAAGCATTGTAAAAGGCATTACAATTTTATCTTTATCACTATTTTTACTCACAGTATCACATTGTACGATTTTTGGCTGAAGACTCCCCATTCTTCACAATCACGTGGGCTAATAGTTAGGTTTCAGGGCTCCCATTGTCGTGTATTGGGTTTGATATCCATTACATCCCCTAAAGTCAATATTGGATTGACTGATCAATCATTGCTCAATTGCAGTGCTGTCCTATAGTAAAACCTGTGTGTAACGCACACTCCGTTTTTTGGGGGATAAAAACCAATGCATGTACAGTATTTACAATTAAAAACAGTATGAGCAAAAAATAAGGTTTTGTTCTTTTCTCTGCTGCCCAGTAGTTGCCGACCAATCTTATTAAGCACACAAAATACAACCGCAATGAAATCGTCTCACCGCAGAACAAATGTGCCAAAGATGACTCGCACGCCACCACGGTAACTGTTTAAGCAGAAGGGGAAAAAACGAGGTGATACTCATTGTTATTGTAACATTTCACAGTAGAAACATACTTGCAGAAAGGCAGGTGAAATTGGTCTGCAAATATTTAAAAGTGCCTGGACAGGGATCAGGTGAGCGGAAATCTCCCGTATTGGTGGAACACGTTTTTTTGCCGTTGCATCTGCAGACAATGAGAAAAGCAGACGACACACAGGTATTCAATACAACGTGTTTTATAGAACAAAAAGATAAAATATCTCATCTCATTAGCTACTTTGCTTATCCTCAGTAGGGTCGCAGGGGTGCTGGAGCCCATCCCAGCAATCATCGGGCAGTGGGCAGGGGACACCCTGAACTGGTTGCCAGCCAATCGCAGGGCACACGGGGACAGACAACTCACTCGCTCATTCATACCTAGGGACAATTTGGACCGGCCAATTCACCTGAAATGCATGTATTTGGAATGTGGGAGGAAACCGGAGTGACCGGAGGAAACCCACACAAGCACGGGGAGAACATACAAACTCCGCACAGGAAGTCTGGAGCTGGATTTGGACTCACGCAGGAGGTTCCCAAGACATGAACTGTGCCGCACATGCGCTAACCACTGCGCTGCCGTGCTGCCCTAGATAAAATATGTACTCTGATATTGATGTGGTAGGCATTCACTATCTACTTGTCTTTAATAATATTAAACATATTCCTCGATTAATTTCTTTTAATTTATTGGCAATTATGCTTTTTCTTTTTAAGCAAGCAGAAAAAAGTCATGTTCCAACACAAACTTAAAGAGCACTTCACAAATGGTAAAGGAAGATTGAAAACAGGATGTGTAAATACTGTTACCAAGTATCTGGCGATACTAGAGTAAAATATAGGTATTACCAAAAGTGGCTAAATTTAGTATAAACTTCCCTGAAGTGGCAGTTTAATGATCAGAAACTAGAAATTACAGTCATACGGTCAAAGGGCATTTGTTAACTATGGTTTGAACGAGAAGTATATGTTGGGATTTAAAAACATTTCTTGCTTTTGTAAAAGTAGTGTTTTTTTGGGGAGGGGTGTCAGATATTTTCTTTTTTTGAGCGAGGAGAATTTTGCACCAGGTATCCCTATTGATCACTAAAATCAATCAACACAGGACTGATGGCTGCCCTTAGCCCAGTCAGGAGGACATTGCGGAGTTGCGATTCTGCATCACAGCCATCAACATTATAGATTCTTCTCAAGTTTGCCACCACCTCTTTGGTAGGCACTACAGTCTCCTTAAAGCAAGGACCAACAGGCTCAGAAACGGTTTCTTCCAAGGGCTATCACCACACTAAACAAGGATGTAAAACTTAAGATAAATATCTTGCTGCTTAATTTTTTTTGTTATTGCTGCTAAATATTATTGCACTGATTGTCTTTTGAACTACTGTTACAATGCACAATCTCTAAGCACTACTTTGTAAATATAATTCCCGAAGGTATCCTGGCTGTCTTTTGATATTTTTCTGAAGTCTCTTGTATAGTATTGTTGCATATAGTGTTTATCATTGAGAAGAGAGCATTCAATTAAAATCTATATAAATGCATCAAACATCCTCGATAAAAATAGAAATAAAAATTGGGACAATATTTTAAACTAGGAAGCAAAAAAACAAGTTCCTGTTTTCAAATAATGCAATGTAAAAGGAGACACCAGGTATTACAAACGTGTTGGTAATTGCTACTATGTCTTACTTCAAAAAAGGAATGCAAAGAACTGATCCAGAACTGATTTGAACTGATCCAGAGTCACAATCATGGTTTAATTACTAACATTATTGGTTGGCAAACCTTGGGCTATAAACCTGTTGTGTGAAAGGTGTGAGGTAAGATGAGCGGTGGAAATAAATTTTAAGGTGCTGAGATTGAAATTGATGAAATTTTATGTGCGTCATTAGCCCAATCTCTTTTGCTCACTGCCGTTGCCTAGGTTGTGAGGGTAATTCCAAATGGTGTGAAATTGCGCAACGTGTTTCTCTTCCCCTTCGGAGGCAGATATCGGCAAACTCAAATGATTTCTTGAGGTTATTTTGTACGGGCTTGTAGCCCAAACACTTTAAGATTAGGCTAGTAGAATGATCCAAAGAAAAAGTCAACGCAGAGGATTCCTTCGGAATATTGGATTACTTGGACCCAGCAGTGGTTAGCTCATTCGCCTAAAAGCGAAAGGTCACTGGTTCGAGACCAGATGGAAACACGTGTAGGCCTGGAGAGGGATGGCTGCCACCATGCTGCACTTGCTCAAGACACACCACAGGAAATGGTGCCCCTACAAGGGATACAACCAACCAACTAGTTTAAACAAGGCATTTGAGTTAAGAAGCATTAGCCACCTGTTTTATCCATTTATTGGAGAAGCATTTGACAGTTGGTTTTGGAGACTCCAGCTCATGACTAATCTGAGTGAAATATTGGGATCTTTCTTGTTATGGTCTGAAAGAGTAGAATATCTTTCTTGGCAAGGAACTGAATCAGCAAAACCAAAAGTGTTGAGTCGACTTTATCTGGGCAGTTTTCACATCTGGAGTAACCTACCTGACTTCCTGTAAAAGATGTTAATAAGCAATGTCGTTCTGGTCTGGGATCATTACCCTTTCCTTTTTAATTATTTTTCTTTCTTTATTTTATTTCTTTTGTCCCCTTTGTTTTTGATGTTTCCCCTTTTTCCTTTTTAAAATATTCTTCTTTTTTCCCCTGTCTCATTTTTTAACATATTTTTCCCTCTTTTTACCTTTTTGGTTCTTTATTTTATTTCCTTTTTTATTTAACTCTCCCATTTCTTTGCCAAAGGCTCAGCAAAATGCGAGGGAAAATAATGTTGTGTTTTGACCATTTTGAGTGCCTGTGGTTTGTATTCATCCTTATGCTTTTCAGCACCCATATTCGGTTGCACAACATCAATCACAGACATGTAATGGCCAACTATTACACATGCACCCTTAAATTTTATATCGCGTTATTTTTGAGTCTTGGTTTTATGGATATTTGTTCTGTGGATTTTGTATTTTAATTATTGAGCGAATGGGTGGTCTAAATGACGTTGTGTTGGTCTTTGACAATGAAAATAAATATTCTTAATTTGAAAACACTGTATACATACATCATCCTTAGCTCATCCACGGTGTCTTGCCGAGCACACTGAGTATTTGTCACCTGGTTAGGAGGTACTCCCTCACTGCAAACCTCTGCACTTGAACGGCCATATAGAGCCTCATTCACACTGATGACTCCATATTCTGTCACATAGAAGAATAAACTGTACTTTTGTGGCAGGCTATCAATGCAAAGATCTCTTCAAAAAATAAAGCAAGTCAATGTTATGTCAGTCAGGTTGAAGCTTTACCGCAATTTAAGAGATGAACAGCCAAAGGGTCTGTATCGCAGGTGGTTACTTTCTCCTCACAGTTGACAGCTGTTAAAACAAAGTATTGTTTAGGAAAGCATACGTTTTGCTACAACGGAAATTCGATAGTCAAGTCATGTTTATTTGTATAGCCCTTAATTACAAGGAGTCCCAAAGGGCTGCAGACCACAGATTAATGCAAACCAAGTCAAGTCAAGTCATTTTTATTTGTATAGCCTTAAATCACGAAGAGTCTCAAAGGGCTTCACAGATTATTACACTGTATTACACAGACTATTTTTCAGCCGACAAGAAGAGTTGGTTATTCATATGCTATGGAGTAGAAGTGAGTTTTATGTTTAGATTTAAACATTTCCACTGAGGTTGCAGATCGGATCTCAGGGGGAAGAGCATTCCACAGCACCGGTGCCCGGATGGAGAACGCTCTCGAACCAACAGAACACTTCTTTGCTCTCGGAATTACCGACCGGGACATAGGGGCAGATCAGATCTGAAAGATAAGAGGGAGCGAGTCCATGTATGATTTTGTACAATACTAAGAGAACCTTGAAGTCACATCTTTGGCTAACTGGGAGCCAATGCAGGTTAGCCAAAATCGGTGTTATGTGATCGTACTTTTTTGTCCTAGTTAAAAGCCTCGCTGCGGCATTTTGTACTAGCTGAAGAGACTTGATTCTAGACTTCGGGAGACCGGAGAGTAGTGCATTACAGTAATCGAGACGGGAGGTAACAAATGCATGAATTATTGTTTCCGCATCAGACTGAGACAGTATTGAACGGATTTTAGCAATGTTACGAAGATGGAAGAAAGCGGTTCTAGTAATTTTCTTTACATGCATTTCAAAGGATAGATCAGGGTCTAATTGATCAGAGCTGTCTCAGTAGAGAGGTTAGCCCTGAATCCTGATTGCATGGATTCAAAAAGGTTATTCTCGGATATGAAAGCATTCAGCTGCTGTGCCACTACTTTTTCAAGTACTTTAGAGAGGAAAGGTAGGTTTGACACAGGTCTGTAATTACTTAAGAATTTCTAGATCAAGGTTGGGTCGTTTCAGTGTGGGTTTAATAGCGGAGGACTTAAAAGCTGCTGGAACTACACCTGAGGAGAGTGATATGTTTGAGATCATCAAGTGACAGTTCACTAAAACGGGCCATTTTCCCAGGACAGCCACCCTGTCGTGCATCTGTAGATTTCAGCCCTTTAATATGTGTGGTATTAAAAATTTATTTAGCAATTTCTTCCTGTATGCATCGAATCTTCTTAGTAAAGAAGACCATTAAGTCCTGAGCAGAGTGCGTCGAACTATCTGCGATAGTCTGTTGCCTTGTAAGCGATGCTACAGTGCTAAAAAGGGCTTTGGGATTGTTCTTTTGAGACGCAATCACCTTCGAAAGGTAGGCCGATTTTGCAGAGGCAAGGTCCGCTTTATACTTTAACAAGCTGTCACACGGGCAGCACGGCGGCACATGGTTAGCGCTTGTGCGACACAGTTCATGTCATGGGAACCTGTCGTGGGTTCAAATCCAGCTCCAGACTTTCTGTGCGGAGTTTGTATGTTCTCCCCGTGCTTGCGTGGGTTTCCTCCGGGCACTCCGGTTTCCTCCCACATTCCAAAAACATGCATTTCAGGTGAATTGGCCGGTCCAAATTGTCCCTAGGTGTGAATGAGCGAAAGAGTAGTCTGTCCCCGTGTGCCCTGCGATTGGCTGGCAACCAGTTCAGGGTGTCCCCTGCCCACTGCCCGAAGATGGCTGGGATGGGCTCCAGCCCCCCCGCGACCCTAATGAGGATAAGCGGTACGGCTAATGAGATGAGATGAGAAGCTGTCACACCAGGTTTGATGGAAAACCTCAAGCTTGGTAGTGTGCCATTTTCTTTCCAATTTCCTGCATTCTTGTTTAAGGGTTTTAGTTTCATCAGTGAACCAAGGCGTGCTTTTTTTAGGACGTGATTTTAGCTTTATGGGCGCTATTGAATCCAGGACACTAGTCATGGTGGTATTGAACTAATTCATGAGTGAGTCAATCGAGCCATTGTATGAAGGAAAGGACGCAACTGCTCCAGGAAGGAGTTCAAAGAGCTCAGAAACTGTGCCAGTGCTTATATTGCGTCCGCTAAATCCTTCAGCTTTTTTAACACTACATTTAGCTAGCACCTCAAATGTAACTAAATAATGATCCGAGATAACAGTAGTACACGGTAACACCATAATGTTTGAGGTTAAAACTCCTCGAGTCAGAATCAAGTGTAGCGTGTTCCCATTTTTATGGGTTGGCAAATCAACCAGTTGATTAAAACCAAATGCATCAATTAGAGACCTAAACGCAATAGTAAGTGAACTGTGTGGGGAGTTCATATGAATGTTAAAGTCTCCCATAATTATAATTTTGTCTGCATAGGTTACTAGTTCAGACAAAAGTTCAGCAAATTCGTCTAAGAAAGTTGTGTGTGGCCCAGGTGCACGATAGATAGTTATTACATCAATTGACAATAGAGAGGACCGCATCACAAGAGCCTCAAACGCCTTGTTATTATTAGAGGTACGAGGATTAAATTTGAGCGATTTTTCAGAAATAAGCGCAACACCGCCACCCCTTTTCAACGTGCGTGCTATATGGCTACTCTCGTAGTCTGGGGGAGAAGCATAATTTAGCGCTAAATACTCATCCGGGCGTAACCACCTTTCCCAAAGACCCATACAGTTAAGTTTATAATCACGAATAATGTTATCAACAAGTAAAGCTTTTGGAGCAAGCGATCTAATATTTAACGGACCAAATTTTAGCTTTGCTGAATCGTTTGACTTAGCTGAACTCTTTGTAGTCTTTGTCGAGATCCTCAAAAGATGCCACGGCTGCGTTTGTGGCTTTTCGTGTGCGCGAGTGTAAAGCTTCGGTTGTCCGGCGAGGAATGAATGGTGGAATTAGTTACATCCTCGCTTCCATCTTGCTCCTTAGACTTCGTACGCTTCACACATCTACCTGCACGGCAACCACGCTTCTGTTTTCTGTCCTTACGGCGCCGTTGTCGTCGCTTATTAGGAAGAATAGCCGTCCAAAAGGATGCTGGATCTCTTTGAAGTTCGCTCGGTATATCATAGGCGGTATAAAAAGTGCCGAAAAGTCGAAATTTAGACGCCCACCCAACCAAATAAGTTCGTCCCTACTCTAAGTGTTTTTGGCCACACATGTGTCCAAAAGTGAAGGCAAAAAAGACAAGAGAACGGCAATAAATAGAAGATTAGCTGGAGAGCAACTAGCCGCATGCATGCATCCATGCGCCGCCATGTCATGTCAACCACAGACTATTATGACACCATCACCTGATCTAAAACCTACATGAAGGCAAATAATACACAGATATTGTCAAAATAAAATATAGGTTATTCATATGCTATAGAATAGAAGTGTGTTTTAAGTTTAGATTTAAACATTTCAACTAAGGTTGCAGATCGAATCTCAGAGGGAAGAACATTCCACAGCACCGGGGCCAAAATGGAGAACGCTCTCCAACCTGTGCATCTCTTCTTGGCTCTTGGCATCTCTAGTAGACCAGCGTTTTCAGAGCAAAGGCTCCGGACTGAAACATAAGGAGAATTAAATCTGATATGAGGGAGCAAGTCCATGCATGATTTTGTATACTACTGACAGAACCTTAAAATCACATCCTAAGCTAACAGGGAGCCAATGCTGGTTAGCTAAAATCGGGGTAATGTGCTCAAATTTTCTTGTCTTAGTTAAAAGTCTTGCTGCAGCATTTTGTACCAGTTGAAGGCTCTTGATTTTGAGATCGCCATTCAAACGAGATACAGCAGTGCTTAACACGCGGTCGGAAATTCACGCGCGGGTGGCAGCGCGAATAAGTTTTGCGCTGCTCAATTCTTAAGAGCGCGGGTACTCAGCCTTTCACGAGCGTATCGAGGCTGAACCAGGGCCACAAATTTCTGTCCGTGAAGCAGACGCTGTTGGGCGCTGTTGGACGTTTTGAGACTGCCATATAGACGAGATACAGCAGTGCTTTACTCGCGGTCGGAAATTCACACGCGGTTGGCCGCGCGAAAAAGTTTTGAGCTGCTCAAAAGTTTGAGCATGTGTTAAACCGCGTGCCGCACACGTGGTCAACACGAGGTAATGACGCGGAAATGACGTGCTATGGCCGCGGCCAGGGCGTGGTTACACATGGGTAGGATGGGAAATTTCAGCGGGTAATCATGGGTGGAGCATGGTAATAGCATGTTCTGTGCCTGTATCGCGGTGTTATTACGTGAAATTAGCGTGTTACGCAAAGTGACAGTCAAACGCTTTTCTCCGCGTATATACAGCGCGATTTGCCGAGCACACGTCAGTTGTGCTCGAGACCTGGTGAACATGGATCCCCCGTCAGCATAGTGACCTCGTCTTAATCCATTTTTATTTCTTGACATTTCTTTTCAAGATAATAAAATAGAAATGATGCCATAGCTTGAAATCTTGATCTTCACGGGACTGTGTCTTGAGCGGTTATGATTTCTACAGCCCGGGGTTATGCCAAGAAATACATCCCTGCCGAGATTTGCATCCCCTCGCTACTACAACCACTTTTACCTCGTTTTATCTCACTTTTAGGGAATGTAATGGCGAACATATAACCAAAACCACTTTGTCTTGCATTTGTTGGGAATGTAATGTTTTTGTTGTGACCGTACTCAAACGGTAATGCACACCGTATATAAAATCCTCCCCCCCTTGCGTTTAACGCGCATTCTGCTGCGCTTCCAACAAAAGCGATCGTATTCTATATAAAACGCTTATTAAAACAATAAAGCGAGCTAATTATAACAATTGGGAGATCCTAGTCTATATAACGTGTTTATTTAAACAATAAAGTGCGATCGTATTCTACAAAATGCGTTTGTTAACGCGGATGAAAAAGTCACCAACGTCAATGCACGCTTCCAACAAAAGCGATCGCAGCAGAATGCGCGTTCACGCGAGGGGGGTGGGGGTGGGGTGGTTGCGTAGGAGTCGGATTTGGGCACAACACCGGCTCGGGAGCTTTTATACCCGTGGTCCACACGAGAAAATGACGCGGAAATGACGCGATGAGGAAGCGGAACAGTCGCCGGCGTCTGTTTTGCGGGCATACCAACGATGAACAGCGGGTTGGCCAATTTTGTGCATTTTCCATCGCGGGCAACCACGGGAAAAACAAAAACGCAAAATTTTAGCCGTGATTCAGCCGCAAACGGCTGTGTGACCGGCCCCTAAGGCAGGCCTCCAAATTTCCACATTTTACCGTCGCAGATTCCTCCATGGGAAGATATAGTTGAGTGTCATCTGCATAACAGTGGAAACTGATATCATACTTTCGAATAATATCACCTAAACTAAAGGTCCTAAAGGAATCATGTAGATGCTGAAAAGAAGGGGGCCAAGGACTGAACCCTGCGGAACACTACAGGTAACACTAAAGGGCTTAAATTAGGGTGGTCCTTAATGGGGGTCGAAATTTTTTTTTTTGAAATATTGGGCTCTGACCCCCCGCATATGTTCTTATATCGATAAAAACACACTGTGTGCAATTTTGAACAATTTGGATAATATTTAGAGGTAGCTCAACGACTTTGAAATTTCCCAAAATGGTAAAATTTTGGCAATTTTCGAGAAAAAAACGGAAATCTTAACCCTATGTGTACGGCGTTTTAGAACATCCAATTTCAGTCCATTGCTTATAATTGTAACACAAGTAAAGTTACAAGTAACTTTGTACACTAGGTCTGATATAATGTGCGAAAAATCCTTATTTTTCATACCAAAATTTCAGAGGCCTTGAGCGGCCTCTAAATATCCTTTGATTTTGATGAAACTTTGCCTAATTACGTTTTGTATATATTGGAACATATTCAAGGGGTCAGAGCATGAAATTTTAAAAGTCGAAAAATAAGGACCACCCTAGCTTAAATGTTATTTCACTACATTATTGTGAGCGTCCTATCTGAGAGATATAGTAGATAGTCACCTGCATCGAAGAGAAAACAGGTTGCTGTCAACACTGGAAAACAGAAAACTGTTTAGTCACATTTGATGGACTGAAATATGTTTGCGTACATCGTGGAGGTATCACACCACTTGCTTCGCTACACTGCATAAAAAAACCATAGTCCCATTGGCAGTTTTACTCATTGTAATGGTTAGAGAAGGCAACAACACAGAAAACAAGACACACACGTTTGAAAAAAAATATGGTGTAAGATTATTTTGTATTTTGTAAGGGCACGGAGCCGTGGAAGTTGACAGGTATGCGATCTTGTCAGACTGATGTCATGTAATTTTGCTATTTTTAAGTTTTTATGTAAAACCAAAATGGGATACGTATTAATGCATTAAAAGTATGATTAGAAATGTAAAAAGCTTAAGAAAAGGTTGAAAAACACAATCTCATAATACTAGTGCTTTGTTTTAAAAGCACAAAAGAATTTGTAGTTCTTGTCAGAAAGTCATGCAAGCATAATGTCAAGCGAAAAGTACTTTGTTATATTGCCGTATTTCAGGCTTCAAACTTAAAGCTCAAAAACTGAAAATATCTTCTAAGATTCAACGTGGAACCAATAACGGACGATTCTGCAGAAAGTCTGCAAGGGACCAAAAAATGGGGAGCGGCTTCACCTTAAGACAGGACGACTACGCTAAAAATACAGCAAAATTGACAGTGGAATGGTTTGAAATTATTCATATGGAGGTGTTAGGACGGCCAAGTCAAACTCAAGACCTCAATCCTATAGAGGATTTGTGGTCAAGTCAAGTCACCTTTACAGGGAGTGCAGAATTATTAGGCAAATGAGTATTTTGACCACATCATCCTCTTTATGCATGTTGTCTTACTCCAAGCTGTATAGGCTCGAAAGCCTACTACCAATTAAGCATATCAGGTGATGTGCATCTCTGTAATGAGAAGGGGTGTGGTCTAATGACATCAACACCCTATATCAGGTGTGCATAATTATTAGGCAACTTCCTTTCCTTTGGCAAAATGGGTCATAAGAGGGACTTGACAGGCTCTGAAAAGTCAAAAATAGTGAGATATCTTGCAGAGGGATGCAGCACTCTTAAAATTGCCAAGCTTCTGAAGCGTGATCATCGAACAATCGAGCGTTACATTCAAAATAGTCAACAGGGTCGCAAGAAGCGTGTAGAAAAACCAAGGCGCAAAATAACTGCCCGTGAACTGAGAAAAGTCAAGCGTACAGCTGCCAAGATGCCACTTGCCACCAGTTTTGCCATATTTCAGAGCTGCAACATCACTGGAGTGCCCAAAAGCACAAGGTGTGCAATACTCAGAGACATGGCCAAGGTAAGAAAGGCTGAAAAACGACCACCACTGAACAAGACACACAAGCTGAAACGTCAAGACTGGGCCAAGAAAAATCTCAAGACGGATTTTTCTAAGGTTTTATGGACTGATGAAATGAGAGTGAGTCTTGATGGGCCAGATGGATGGGCCCGTGGCTGGATCGGTAAAGGGCAGAGAGCTCCAGTCCGCCTCAGACGCCAGCAAGGTGGAGGTGGGGTACTGGTATGGGCTGGTATCATCAAAGATGAGCTTGTGGGGCCTTTTCGGGTTGAGGATGGACTCAAGTTCAACTCCCAGTCCTACTGCCAGTTTCTGGAAGACACCTTCTTCAAGCAGTGGTACAGGAAGAAGTCCGCATCCTTCAAGAAAAACATGATTTTCATGCAGGACAACGCTCCATCACACGAATCCAAGTACTCCACAGCGTGGCTGGCAAGAAAGGGTCTAAAAGAAGAAAAACTAATGACATGGCCTCCTTGTTCACCTGATCTGAACCCCATAGAGAACCTGTGGTCCCTCATCAAATGTGAGATTTACAAGGAGGGAAAACAGTACACCTCTCTGAACAGTGTCTGGGAAGCTGTGGTTGCTGCTGCACGCAATGTTGATCGTGAACAGATCAAAGCACTGACAGAATCCATGGACGGCAGG
Source organism: Urocampus carinirostris (assembly GCF_059441175.1). Lineage (NCBI taxonomy): Eukaryota > Metazoa > Chordata > Actinopteri > Syngnathiformes > Syngnathidae > Urocampus > Urocampus carinirostris. Next base: position 41,139,180 of record NC_142351.1, read on the forward strand.
CTTTTGAGTGTCCTTGCAAAGAAAGGTGGCTATATTGGTCACTGATTTGTTTTTGTTTTGTTTTTGAATGTCAGAAATGTATATTTGTGAATGTTGAGCTGTTATATTGGTTTCCCTGATGAAAATAAATAATTGAAATGGGTATACATTTGTTTTTTGTTAAGTTGCCTAATAATTATGCACAGTAATAGTCACCTGCACACACAGATATCCTCCTAAAATAGCTAAAACTAAAAAAGCCCCACTCCAACTTCCAAAATATTCAGCTTTGATATTAATGAGACTTTTGGGTTCATTAAGAACATGGTTGTTGTTCAATAATAAAATTAATCCTCAAAAATACAACTTGCCTAATAATTCTGCACTCCCTGTATTTGTATAGCCCTTAATCACAAGTTTTTCATATTGTTAACCAATGCAAAATCCATTGCAGTCTGGTCATCCTGGAAAAGAGTTTGTGTTGGGGTTGTCCATCGATTCGATAATGACCATCTTCTTTTATTTGTGAGTCTGCTGATGTTTGAACAGTCCGATCCTTGATTGTGGTCGGAGACTCAGGTAAAAGAGGATACCTGCGCAATGATGGTTTTTAAAGTGGCGTAAGGGGTGCGCTTTCCCCAACGCCACTATCTTGATTGTAAAGAAGATGGTTCCAGTGGCAAGGGAGACTAGGGTGGTCCTTAATGGGGGTCGAAATTTTTTTTTTTTGAAATATTGGGCTCTGACCCCCCGCATATGTTCTTATATCGATAAAAACACACTGTGTGCAATTTTGAACAATTTGGATAATATTTAGAGGTAGCTCAACGACTTTGAAGTTTCCCAAAATGGTAAAATTTTGGCAATTTTCGAGAAAAAAACTGAAATCTTAACCCTATGTGTACGGCGTTTTAGAACATCCAATTTCAGTCCATTGCTTATAATTGTAACACAAGTAAAGTTACAAGTAACTTTGTACACTAGGTCTGATATAATGTGCGAAAAATCCTTATTTTTCATACCAAAATTTCAGAGGCCTTGAGCGACCTCTAAATATCCTTTGATTTTGATGAAACTTTGCCTAATTACGTTTTGTATATATTGGAACATATTCAAGGGGTCAGAGCATGAAATTTTAAAAGTCGAAAAATAAGGACCACCCTAAGGGAGACCCTAGACGACCGGCATCTTTCTACAACTGCAGGCGGCTAACGGGATCCAGGAAACCGCCTCAAAGCGTGCCGCCACCAGCTTTTGGGATCACTCTTAGTCTGGACTCTACCCTTCGATCTGTTCGGCTTGGGTAACCCTACCAGGAGTACGAGACTCCAGCCGACATAGCTCTAGGGGTCATGGAGACGCGCAGAGTGCCCCACCACGATAAGGTGGCGATCCGTCGGGACAAGAGTATAGCACTTGAGAGGCACCTTCTTTCCCCTAAGTTTCTTATTTTCTCGTGTTAAAGTTTTGAGTTTTCCCTTGCCTGCATGTTGGTTTCAGATCAGGGGTTGTGTTTAATTGAGGTCTGATATGAAAAATGCTTCGCACAAACACTCACCATCAAACCTCAAGGAACTTTTGTTGTTTTATGAGGAAAAATGGGCAAATACTTCAGTTTCTAGATGTGCAAAACATTTAGAGACATACACACAAAATCTGGCTGTGACCACAGCACAAAGAGTTTGTACAAAGTATTAACTCAATCGGGGCCAATATTTTTGCCTTGATCCTTTTCAATTGTCATTTGTTAGCACAATACAAATGTAAATACATTTGGTTTCTTTTTATAATGGTGTCTCAAATGTTGTCTATTCTTAGAAAATATAAAAAGGCTGTAAGTATTAAAACATTAAAAATAAAAGCAAGGTTCGGAAGTAGTTGAGAAAAGCTTTAGAAACACTGGTCTCGTCATGACTTTGCTTTAAAATGACAAAACAGCTTCTATTTCTTAACAGAAATAGATGCAAAAATATCACATTATGACAATTAACACAGCAGGCGATCAATAATCTAAATTTATCCACTCTCTTTTTTGGATCTGCACAATGTTTCTCAATGTTGTAGGTAACAAAATACATGAAATAAATGTATATCAGTTGTGAATACTCACACAGTGCATATCCGAAGAAGGAAAGCATTTTCACGACTGATTTAAGAAGAAAACTTGAAGCAGTATTTAAAAGTCTGGCAAGGAATCCACCAGAACTGGTATGGCAAAAGATAACTAACCCCTTGATTATTTTAGCCCTGCCTTTTTGTCCCCTAAATAAGTCACAAGACAATTTCAAGACCCAGATTAAAGTTCATCCCCTGGGCATAACGGCCCCGCTTCCTGACTCTAAAGGCTCACTTTAAATGTGCTTGTCAGTTTTGTTTTTCAACTGGCCGATGTGAGGCTCGTCAGTTATGAGTTTTAAAAGTGGCCGCGTTCGTCAGGCTACAGCTAACCCGACTGATGCAAGAACATTTTCGGTAAGCCAGGCCATTACTGAATAGTTGATATATATATAAAAAGATTTTACGGGCCGGATATGATTGTACACCGGGCCGGATGTAGCCTGCGGGACGTGAGTTTGACTCCTATGGATTATATTGAAACAGAAGGTAAAACCATCCATCATAAAACATAAATGTTTCACATTTGAAATGAATTGATTCACGAAGAAGCATTCCATTATTATTCTGCAATGTCGGATTAATTTTCCGCATTTCTGGTTTTATGGAAGGTTTTCTTGATGATTTTGTTTTAATTGTATTTTTGTTACATTGTTGCTTTGACTCTCTTGACCTATGTTATGAAACAGTTGTCTCTCTTCAGTCTCCTTTTGTCTCGAGAGACAATGGACTGTGCCAGAAGAATCACCATGTCAGTTTGATACGGGGCAACGTCGTATATGACTGAACAGTCCGATTCTTGAATGACAGTCTTTGTCGCTGTGCTTGCATGTAAAGGCTTTCAGTGGTGCAGGTGCATAGGTTGCTCCCTCTCTTTGCCATTGGCCTTCATCCTGCCACTGATGGTCCCTCTTCTCCTGTACCCTCCGCAATCCAGTTCTGACAGCATCCAGGTGCTGCAGTAGCAGTAGCAGCTTCCCATGAGTTTGGGTCGATCTCAGCTGCTGTCATGTCCCTTTTTCACACATCCTTGAAACGCAGCATTGGGCGGCCAACTGGTCGGAGCCTGATGCGAGTTCGCCGTAGAGGAGATCCTTTGAGAGGCGTCCGTCATCCATCTGACGAACATGGCCAAGCCAACGAAGCGCCTTTGTGACAGCATCGCAAACATGCTTTGGGAGTTTGCTCTTTCAAGTACGTCAGCATTGGGAACTCTTTCCTGCCACGAGATGCTCAGGATGCGTCGCAAGCTGCGCATGTGGAAGCTATTGAGGTGTCGCTCCTGACGGGTGTTGGTGGTCCAAGTCTCACTGCCGTAGAGTAAGGATCTCAAGACACAAGCATTGCACACAGATACCTTGGTGTTTGTGGTGAGCTTGGGATTCCCCACACTCTCTCAGATAGTCTCATCATGGCAGATGCTGCTTTTCCAATCTGTTTGCTCACCCCTAACGAGAAAAGAGCATACATCATGTTGTCTTGATAAGCACATTGTTACGGAAAGTCTTACTCAAGGAAAATTAGCAAAAGGCTTTTATTTTTTTCTCCTCTATTTACTGGAACACTTGTTTGATCAGATCAAATTCCAGGCTTGTGTCATTTTCCTGTGGATCTGTTTATTTCTATTTTTAATGGATGCTATTTTTTATTATTTTGCAAGGAGCAGATGGGCCAGATATAACAAGCATGTCAAACAAATGGCCTAATGGCCAGATCCGGCCCGTCGGATGATTTCATTCAGCCTGCCATAGATTTCTATGTATGTAAAAAAGAAAAAGCATGTCCAGGTCATTTCTACCTATTTTAAATGAATGCAAACCAAATGCATCCCTGGCCGCAAGAGGGCAGAATTGAGTTTGTATAGCTTGGTGAGTTGGTTCAGGTGGGAAGCTATGTTTACTCAAATGTGAAAATAAACCAGATAACTCATTCAATGTCAAACATGAACATATTTCCCCCCATTGTTTGCAAATAAATGTGTTGTTATTAAATAAGATCCTTTGTCATCTGTGATTAGAATATGTTGGGTAGGTTCCTACTGTAAGCTGGATGACAAAGCACAATACAGTAAGACCTCGGTTATCGCGGTTAATGGGGACCAAAACCACCCACGATAAGTGAAAATCCGCGAAAAAGCCGCGCACCTTCAAAAAAAACAACAACTTTTTTTTCTTTAAATTAAATACGTTCGCTTTTGTTGGAAGCGCTAGAATGCGCGTTCACACGAGAGGGGGGGTTTGCACAAGAGTCGGATTTGGGCACAACACCGGCCGCCTTATCCCGCGTCCGCTGACGTTCTGCCGAAAAAAACCCGCAAAAAGTTAAAATCTGCGAAGTACCGATACCGACGACCCTTCAAAAACATTTTTTTTTTTTTTTTAACTTTTTTAACCATTACAGACCGGGAAGCTCTGAAGCCGCGAACGTCGTACCGCGAAGTAGCGAGGTCCCACTGTACTTAAAAATAAAGTTACAAATTTGGAGTTTACTTTCTTTTAAGCCCTTCGCAGATGTGACTCTAACTGCGTAAGAAAATCGACGCCTTTGGCTTTTTGCTGCAGAACTCCAAAGGCAACGTTCCCTTCACACACCTGATGCCGTTTTCAGCTATGCGGTTTTCATTTCTCTTCCAAGTTATTTACGTCACTTCTTTTCTGATCATAACACCATTTAAAATATCTAACTATTGACCCTTTGCAAGTGACGTCATGTTACGTTGCCTTCCCTGGCAATATGAGCGCCATGACGGACGACAAGGAGCACCCTGGTGGACATCACTTGAATGACTATTTGAGTTGATACATTATATAAATAATGACTTCAGAAGAATACTACCACGACATTTTACGATGGTCATTTTTGGCTGTGCGAACCGGCAAGGTTCTAAGCCCTATTTGGCATTTCACTATTGTTGAAGGCAGATGAAGGCGATGTTTATCTGCAATCATACTGAGGGACTGGTGGCAGGCCTAAAATGAAGTTTCAGCGAACATTTTTTACAAGTTGCGTTTAATGTTTTCCGAGCAATCTTATGTTATATAGTTACAAGTCATGTGAAAGACACACAATATAGCTACCAATAAGTAAGCTTGTGCTAACTAGCTAACATTAGTGTCTTGCGTTGCCATTTCTTACGTGAACGAGCTGCTTTTATTGCGATTAACGAGCGATTCATAACAATAATCTTCAGAAAATCACATATTATGTGCGCTACCATAAAGCTTTTTTTATTGAAATGGGATATCAAATTATAACGGATAAAATGGGGGAAGGATGTTCCGAAGATAAGTAAATATTTTCAACATGCTCAAGAGTGATTTCGATACTAGGTGCAAAGGTCCCATGCTTTACTGTTCTATCACATTAGCCCAAAATTTAGATACAAAGTCATTTTAGTAATGTTTGCGCGAGCGGGGTGGGGGGACATTCTTTTCAGCACAACACTTGACTTCCGGTTCCGGTATCCAACATGGCGGCGCGTGTTTACGTAGCGGCTAGTTGCTATCCGGCTATCCTACTATTTACCACTGTCCTTCTGCTTTCCTCTTTGGATACATGCGTGGCCAATAAGACCTAAAGCCGGGAGGAGCTCATCCGACTGGGTGGGTGTCTGAATTTCGACTTTTCAGGCACTTTCTATACCACCCACGACATCCCGAATGAGCTCCAAAGGGACTCGGGTTCTCCCTGCTTTCCCGCTCCACCGAAGAAAAAGAAAAATCGGAGACAAAGACAGCGCAAAGACAGAAAACAGAAGCGAGGATGTCGTGCAGGGAAGCGTGTGAAGTTGAAGGAGCAACGACATGAAGATCTGTCTAATCCAACCATCATTTCTTCGTCGATTCTGCGAGTCCACCGACGCCTGAAGCCCAACGCACACGAACGGCATCTCGTGACGATCTCTGCAAAGACTACAGCTAAGTTAAATGATTCAAAGCTAAAATTTGGTCTTTTGAATGTTAGATCGCTCGCTCCTAAAGCTTTATTTGTAGATTATATTATTCGCGATTATAAACTTAACTGTATCGCTCTTTGTGAAACTTGATTACGCCCGGATGAGTATTTAGCGCTAAATTATGCTTCTCCCCCAGACTACGAGAGTAGCCATATAGCACGCACGTTGAAAAAGGGTGGCGGTGTCGCGCTCATTTCTGAAAAAAAGCTCAAATTTACTCCTCGTACCTCCAATAATCACAAGTCGTTCGAGGCTCTTGTTATGAGGTCCTCTCCATTGTCAATTTATGTGATAACTATCTATCGCGCACCAGGACCATACACAACTTTCTTAGACAAATTTGCTGAACTTTTGTCTGAACTAGTAACCTATGCAGACAAAATTATAATCATGGGGGACTTTAACATTCATATGAACTCCCCACTCAGTTCACTCACTGTTGCGTTTCAGTCTATAATTGATGCTTTTGGTTTTAATCAACTGGTTGATTTGCCAACCCATAAAGATGGAAACACGCTCGACTTGGTTCTGACTCGAGGAGTTTTAACCTCAAACATGACGGTGTTACCGTGTACTACAGTTATCTCGGATCATTATTTAGTTACATTTGAGGTGCTAGCTAAATGTTGTACCAAAAAAACTGAAGGATTCACTGGACGCAATATAAGCACGGGCAGGGTTTCTGAGCTCTCCAATATTCTTCCAGGAGCAGTTGCGTCCTTTCCTTCCTACATAGGCTCCATCGAACCACTCCTAAATGAATTCAACGCTACCCTGGCCAGTGCTCTGGATTCAGTAGCGCCCATCCGGCATAAATCACGACCTAAAAGACGCACACCTTGGTTTAATGATGAAACTAGATCCCTTAAATGAGAATGCAGGAAATCTGAAAGAAAACGGCGCGCGACCAAGCTTGAAGTTTTCCATCAAATCTGGTGTGATAGTTTGTTGAAGTATAAAGCGGCCCTGGCCTCTGCAAAATCAGCCTACCTTTCGAAGGTGATTGCGTCACAAAGAACAATCCCAAGGTCCTTTTCGACACTGTAGCATCGCTCACAAGGCAACAGACCATCCCAGATAGCTCCACTCATTCTGCCCACGACATAATGGTCTTCTTTACTAAGAAGATCCAAAGCATACAGGAAGAAATTGCTAAAGACAGTATTAAATCAACACATACTAAAGCACTCAAATCTATAGATGCACGACATGGTGGCTGTCCAGGGATTTTGTCCCGTTTTAGTGAACTGTCACTCGATAATCTTAAACAGATGGTGAATACGGGCAAACCGACGACTTGCCAGTTCGACCCGCTTCCAGGTTCACTTATTAAAGGTCTCTTTGGCGTTCTTGCACCTTCAGTTCTAAATATTTTAAACATATCACTCTCCTCAGGTGTAGTTCCAGCTGCTTTTAAGTCCGCCGTCATTAAACCCACACTGAAACGACCCAACCTTGATCCAGAAAACTTATGTAATTATAGACCTGTGTCAAACCTACCGTTTCTTTCTAAAATACTTGAAAAAGTAGTGGAACAGCAGCTGAATGATTTCATGTCCGAGAACAATCTCTTTGAATCAATGCAATCAGGATTCAGGGCTAACTACTCTACTGAGACAGCTCTGATTAAGGTAACCAATGATCTCCTACGGGCAATGGACTCGGGCGCATCATCACTTTTGCTGCTGCTGGACCTTAGTGCTGCATTTGACACAGTGGACCATAATATCTTGCTAGAACGGTCGGAAAAATGGATTGGTCTCTCAGGAAACGTCCTATTATGGTTCAGATCCTATCTCTCAGATAGGACACACTGCGTTAAATATGGCGAATTGACATCTGAGCCATTTAGTGTTACTTGTGGTGTTCCGCAGGGTTCAGTGCTTGGCCCCCTTCTCTTCAGCATTTATATGCTTCCATTAGGTGATATTATTCGCAAGTATAATATCAGTTTCCATTGCTACGCAGATGACACTCAACTCTATCTCCCGATGGAGGAATCTGCCACACTAAACTGTGGAAATTTGGAGGCCTGCCTCACTGAGATAAAAGAGTGGATGTCACTCAATTTCCTGCGTCTTAACTCTGAAAAGACTGAAATGTTAGTTATTGGTCCATCTAAGTCCCGTGACTTATTCTCTAAAACCGCTGTGAACATAGACAATTGCCACATCATACAGAGCGACTCACTTAAAAATTTAGGTGTCATTTTCGACCAAGATCTGTCCTTTCAAACACATGCGAAGAAAATTACTAGAACTGCTTTCTTCCATCTCCGTAACATTGCTAAAATTCGTCCTATACTTTCTCAGTCGGATGCGGAAATCATAATTCACGCGTTTGTTACCTCCCGTCTCGACTACTGTAATGCACTACTTTCCGGTCTTCCGATGACCAGACTCAAGAGTCTTCAGCTGGTACAAAATGCTGCAGCGAGGCTTTTAACAAGGACAAAAAAGTACGATCACATCACCCCAATTTTGGCAAACCTGCATTGGCTCCGTTAGCCTAAGATGCGATTTTAAGGTTCTCCTACTACCATACAAAATCATACATGGACTTTCCCCCACATATCTTTCAGATCTGATCTCCCCCTATGTCCCGGCCCGAAGCCTTCGTTCCGAGAGCACCGGTCTCCTGGTGATCCCAAGAGCCAAGACGTGTTCCGCTGGTTCGAGAGCGTTCTCCATCCGGGCACCGGTGTTGGGGAATGCCCTTTCCCCTGAGATCGGAACTGCAACCTCGGTGGAAATGTTTAAATCTAGGCTTAAAACTCACTTCTACTCTATAGCATACGAATAACCTAAACTTCTTATATGTAATAACTTGTGAAGCCCTTAGAGACTAATTGTGATTAAGGGCTATACAAATAAAAATGACTTGACTTGACTTAACACATATAAGAACTAGTCAGTATCCAGACTTTTAGAAACTTTAAGGCCAACGCTGGTGTACGGGGATACTCCACGTACAATATATTGGTATAGATCGTGTGAACTGAAGTCAGGCAGTCTGGACGATTTAGTTAGGCTGTGAATATTTCAGGAGGAAGAAGGTGTGGGTTGGTAGCTCGCCCTGCTAATGCAATCCTCAGTTTCTCTATATAGTGGCTCTTTGTGCTTTCTGATGAGGTGAGCCAACTTATCCGAAAGCTGCACAATATTCGCTTGACTAGCCATTGCCAATGGTGTTGAACAGTATAACTTTTGTTGTTTTGATTGTCTCACGTTTACTAGCCTCGCCCACTGTTTACTACAGGTTACTACCGTCCGTCATGGTTTTGTCATGATTGTGTGCGAAGGGTCAAGGAACAGAGGACAATAAAACCCTCAAATAAATTAAATCATCGTCTGTCGGGAAATTGTATTTTCCAGGAACATATGATTTAAAAAAAACCCCATCAAATAATTTTGCAGAATTTAAGTATTAGATTTCTAACTTAACACAGTTTGGGAAAAAGAGTAAAACAAGAGAAATAACATTTATCACTCACAAAGGTTTCAGATCATCAAACCAATTTTAATATCACAGAAACAAACCAAAGACATACAAAATGCAGTTTTGAAATGTTGATTAGTTTTAATAAGGCAAAAACATTTGAAAAAGTAATTGCCCCCTGAACCTAATAGCAAGTTGGGCCACCCTTGCCAGAGATAACAGAAATTTACGTCAATCGGTAATGAGTCTCTCACAACGCTGAGGGAGAGTTTTTGTACACTCTTCTTGGCAAAACTCTTTTCAATTTGCCATATTGGAGGATTTTGGACTGCCGGTTTAAGGTCACACCACAGCATCACAATTGGATTTAAATCCGGACTTTGACTTAGCCACTCCAGATCCTTCATTTTGTTTTGTTTTAGAAATAATTTTAAATCATCAGTGATGGAAAAATAATTGTCTGGAATGTAATTTGTGAAGTCAGCCACTTTCAGGATCGCACTAGTGTTTGGTGCATATACTGTATCTCGTAACATGACCCGCGATGTCATTTGATTATTAGTTTGAATTGGCTCTTTTGAGTTCTCACAAAAGTGTTCACTTTTTTCATTATTTTTTATTTGTATCCCATAACATGACTACCAATTTGACTAGTTACAAATATATGAAAACCTTAAAATAAACAGCAAATTGGGTTGCAGGGAACAGCAATACTCAAAATAAACATGCTCAATAACTAATCAATTATCACGGAATGATTAAAATGATCGGTTACTGCAATTAAAGGTAAAAAAAAAAAACAATTCCCATGAAAGAAAAAAAAATAGGACAGCAGTGGTTAGTATCACTTCGATCGATGACTGGCATTTAAATTCCTGCATTTCCCTTATAAGAAATAATGTTAGGCAACATATTTGATATTGTCCTGCATTTCCACTTCACGTTTCGGAGGTTGAAGGTTTGAATCCAGGCCCTTGTTTCCTATGAGTAGACTTTGCATATTCGTGATCTCGCTGTTTAGATCACCGTGTGGCCCTGAAGATGAAAAGCAAGTGACAAGTTTTTTAGATTGTAGCACGGTATTAAGCGTGTCAATGGGTAGGGCACCACACAACAGTACAGTATACTAAAAGGATCATGGCCACGAACACACCCTAAAATATTTCCACTGCCTTGCTAATGAGGCTGACAATAAAGCTGATGTAGTAACCCTGTTAAATCAGCGACGTTCAGACAGGGAGGGCAGGGGACGTCACGCTCCTCTGTCATCATGGAAATGTGAAATTAAAAATACTGGTATATTAAAAGCTTATATTTATTCTGTGCTAAATTTATTTCTTATTTAACTTAATTTATGGATTTTCCTTTTTAAATAGCTGATTTTTCCTCATTACATTATGAATATTCCTAATTAAATTAGTATGTAACTATTCCTAATCCTAAATTTGACCAAATCCTTACCCTAGCTCAAACCAAAATCTTACCCACATCACTGTAAATTTGCAATGCCATTGCTGGGGATTGAACCCTTGCCCCCTAACCATATCTCCAAAACCTAACCCCAACCAAATGTTAACCCTATCTTCAACCAAAACCTTACCTCCATAACCATATATTGACGTTGTTGTGGTTAGGGAATTAATTTACAACCCAATATCTGTAAAGTAAGAGTCTTATTGATTGAACCACCGCTGATAATAATTTATTCACCTAGTTTAGGGATAAAACTCTAGCCCAATAACCATATCCAACCAAAATCCTAAACCTAACCCTAGTCCTAATCAAAGCCTAACCCTTACTCCAACCAAAACCTTAACCTCAACCTTACCTCCATAAATACATTTCTACTGCCATGGCCTGGTTTGAACCCATAATACTGTATGTCAAAGTCCAGGATCGTACCAGTTAAGCTACCAGTGATAACAGTATATAAATCTGGTTTAGGGCTGAAACCCTTACCCTGCAACCCTTGCTCCAAAAGCCTAACTTTAACCAAAACCTGTCCTCAGAAGCTTAAGTCTGTACTACGCAGATGACACTCAACCATATCTTCCGATGGAGGAATCTGCCACACTAAACTATATAAACTTGGAGACCTGCCTCACCGAGATAAAAGAATGGATGTCACTCAACTTCATGCGCCTCAACACTGAAAAGACCGAAATGTTAGTTATTGGTCCATGTAAATGCTGTGACTTGTTCTCAAAAACTGCTCTGAACATTGACAAATGTTATATCACCCAGAGTAACTCAGTCAAAAATGTAGGTGTCATATTTAACCCCAATCTGTCCTTCCAAGTACACGTTAAGAATAATACTAGAACAGCTTTTTTCCATCTTCGCAACATTGCTAAAATTCACCCTATGCTGTCTCAGTTGGATGCGGGGATTTTAATTCATGCGTTTGTTACCTGCCGTCTCAATTACTGTAATGCACTACTCCCCGGTCTCCCGAAATCCAAAATCGAAAGCCTTCGGCTGGTACAAAGTGCTGCAGCAAGGCTTTTAACTAAGACAAGAAAGTTGGATTACATTACCCCGATTTTAGCTAACCTGCATTGGCTCCCTGTTAGCTTAGGATGTGATTTTAAGGTTCTCTTGGTGTTATAAAAAATCAGGCATGGATTTGCTCCCTCATATCTTTCAGATTTAATTTCCCCCTTCGTTCCGGTCCGGATCCTTCGCTTTAAATATGCTGGTCTACTAGTGATCCCAAGAGCCAAGAAGAGATCCGCAGTTTCGAGAGCGTTCTCCTTTCTGGCCCCGGTGCTGTGGAATGCTCTGCCCCCAGAGTTTCGATTTGCAATCTCAGTGGAAATGTTTAAATCTAAGCTTAAAAGACACTTCTATTCTACGGCATATGAATAACCTATATTTTATGCTTTCAATATCTATGTATTATCTGCCCTCATGTAGGTTTTAGATCAAGGGATAGGGTCATAATAGTCTGTAGTTTGCAATAGTTTTTGATCTGTGCAGCCCTTTGAGACTCTTTGTGATTAAGGGCTATACAAATAAATATGACTTGACTTGACTTACTGGAATGCTTGGTAACTGATCCCCTGGCCCTGTGTGAGCAAGTCAAGGATCTTACTACTTGACCCAGTGATATTCAAACTCCTTTATAGGGCTGAAACCCAAGCCATCTAACCCTAACCCAAGCTTCGACCAAACCCATACCTTAATAACTTTGCACTGATGTGGCTGGGTATCGAACCCATATAGACCCATAGAGTCTTACCAGTTGAGCTATCAATGCTTACAATTAAAAATGCTACCCCGCGTCACTGTATTAACCATCTCTGGGTCATGGACAAATGGATAGCAGAGAAGAGGATTGTATGAATATTTAAATGGATAACATTTGGACTCAGTAACAAAATGCATAATGTTGACAAAATCGAACTAACCTTGGTTGACGAAATCTGCAAAAAGCACCAAATGGTTTCATAGCTAATGTGAGCATGATTTTTATCACAAAATTGTTTAGTACTGTCTCTCAATAGGAGGACTTCATGTACCAACAAATCAAATTAAATTTTGAGAAACATCTCCCCTTTGAATTGTTTTTAAGTTACTGTATATACCTTTGCAAAAGAGAACATGGAATTGCTGTTGAAAATATCAAACGAGTTAAAGGTGATTACTTACACTGGCACACGTAAGCAACTTCTAAGTACTTGTAGGTGCCCTTGCAGGGGTCTCCAAACATGTCGTTGTTTGCATTGATGGTGCAAGTGTTTTTCCCATTGCACCTATCAATAAAGTAAAAATACATTTATGATTGATGAAAGAGGTAAAAAAAAATATGGATGCACTGTATAGTTTTTTGAATTGTCCACCGAAAACCCATATACAGTAATTCCTAGATTTCCACAGGGGTCGCGTTCCAGAAACAAGAACAAACCCAATTTACAGGCTCAAGTATTAGTTTATTTAAAAAAAAAAAGTACTGTACTCTGAAAATATATTTTTTAATAATTTGAAATATCCAAAAACATGCATTTCAGGTGAATTGGCCGGTCCAAATTGTCCCTAGGTGTGAATGAGCGAATGAGTTGTCTGTCCCTGTGTGCCCTGCGATTGGCTGGCAACCAGTTCAGGGTGTCCCCTGCCCACTGCCTGGAGATGGCTGGGATGGGCTCCAGCCCCCCCGCGACCCTAATGAGGATAAGCGGTACGGCTGATGAGATGAGATAATTTGAAATAAGATAATGCCACAGTTTTATTGCAAAACTGTATGGTTTAAAGACATAACCCACTTTCCATGATACGTTGTCATCATGTAGACGTTATGGAAAACTGCATTCACCCTCCGGTTTTGTCCTACAGAAACCATATATTTTTACAACTATTTAGAAAAAGCACCACTAGGAAGCGCCAAAGACCCGCGTGTGGCTCCAAAACCAAGTTTTTTGGGTTGAAAAGTTCATAGGTGCTGGCGATAGAAAGCATCTTCCTCTGTTATCCAATCAGAATGCAAAACACATGGCACTATACAAATCCATGAAGGAGCAAAATTGCTCTACAGCAAAGGATTAGCCCAAGTAGAATCAACATTCCTAGAACGTCAAAAAGGAAACATGTACTATACACCGGGCCACATGGCAGCTGAGTGGCTAGCGTGTCTGCGGCACAGTTCTGAGGTCATGGGATAAAACCTTACTGTGTGGAGTTTGCATGTTCTGTCTGTGCTTGCGTGGGTTGCCTCTGGGCAATACGCTTTCCTCCCAAATTCCAAAAACATGCATTTCAGGTTTCAATTGTCTTTGCGTGTGACTGAGTAGTCTGTCTCTGTGCGCCCTGCGGCTGGCTGGCAACCAATTCAGGGTGCTCTTGGCTCACTGCCCAAAGATAGCTAGGATGCCTCCAGCACTGAGGATAAGCGGTGCAGATAATGGAGAGCAGATTGACTGTGCACCAGGCATACCAACCTTCCTTTACTCATTGTGCTATTAACGATCAGAACAAAGCGTAACCACTTCTAAATACATTCCACCCTGATTATAAAACAAGTGCAAGTCAAGATGAGCCACAGATTCTTTCCAAAGTGTAATCTTACTTGCTGGCGACAAAATCAGTTGGACGTAGGCATGCAACATTTTTAATCTTGATCTCAGGCTTTTTAAATGCACATGTGGTTCGGTCACGTCGGCCATAGTCTGCACCGTAGACAAAAATGACTTGTCCTTCACCTGAATTTAAGATGAGAAGAAGGTTAGTAATGGAAACGGTAATCCGAATCCAGTCACATAACCAATAGAGAAAAATAAAAGTGATCGTAGTGGGTCAAAAAAAGGTTAATCTCACCACAAAGCAAATGTGCCATGGAGTTCTCACATGCCACGACAATTTCTGTCAAAATGAATTAAAGCATAAGGTGCAAGTCATTGTTGATGTTATACACTATTTCAGACAGGTGACATACTTGCGGGGATGCAGGTAAAATTTGTTTGCAAATACTTAAAGATGCCAGGACACGGATCAGGTTTGCGAAACTCCCCAGTGATCACTTCACATGACTTTTTGCCATTACATCTGTGAAGCACAAAAGTGTATGTCAACTAAAAAAAAAACCCAAGTCTCAAATAAAACATAGCTCAGCTTTAACAACAATTCGAAACTTCACTGAAAAGTAGCAAAGTTTCAAGGTAATCATTTATAGATCAAATAAAAATAAACACAAAGAAGACTTTTAAATCAGTCATTTAATTTAGTGTTAGGATGCTATTTTTGTCATTTTCATGTCTGCATTAGTTTCCCTGAGTTAAATACACTGTAGTGCAGCGGTGCCCAACTCACTTGAACTGGGGGGCCTCATGCCTCATGGTAGAAAAGAAACTGAAAGAAAGAAAGAAAGAAAGAAAGAAAGAAAGAAAGAAAGAAAGAAAGAAAGAAAGAAAAGAAGAAAGAAAGAAAAGAAGGAAGGAAGTACAGACAACACACGAAAGAAGAGACAGGTAGACAGACAGACTGAAAGAAAGGAGAGACAGACTGACAGAAAGAAAGAGGAGAAAGAAAGAAAGGAGACAGTGAGAGAAAAGTGAAAAAGAGAGAAGAAAAAAGAGAGTGAAAGGGATTAAATCGACAGAAAGTGAGAGAGAAAGAGAGGACTGAAAGTGAGCGAGGGAAAGAGACAGACAGAAAGAGTAACAAAGAGAAAGAGAGTGAGAGAGAAATGGAAGGAAATGAGAGAAAGAGAAGGAAAGAAGGGAAAGTGAGAATGAAAAGTGGAGGAGACAAAAAGTGAGAGACGGAAAGAGGGCGAGGGGAAGAGAAAGAAAGGGAAATAAGGGAGATAAAAACTGATAAGAAAAAGAGAAAGAGAGACAGAGACAGAAAGAAAGAGAGCGAAAGGAAGAGAAAGAGAAGAGTTTGGGGGGAAAAAAGAAAAGAAGGGAGAGAGAGAGAAATAAACACAGCTACAGTGTCTTTGTGAGTGTCGCCTGGCTTTGGTCACATCAAGCTGCCCCCTTTCAAACCGCGCCTCAATTTTTTCTCCTGCGCCATCCTTAAATAATCATTCTATAACCAAATCTTACTTAACTGCATCATAATTTCATTGTGAGCCTCCAAAAAGACCCCCAGCACGGACACATTTTATGCCGTTCATTTACTAGCCCCCTAAGAATGTTATTTTATTGACCATGTGGCCTACCGAGCGAAATAAGTTTGACACCGCTGACTTAGAGGGAACGCGGATTAGTCTACAATGCATGAATGCAAGTTTTGATTTAAACAGAAAAGAAAAGTTTATAGCTGATGAAACCATTTGGACCTTGTGCTGAACTCATCCAAGGTGCCTGGCCGAGCACATTTGGTGTCTGACAATTCCTTTGGGAGTCTCCCCTCACTGCAAACTTGTGAACTTGCGCGACCGTATAAAGCCTGCTGCACACCGATGACTCCATTTTCTGTAACACCACAAAACAGAAGACATCGTTTCGAAATGCAAAAATAAAAGTATAACTCAACATTCAAATAAAATATAACATTTTGATGGGAAACATAAGTACTGAGACAGCCCTGATTAAGGTAACCAATGATCCTCTACTGGCAATGGACTCGGGCGCTGCCGGACCTTAGTACCTGCCGTTGACACTGTGGACCATAATATCTTACTAGACTGGTTGGGAAAATGGATCGGTCTCTCAGGGACCGTCCTCTTATGATTCAGATCTCTCAGATAGGACGAACTGTGTTAAATATGATGAAATGACATCTGAGCCCTTTAGTGTTACCTGTGGTATTTTGCAGGGTTCAGTACTTGGCCCCCTTATTTTCAGCCTTTACATGCTTCCACTAGGTGATATTATTCGCAAGTATAATATTAGTTTCCATAGCTACGCACATGACACTCAACTATAACTTCCGATGGCGGAATCTGCCGCACTAAACTGTGGAAATTTGGAGGCCTGCCTCATTGAGATAAAAGAATGGATGTCACTCAACTTCATGCGCCTCAACACTGAAAAGACCGAAATGTTAGTTATTGGTCCATGTAAATGCTGTGACTTGTTCTCAAAAACTGCTCAGAACATTGACAAATGTAATATCACCCAGAGTGACTCAGTCAAAAATGTACGTGTCACATTTGACCCCAGTCCTTCCAAGCACAAGTTAAGAATGATTCAGGGACAACTTTTTTCTATCTTCACAACATTGCTAAAATTCGCCCTATGCTGTCTCAGTCGGATGCGGGGATTATAATTCATGCGTTTGTCATTATTACCGATGTTATCCACCTGTGCCCACTCATTTGTCGCCAACCGCCACGAGTTCTGATCGGCTCCCTGTCTCTACTTATACCCAGTCCTGTCAATCCCCTGTTGTCGGTCCGTCAACAAACCACTGCCCCGCAAGATTGGGTTCTGACTCGGTCCTGTTTCCTGTTGATATTTTCTGTCTGGTATTGTTCCCGTTTATTTTGTCCTGTTTAATTTCAGTTACCAGTTTTGTTCCCGTCTATTGTTGTCCTGTTTATTATTCTCTCCAGTTTTTGTTCCCATCCAGTTTGTCTTGTTTGATTTCGATATCCTGTTTCCATATCAATCCTTTCCGTCCCGTCCTGTCTGGTATCGACCCCATCTGTCCGATATCTGTTCGGGCAATTGGTGTCGATCTCTATGGTCTCCGGCTTCCTGTCTTTCCACGCCAGACCGCTGCCTAACGTGCATGACTCCCCATTTCTTGTAAAATAAAAGCTTGTGTGAGAACGTCACGCATTTTGGTCCTCATCCTGATCTGGTTTATGACAGTAGGTCAGTCCGTACTGTAGAAGTAAATTATTGGGCAGAGGTTCGTTGACGGACTGACAACAGTAGGTCAACAGAACTAATTTTACACTTTAAGCTAATTTTGCTCCTTAAAAAAATCTAAATAAATTCCCGGGTGCCATAGAAAACGTCACAAAATGGTCGCCAGACCGCATTTTACGTTTTTTTTAGAAAGAAAAAAAAAGAAAAAAGGAAATACCCTTCTTTTGCCCCTCAAACAGTTGGCCCCGCAATTTTCCAAACAAAAACCCAATTTACACATTCCAAACATGTACCACAATCCTTGTGACTAAATAGTAGTTGTCATTTTACAAACCTGTTTTTATTTTAGGGTGAAGAAAAGACAAGGGTCGTGTCTTGCTTCTGTGATGGCATCTTACCTTAATTAAAGTAGTTACGCAGCATACCATTTACAGGCGCCACCTTCCCTCTAATGGTCAGGTATGCAAGCTGTACTCTCCAAAACAAACTTGGCTTCTTCCCCATATCAACAGAAAAAAATGAATATTGTACTGTACCTTCAAATTTGTAACGATAAATATAAATATCTTAGGTGACTTTGAATTCTTACACGAAAAAAGATTCAAGCTGATTCCAAAATACTATCTGTGAGCATAAAAATACATTTTGTGACCAAGAATAGGTTCACCAACTGAAACAATAGAGTAGATGACCAGTCATTAACCAGAAATAGAAATAAAACAGGGGTAGTAAATCGGTATTATTCAAAATTTTGCATTCACCTTTTAAACCAGTGTTGTGGACCCGTTTTCGGTTGCGGTCACGGAGGTTCAATTACATTGTTTAACAGTAGATATTGATGATTCCATTCTCTATCTTTCCTAGCTGTTCAGTCAATCGCGCGTTTGATAGGGATTACATCTGATTTTATGGTTTCCCTTTTCTGCCCTTAATTGGGGGGAGGGGGGGGGGGGTTGTAAGGTTTATTGTTCTAGATTCTTTATCAATTATCCATTATCCGTCATCGGTCAAATCATAATACGCTACAAAGCCAAGGGGCCAAGACACTTGCTCTCAGGCTGAGTCAAGGTCCTGGCCACATAGCCAAGCAGCGATCGGCGCGAATGCACCGTTCCCGGATGTGCTGCAATACCGGGCCGATGCGTGGAGTGGACAGAGCAAGCTCTTAGTACACAAATCCAGAACTTAAGAATGCGACCCAACAATTGTCGTGTTAAGGAAAAAAAAAAAAGGAAAACAGTGACAACACTGATTGAGTCAAAGTAGGAAAAGATTGCGAAATGCGTAAATGGTGTAGGAGGGTCTGACATTGAAGCGCTGCTGGAAAGAACAGTTGATGGTTTAAAAATGGTGTAAATTCAGCTTTTTACCCGCATATTCATTTTTGTTCTATCTATCTATCAATCTACCTACCTACTCTGGTCATATCCATCAAGAGGGTGACCGTCAGCGAGACAAACACATGCACAAAGAAAAGAAAAAAGGAAAAAATACCCAAAAATCCCACAAAAAATGACCATGACCAACCCAAAGACCAGTTGAGAACCAGTTCCACAAACTAAACAGGAGTTTTCAAAATTGTAATTTATGTTAATGTTATCTATTGCCTTGTCCATTGTTCATGAAATTGACAGCTTTTGGTCAAATTTTGTTCAAGTTTCCTCCCTTCATTCGACCACTCACTAGAACGTGTCCAGTAGCGTCTCTTCCCTCAAACAGCATAGGTGCTGAAGAAGTCTTTAGTAAATCACAATGAGAGACCAACGTTAAAGTCTTACCGCAGTACAAGCGATGATTGAACGAATCACTGGCATCGCAAGTGGTCGCTTGTTTTGTAGAATCACCAACTGCAAAAATAACAAATTATTATACGATTAGCTTTCCATCCCTGATAGGAAAGTGCTCAACATCAACTTTCATAATCACCTGCTGTGAGGAACAAACACGTTGCTGTCACTGCAAAACATCCATTTCAATAGAGTTGATCTTACAAGAAATGTGCGTATTTCCTTTCAGATGTTTTGAATTATTTCAAAGTTCAATACTCACACGCGACTGAGCTGAGTCTTA
Organism: Urocampus carinirostris; assembly: GCF_059441175.1. Classification (NCBI taxonomy): domain Eukaryota; kingdom Metazoa; phylum Chordata; class Actinopteri; order Syngnathiformes; family Syngnathidae; genus Urocampus; species Urocampus carinirostris. The sequence continues at coordinate 41,158,995 of NC_142351.1, forward strand.
AGCAGGAGGCCATCTTTGACTAGATTTCTTCCACAGTGCTAAAGATGTATTGAAGGGAAGCGCTCACAGAGGATTTTTATAATCACCCAAAATGATGCAGGAAACGTTACGTCCCCCCTACCAACCCCCCCCCCCCTTACTGGTTCCCACATCAAATGTAACAAAGCTCTTTTTATTAACTATATTGATTCATCCCCTGCACCTCTGCCGCATAAAATCTAGGAAACGATATCAGAACAACGGGTCAAATTGAGAGATTATCAGTGACGGAGATGTGTATACAAATGACCTAACTCTGTAGTGCAGGGATGTCAAATATTTAGCTTTGTATTTCAGGATTATGCTTTATCACTTAGCCTACATTTGTAAAATACCTTACACATTACAATCATTTAAGGGATACAAGGGGTCATTTCTAAACAAAACAATGGGGAAAAAGATTTTCATGGTGGACATTGAATGTGTTATTGGGTTTATTTGAAATGGACAGTGTCTAATTTTTAGTGTTATCTAATGAAACAAAAAAAAACGTAATTCAGTAAAAAATAACTAATAAAATATTTAAATAGTAGGCAAAAATACATGAACTAATATACCAATGTTATTTTTCTATAAATACCAAAAGGACTAAATATTTGTATCTTTTTCACGTAGCCAAATTCATTCCACACCTGGTAGTCGCTGCCATGTTTGTCTGGCATCTTGCTGCTATCTGTGCTTATTTAGCACTGGTTTTTGTTTTGTTGTTAGACCATACATGGCCGTTTATCACACAATGAACCTTTAACAGTTTGAGTGAACGCTGTTTTCATCTGAACCAACACACCACGCTATCCAAACTCAACACTGCTCTCCCACGGGCAGGGAGAGGCTTTGAATTGCATTTGTTTAAAAAAAAACATAACTTTTGATAAAAATGACCTAGAAACCTGTCTCTTATTTGACATACTCAGAAATTTATGACGGACTGGATTGAATAATCGATTTTGAACAGATGCAGCCTGCGGGTCATATGTTTGACATGCCTGCTGTAGTGGAAATTCTCATTTTAATATTCTAAAAAAATAAAACGTCGATGTAAGGCATATTTCTTGGATGATATTTCTTCAATAATTTATCATTCAGAATTGTCATATTCTATTAAAGGTAGCAAATATTTTCATTTCCACACAATTTACATTTCCAACATTTTTATAAAAAAATGCACAAAGCAAAATAGAAACTACTGAGAATCAAAGTGACCAAATTGCACTGGTTTTCCTATTTTTTTTCTCCTCAGCCTTTCGTGAATGAAAGAGAAGAAAAAACAAAGAAAATTCAAAAAAGAAAGGGAAAAATTGACAATTGAAAATGACAGAAACGGTAAAACCAGAAAAAAATGAAAAAGAGAAAGGAGAAAGAAAATAAAAAAGGGAAAGGAAGAAAAACACAAAACAGTATGAAGTATGAAGAAAGAACAAAATAAAGCATGAAAGAAAAAAGAAAAGAAAAATGAAAAACGAAAATAGGAAAGAAAAAAATGCAAAATCAAGAAGAAGCTAAATGTAAGGGCAAAAGAATAAAAGATGATAAATGGAAAAAGACCAAAAAAAGAGTAAAAATAGACAGAAAACAATAGAAAAATTACAAGAAAGAAGGCAAAAGAAAGGAAAAAGACCAACAATTTCTCCACCTATTGAGTATTTAAAAAAATGCACACTTATGTGAGTTTCTATATTTTTGCTAATGAATCAAATCCATATGGTTTTCTTTTAAATAAATGTTTTTTACCACTACGGGGCGCTAAATGATACACACTGTCCCTTCAATTATGCCTTTTTGGCTCCAACTACCAGTTAATGATTTCGTAAACATAAAACAGAGTTTTTGTTTAAGCAGCACCCATTTTTCACATCGCTTATCGTGACAGGCAGCAGGAAACAAAGCAAGTTATAATGACTATCAAAATATTTTGTAATCAGGACAAGTGCTTATCAGGAGCTTTCAGGAATGATAAGGAAGTGTCGATATGCTGAGTTTGAATGCCATGAGAGGGAATAATCATTCCAGGATCCGAAACTCAAAACGGTTGAGTTCAGGGCCGGCCACCCGGAAGTGATAGTGAATTTTGATTACATTTTTGTAACTAAACACGAAAGTAAAGGACATATATGTGTGTAACCTTTTTGGTTATTCTTTATCTTTTTGAATATAATTTACAGGTTTTGAATTTGGCGCTGCTGGAATCTCATATATGTTTAATACTGAAATTGTGTTTGTTTTTCCCTCATTTTATTATTAATTCTTTTGTTTGGTTTCCTAAAAGGCCCGTGCACCAGCGCCACGTGCCCAATTATCTTGTACGTATGATTTGATCTGCAACCTCAGTGGAACTGTTTATACACGTCTATTCTACAGAATAAGACTAACCTATATTTCATATTGACAATATATGTATATTGTTTATTTTTGCACCAGCCATTGCAGCCTAGTCACTCTGGACGAGGGAATTATCTCGTGTGCAGTCCCTTCTCAAGGTTTCTTCTTTTTGCTCATGTTGAGGTTCTTGAGTTTTTCCTTGCCTTCATGTAGGTTTTAAATCAGGGGATGGTGTAATAATAGTCTGTAGTTTGCAATAATCTGTGGTCTGTAGAGCCCTTTGAGACTCCTTGTGATTAAGGGCTATACAAATGTATGTCATGTCTTGAGTTTTTCCTTGCCCTCATGAGGGAACCAGCTGTTGTTTGGTGGGGAGCCGGTGGACAGAGATGTTTTGTTCGCAAATGACATGAGTCAGTTGCCACGGCAATGACAACAGCACTGGTGCTGTCAAATATAGGACTTGCATTTTTCACAATTCAGCTCTCATTCGCCCTTTCTTTTTTGCGCCTTAGTAAATCCTATATTCGTAATTACTATCTAAGTATATGGTAGTCGCTATATTAAATTGTGACATGATCCGAAAAGTGGCGTGAAACTATTAAGCGCTCCAAAATGTATTTGTATTTTATATTTTTCTTTGTAGATTTATAAACATTTTAATTTGTTTCACGTGTTTATCAGTGTTAATATTGCTTTATTTTCCCTCTATTTAAGTCATTCATAATAATACATAATACATTTGTAATATAAGGATTAAACAACCAAAACAAGCTAAAGAGCCATTATGGAGCAAATTCTTTTTAATGAGCCAAGCTGAAAAAGCCAGTTCTCTAAAAAGAGTCGGAATTCCCAACTCTACAATGGACCATTCGAGTTAGATTTAAGTTTACTGTTGATTGTTTTTTTATGATAGTGTTTATTTTTGTTTCACTTCAAGTGTAGGATAAATGTTCTCAGTTATTTTCGATTGTTCTCAGCTTAGGGATGCTGCTGGAAAAGTGAATTTCCTTTCGGGGATGAATAAAGTATCTATCTATCTATCTAAATATTTTGCTGGTGAGGTGCAAATACATATTACAAGGTTCTTTAACACAAATACCTGTCTGTTCTCCCTTCAACTGACCCAAATACTGCTCAGAAAATTTTAAATTGTTTGACAAGTAAGGGAAATAGATAATTTTCCTGGCAGCTGGTTACTTTTACTATAGAGTAATTTGGTTAGTAACTTGGTTACTATTTTCAAGTAACCTGCCCAACACTGTAAATGAGATTGTACCCTGACTAAAAAGAACGAAAGAGAATTTTCAAGTCATCTTAAAATAGGATGGAGTATCTTAATCATAAATATCCTGTGCATTTTGTTTCTGAAACTTGACCTATTAGGGAAGTATGAATGTTGTCAACTAGGAATATTAACTAAATGCTATTAAAAATGTCTCTCTTTGATTTTTCTATTGCCTTTGTGCATGGTAAATAAAGCTTTAATTACACTTCTATTCTATAACATATGAAATACCTATATTTTATGTTAACAATATCTGTTTATTATTTGTTATTACAACATCCATTGCAGCATGGTCATCCTGAAAGGGGGATTACCACATGTGCGGTCCCCTTCTCAAAGTTTCTTCATTTTCCTCATGTTGACGTTTTGAGTTTTTCCTTGCCCTCATGTAGGTTTTAGATCAGGGGAATGTGTAATAATAGTCTGTGGTTTGCAATAATCTGTGGTCTGTGCAGCCCTTTGAGACTCTTTGTGATTAAGGGCTCTACAAAAAAGATGACTTGACTAAAATATTCTATTCTATTATCCGTGGAGAGATAAACAGTGATAGATAACCACCATGTGGACTTCGGATAACAGTAACAATAAGAAAAAGTCCATGATGTAGTCAGTTAATATCTCAGAGGGATTGATCACTCCAGCTTCTGAAATGCAAAGTTTTCTGGGTTAAGGTCGGGGCTGGGCAGTGATGGTGGATAAGATCATTTTGACTCTACTTTAAAGTAAAATAAAAAAATGTCTTTATTCTTCTCCGTATTGTTTCTTTTAGATCAGGTATTCAAACAAACGGCAAACTGGCCTGATCCGGATTTCATCTGTCCCGCTGTAAATTTATGAGTATGTCTTAAGAAGAATCAAGTCTCTAACTTATTTCTATCTATAGTTATGATTTATTTTTTTAGATAAATAGAAAGTAAATGTAGAGGTCAGTAAAGGTGTAAAAGAGCTGACACCAAACTTAGATTCTATCCATGCTAACTTTCTAAACAAGGGCTCTCTGTGATGAACAATAAAAAAAACAAAGCACTGCTCAAGGTTAACAGACACTTGTTAAATGTGCTGCTACTCAGGATTTGACACCTGATATTGATGCACTTGTAAATGCAAAAAATAAAATATTTCAGGACCCAGGAACAACAGTATACTGCATGAAACATTTTTAAAATGCAAGAAAAAATATTTGTTATAAATTCAAATAAAACTTCCATCGCTGCTTGAAACATTTTAGTCTCTCTCAATTACAAACAGTCACGCTTGTTTTTTACCAGTCTTCACCTGAACATACCTCTCTAAAACACGTTTATTACACCTTTGACGCGGTCTTTTAATCACGCAAAGACTTTTCTATAAAAGACACAGGCATGCAGCGCTGTGCCCCTCCAGCAGCCGCTCTCCTGCTTCAGTGGTTCCGCCCCCAATCAGAGGGCACGGGGTGGCCAGCAGGAGGGAGACATTTATTTTGTGAGAGCAGGGCGATGAGTGCAGAACAATGAAGCAAGAGAGAGACTAATCATCTACTCATGAATGAAAAAAAAAAAATGCCGATATCCGTCCAATTCACAAATATCCGTGCCGATAATCGTCTGGCCCAATAATCGGTCGACCTCTGATCTTAGCTACATAGTTTGTTTAGCGTACCTTACAGTACAGATCACCATAGCTGGTTAATATTTGGGATGTAGCTGTTGGGGTCAAACTACTTCATTTTTCAACTGTAGTCAATGCTAACGATGTATGATTTACATACATGTGGTTACATAGCCTATAACTGACTGAATTACTTTGTTGGATTAGGGGAAAAAAACGATTTACACAGTTATTAAAAGGCTTTAATTCCAAAATACAATATGCAACTAGACAGTGTATAAAAAGGAGTTGATGTTTTTTGTTTTTTTGGGGGGTATTTAAAAGGATATGTACAGCAATATTGTAATCCCTCGCCACTGTCCGTTATGTACTTTGTAGCCTCGTGCACTTTTGTCTGGCCGGCGGCTTTTTCCAATTCATTCCCCAAGAGAGCAGCACGCAGGCGTCGGGAACCTATGGCTCGTGAGCCAAAAAAGGCCCTATTCATGAGTATTTATGCTGATGAAATAGATCTTGAGTAATTAATGTGTTTTTTCTTTGGCAGACAGATGTCACACGTGCAAAGCCAAAAAACCCATTGACTGATTCAAAGTGTCACACGAACAGACCCCGTTTTGGCTGTAAATCGCTAAAGAAATCCTTTAAGCCTAATAAACAATTCATTTTTATTGTTGAGACACTTACGATGAAAAGCCACATAAATTTTAAAACACCCAGAAGCTCTAGCAAAGCACTTAGAGCAATATGAGTGAGTGAGCGGCAGGATTGGGCGGAACTATACACAGGGCGCACGCACTTTTCCTCCTCGCCCAACACAATCTGCACGGAAGTTAAATACGTGGGTACCCTCGTTTGCAGTTTTGTAACATTTTTCCAAAAGAACTTTGCTCGCACCTTGTTTTGAAACCACTATTTTGGAAAAAAACGACAGTCAAAATGAGCCTCAACACTCTTAAGTAACTGTGCGAGGTAGATACATTTTAAGTATGTTTTTATATTGATATGGGACACAGGCTCTGGCATTCCTATTATCATTTAACAGATAATCTCAGTTAATCAAATGTCACACCATGAATTTAAACTTGCAGATGAATTAATTATTGTCTGGAGACCAGGTTTGGCCGTTTTGTTGAATTTTGTCTTAAATATAGAGTATGGTGTGGCTCTCCAAAAAATAAATTAATAAATTACCCATATTGTTCTTTGGGACAAAAAGGTTCTCGACCCTTGCCCTATACAATATTTGGGAAGGCACTTTTTTTCGGGCCAGAACGGACTGCCTCAAGTGAAATGCTAGGTTGTGGCTGCAATTCATTATCCCTGGTAGATTATTGCTAAGAGCAGGGGTTGTTTTCGGATCAAGCTGCATAAGTGTGCCATTCTGGCCACCTAAAATGCACTGTTACGATCCTTTATCCCCAGTCAACCATTGCTCAGACGGGGGGGCTGAGAGAGACAATTTGTGTCATGCTTTCTTTTCCGGTTCTTTCAGACTCAAATGAACAGCACCCGTAGAGCCACGATCCATTATTCCCGATTGATTGTTTCAGCGGGAAAGAGCCAGATTTTCAAAAATATATGGTCTCATTGATTGAAATAAACAGGGGATTACAATATTGAATTAGGCTGAATTGGTTTCTAGTGCTGACATCTGAAAGTAAAGAAGTTTGCGAAGGAAGTTGAAGGAGCCTGGCATTTGCTTGTAAATGCCTTTGGCGGAGTTCTGAGACACTTCGTTGTTCACCTACAAACATAGTACCCATGAATAAATACAAAAATGTTTTATAAAATGGCAGTATATTGAGAATAGCAGCTTACCATCATTAGCATTGTGACCAAGTCATCAGTGGCAGCATTTTCTTCAAGGATGCGATCAAGCGTCTCGATGTACCATGAGCCTGACTGAATGTGCCTCCAAGACACGTAACCTGAGTGGGATCCCAAAATCAGAATATTTTGCCAACCATCGAGGAACACTACTCCTACCAAGTGGAGCACAATGACTATACAGAACTTCTGCCCATGTGTACCAGGAAAGGTAGAGTAGGATACAAGAATGTCACTCGGAGTTGGCAGCGAAGCGTTGGCGTCTGGTTCGTCAGACATGCTCAGTGAGTCGCTGCTGGAGGACGTGGGAATAGCGTCTGCCTGATCGTCAGGTCCCCCACCAGTCGTTTCAGTCTCGTCAGACAGCACCTCGAAGCCTCTGTCTCTTTCACCTCAATAACCGAAGCAAATATTGTATTTTCCAGACTATAAGCAAAAATAAAAACCTTAAATTGGCCAGAAATGTAAGGAAACGCCTTATACAGGTCCTTCTAAACAAATTAGCATATTGTGAAAGTTCATTATTTTCTGTAATGTACTGATAAACATTAGACTTTCATATTTGGTGTCATAATAGTCTGTAGTTTGCAAACAGTCTTTGATCTGTGCAGCTCTTTGAGACTCTTTGTGATTAAGGGCTATACAAATAAACATGACTTGACTTGACAACTGAAGTAGTTCAAGCCTTAATTGTTTTGAAATTGATGATTTTGGCAAAAATAGAAAGGAAAAAACAAAAATCCTTATCTCAAATAAACAGCATATTTCCTCTGAACAAGAAAAAAGTGTTTTTAAATTAAAAAAAACAACTTTCAAGTACAGTGGAACATCGGTTTTCGAACGCCTCTCAGTTCGAACAAATCGGTTCTCGACCAAAAATTTTGAGAAATTCTTGCTTCGCTTTTCGTTCAAAAAATTGGAGTTCGAACCCCGGTACGCTAGGGGGGATGCTGAGCGGCGTACGGGTGTAGATTGCCCCCACCCCTCGTGAAGAACTGTTGTCACGTGAGCGCGCACTTCTTTTTGCTTTCGTTTTTAAAATCGGTGAACGGAGTGTTTTAACCCCTAATTATGCCTCGGAAGAAGGTTTGGTGCAAGCAGCAAAGTTGCTACAGGTGAAAAAAGAAGAGTAGTGCGTACAACTATTGCATTTAAGAAAGAAATAATAGCAAAATATGAAGAAGGTGTGCGAGTTTCCGATCTTGCTATACATACAGCATGGCTTCTGCTGAGCACCACAAAGGAAAATTATTTTCTTTATCCTTTAACGGTTCACCACTTGTTGTGGAGACCCGGGTGCTAAATGACGTGTAAACGACCTGATTTTTTAATTTTTACACGTTCATGTTAGCGTAATCTTTCGTACGGAAGATTACGCTAACGCGAATGTACGATTAGCCTGGGTTAGCTTCATGTTTACGTTCTTGCAAATCATTCAGGGTGTTGGAACGGATTAAAAATGATTTACATTACTTTTAATGGGAAAACGGTTTTCCGTGATCGACCAAATCGGTTTTCGAACAGGCTTCTGGAACGGATTATGGTCGAGAACCGAGGTTCCACTGTAATTATCTTCAGTTATGCACTCAATACTTGATCGGGAATCCCTTTGCAGAAATGACTGCTTCAATGCGGCGGACATGGAGGCAATCAGCCGTTTCTGCCGCGGTTTCTGGTTCAAAAGTGGCTTGACCTGAGGGATGCGGCACCCATAGCCCATTTCATGCACACACTTGTGCACTGTGGCTTTGGAAGCTTCTACTCCAGACTTAGTCCACTGCTTTCTCAGGTTCCCCAAGGTCTGAAATCGGCCGTTTTCCACAATTTTCCTCAGGATCAGGTCACCTTATTTTGTTGTGCAGTGTTTTCTGCCACACTTTTTTCTCCCTACAGACTCATTGAGGTACTTTAACACAGCACTCTGGGAAGAGCCTATACGCCCAGAGATTTCTTTTTGTGTCTTACCCTCTTGCTTGAGAATGTCAATGGTGAACATTTTGGACAACAGTCATACTTACGATTGTGATTTTTAGTAATGAACCAGGCTGGGAGTTCTTAACAGCCTAAGGAATCATTTGCAGGTGTGTAGAGTTAACACGTTGGATCAGATGATGAGGTCAGTAGCTCATTTAGAGCGCCTTTTCGTGATATGCAAATTTCTGGAGATGGGAATTTTGGGTTTTCATGAGCTGTGTCCACAATCATTAATAGTAAAACAATCAAAGACCCGAAATATTTTAGCTGGTGTGCAATGAATCTAAAATCTAAGTCTTTGTGCGTGAATAAACTGTTCCAACAATCACATTCGATTTCCATTTTGGTAAAAGTTTGGCACCTATGGTTTAAAACAAGTTTTATTTTGCAATATTACACATACAAATAGTTTGGGATAAAATCGATTGCTTTTTAAAAAGGTTGCCATGAATGACTTGATACATAAAAAATTGGGGGGAAAAAGATTTTCATGTTTGGCATTGACAGTGTTAACTAGCATGTAAAAAAATAAGCAAGACTCTGTGTCATTTCAATCAAAAGTTGTGCATTTAATAAATGTCAACCAAATGCACTTTCCGGCAGCTACAGGGCAGTGTAAAACTGCATTGACTCAACTGTCAAAATTAAACCAGTTAAAACATTCAATGCCAAACATTAAAATCTTTTTTTTACCATTCCTTGTGAATGAATGTGTAGTGTTTATGGAAGATCTGTGACTATAATGTGAAGGGTAAATTACTAATGTAGGCTGATAATACTGGAAAAAAAAATTAGAGTTGACATTCTTTTAAATATGCAGCCAGCCTAAAAACAAAAAGTCTGGAGCTGGCCCCAGAGCCAAAGTGAGTTTGACATCCCTGGATAACTAAATGCACTATGGAATTCAGTGTTTCTGGCAGGATGTAAAAATGATGTGAAAATGAGATGACACATTTAATACCCTTTCAGATATAACCTCTACCACTGGAGGTCTAGTACTAAAGTGTCAGCGGCCACACTACTGTGATCTGGATTCGATTTCCATTGTAAATGTTTTGAGATTTTGATCAGGGATAATTATCCACTGCACTATTATATGCTGTGTGTATAAAGAGACCAACGGCTATACAGGGTAGCTCTCAGTGTAGTCTCAATTTCATGCGCGTTTTAGTCAGGTACGCGTTATGTATGAATAACATGTGACAAAAGAATATTTTTTGGGGTGCCCCTTATAATCCAGTGCGCCTTATTGTGCGAAAAATACAGTCTTAACTATAGTGCTGTCAAATGAACTAATAATTCGAAATAGTTACCTCCTCCACAAGCTTGGATGAAGAAAAGTTTTGGTTTCCCTTGAAGGGAAGGACAATGTTTCCCATTAAGGTAGTTGGTGATGTGCTGCACGGGAACATATAGGCCGTCCACTCCATAAATGGCACCAGGAAAGCGGTTGTGGCTCACCTGCGAAAGATATGTGAGATTTGCTGAATTTGGGAGTGACAGGGGGCAGTGGTACAACTACGTTATAACTGCAAATTAAAAATGTATACAAATTAGGGATAGGCAAAGGGGCAAAATATATTACATTTAAAAAAATATTTTTTTTTAATCAAATGTTCCCGTTTCTAACCCTTTTTCTCTTACGTTAAACAAAAATGGGAAAACAATCCAGGAAGAACTGTAGTACAACAGTTCAAAAATTGGCAAATCGAAAAATAAAAATGTCAGCAAATAAAATGAAGGACGACTGTGCCCTAGGACATTTGTCATACTGACCACTATTTATCTCTGAATTTAAAAAAATCCCACAATGAAAGCAATATAAAAGTAAATTAATTAATAGATTAATACACTTTTTAACTATCTTTCAGTTTTATTTGACGCCAATTTTATTTGTCATATCGCCCCACCCCTAATAAAAAAGTACCGTCACTTCCGGACTCAAGACCACACCTAGTAAAAAGCCACATGCGCAAATCTAAGAAACTCAACTTTGTTTTAGTGCAAGCCACGCCAGATTTTGAAGCCACAGGCTTAAACAGCCATAGAATTGATATCATTCCCATTCATTTCTTAAAAGTTTGAAGTAACAATATCAGAGAAGTATCAGATTCTGCCGTGATTAAGAGATTTCTTTGTGACTCTGTCGGCAGCTGTAACTCTTAGTCAACGAGTAGAGCAGTCAATATTTATTAAATTGGCATGAACATATTTGCATGAGTAAGACAAGTCATTATACATTGCTTGGATTTGCAAGAAATAGTGTCGTCTGATTTTAGTGTGGCAGCAGGTGACTAATAATTGGATATATTTTTCTCTGGTGGAAAAAATATATCAAGCATGCTACGATAGATTTTGAGTCAGGAACGAAAAGCCCGAGAGACAGCAATCATGCCCCAGAAGAAGGCAATGACGCAATGCTGAAACGCGTCAAGACCTGGGGGACCTCAAAAAGAGGTGGCAGAACATCAGTAAAAGGAAGCTCTACTCCAGCTGCAAAGGGCAGAGGCAACATGGAGAAGACAGAAAGAGAAGCGCCGGCAGAGGAAATCTTTCTTAAACGATCCATTCTGCTATACATCGGACATCCTTGGCCAACCCAAGAGCAGGAGTATGGCATGTTCAAGGAAGAAGTGGGGTCCTACCACTAGCAGAGTGCCCGTTCTGTATCCCAAAGCTCAATCCAAGCATCCCTACCAACATGGCAGACCTTACCTTTGAAGAAGTGAGGTCAATGATAAGACGTGATCTGCCCCTGGTCCATCAGGGGTGTCTTATATGAGTAATAAGAATTGCCCATAGTTGCTAATGAGACTGGCTACACACCTCTCCTCTCACACTGAGGAAGAAGAAGCAGGAAACTTTGCTCTGGACACATGCAGAGGGGGTAATTCATTCCCAAGGAGCTGAATTCACCAGGCCTCGACTAGTTTAGAGAGATTTTCCTACTGGATGTTGAGAGGAAGGTCTTCTGGGCAATAATCGCCTGAAGGTTGTCCTCATACTTCCTTGCCAATTGCTACATCGATGCAATTGCCAAGAAAGGAGGAATACCGGGTCACTCTGATTTCCTGTAGACCACGGCAGTAACTACCCAGATAATTAAGTAGGTGAAGAATAACAAGATGTCTCTCTCAGTGAAGCAATTTAAAGATCTGGGGCAAGGAGCAAGAGGAAACCTGTAGTCTGTGTGGCACCAGCCTCTGCACACTGAACCACATCCTGAGCAGCTGCCCAAAAGTTCTGGCAGATGGGTGCTACCGGTGGAGACGAGACAAAGTCTTCATCGAGGTCACCAAGTGGGTCGAACTACAGAAAAGCCAAACCAACAAGCAGCAACAGTATTACTAAGGCTCACAAGCTTCCAATTAGGGGGCAGTAATGTTTCAAAGGGAAGCAAATCCAACCACTATCAACAATGCTGCACTGCGCTTTAGATTTGGAGCTGCGGGTAGATCTCTAGAAGTAGCTGGTTTTCCCTAAGGAGGTTGTGGCAAATACCCTCCAACCAGCTATGATCCTTCTTTGTAGGACCTCAATGTCCATCATTTTAGCCAAACTCACTGTTCCCTGGGACGACAGGCTAGCCATATCTGATCTGGTAAAGAGGGCTAAGTACCAGTACATTGTGGGTGAGGCAACCATCACTGGGTGGCATGCCACCCTCCACCCAGTCGAGGTTGGCGCTCTGGGTTTCCCCGCCACATCCATGCGCAGTTTACTGCAGAAGATCGGACTTAATTCCAAACTAGTACAGAAGGCTATAAGGGAGATAGCCACAGCAGCCGAAAGAAGTTCCAGTTGGCTGTGGCTGTCAAGAGGACGTAGCTGGACACCTTCTGCAGGTGAAGGCTAACACAGCACTTGGTGCCCCACTCAGGGGAGGTGTATAGGTGAAGGTGCAAAACACCTGTGACCCTGAGATACTTGCTGAGGATGCAAAAGTTGTCTGTAGGAACATCAGTTAGAACTTTAACATCCACATCCAGAGTTGCTCCCGCAGGATCTGCTTGTAGCAATGCACCTCCGTTGTTTATTTTATCTTCCTATCGAGCTGAAAACTTTGATGTCATATTAGGCTGTAAACGGTCCGATAATTATTTAGTAACAGGTGTCGGCATGTAAAATGACTTTACTATGTGTGCAAGGAATAAAAGAGTTTGATCACTCACATGGCACAGCAAGTGGATAGGTGGTTGTGATTGTACAGGCTTCTGAATTTGAGTCATTTCAGTACATCAAGTTCGGTTTTGCGAATGTTTTTGTTGCACACAACCAAACTCAGTTTTATTCCTGCTGTATTTTTAGATACGCACACTTGTACGCTTTTGTGTTGTTGTAAGGCGGCTGCAGCAGAGGGCACTCGAGCCCTATAGTGCAGTGCGCCCTGTTTATGTGTTAAATACAGATATAGAACCAGCTTCGGGGACTACACCTTTTAAAACGATGCGCCCTATGGTCGTGAAAATACTGTAATAAATAATTGAATCATCAAACTGACACAAAATTCTACGAGATAAATGTTGACGTCATCTCATCTTTTACCTCCGTCCCATGAGACAGAATGATGACCACGCAGCAGTCGTATGATGAATGGTCCTTCTCAGATAAATTTGACAGCTCGTGTTTGATCCGCTGAAATATGAAAACAACTCGTCTGTTGAAATCACGCCCGCAATTTCTTCATCACGCGGGAATAAAGACGTATTCTTACTCGTTGCTTCAGGTTGGTTTTCACTTCCACCAGGAAGCCAAGCCCTTTGAACCGTCTCTCCAACCGGTCGCAGTCAATGTTGGATCCTGTGCGATTGCTCAGTTCGCTCTTTGGATCGAAATCCACGTTGTTGATGATGAGGCAGTGCCCACAAGGGGTGGCGTCCATTTTGTAACTCTGCCGTTCAAAGGGAAATGCGCAAAGCTGTGACATGAATGTGCTTATTCTGGCTTGAAAAAATATGATATACCTGAACTAACAGCAAAAATCGGCAATGGCAATAAACAAGAGGCCAGCATGGAATGAACGAACTAAGGGACACGGCAAAATCGGCTAGCCAGGCTAGCCGATAAAAATACATGTGTTGAGCAACAAGGCTAACTGGGAATCAACAAAAAAAAAGCTACAGCGATAAACTCAAGTACGGCCGAACACAAACAAAGCGACAAGTTTTAGGTGGCGCCAACACCAGGCAAGCCGATCAATAAGCTTTTTAGCTGCCCGCCGGGAGCCCATAGGCTAACAGGAACTAGCTGGAAATAATTATATCAACTACGATACACGCGCCAAAACACACAAAAGCCACAATCGCCTACCTAAAAGGAGGTGAAGAAACACTCGCCGTAATGGCGGGGTAAACAAACTCCGCTCAGCCTTTGGAAGGCAACACTCTGATGGTTAGAAGGCTACCGGCCACAGGGCTAGCAAAGTTTTCATTCTTCAAGCAGAACAAAATAAACAATTTGTGGTGAGACTGGAATTATACACATTCCTGGGCCACAGGTGTCACGAATGTCTAGTTTGGTATGCATTTATCAAACTGCGCTTGCGTGAAGGGAAGATTCAGCACTTAAAGCGCTGACTCTTGCGGTCAGTAAGGACTACAAAGAATACAATATTTATATAGGAATGAATAAGAACTCTACATGTTGAAAAACACTTTCCAGAAGACTAACTCAGTGGCCTTGGGGGTAGGGCGCCTTCCTAGAGACCGGGAGGTTGCTGCTTGGAGCCTCGGCCGGGTCATACCTAAGACTTACAACATTGATACCCATTGCCTCCCTGCCTGGCGCTCGGCATTAGGAGTTGGAATTTGGGGTTTTGGTCACCTAATGACTCCCAACGAGCTGTTGCAACACATCAGTTGGGTTTAGCGAGGGGGCTGGGAATCTCTTCCTCTGTATCAATCTCCCGGAAAGATTAAAAAATGTGAACGTGTCCTTGACTCTAGCCACCTATATATGGCTCCGGTGTACTCTACCACCTATATATGGCTCCGGTGTGTATATATATATATATATATATATATATATATATATATATATATATATTATTTTAAGGAAAGAAAATTGGATTGCAATCATTAATTATATCAAATCGCAATACTTATAGAATCACAATTATCGAGAATGGTGAAATGAATCGAATGGACATGTTGGTATCGTGACACAAACGAATCTTGACCAAAGCATATCGTTTCACCCTAATACCATTATTATGTTACATGGGCCACTAACCACAGCTGCAAACTAATATTTACAGATTAGCATTTAAAACATTTCTCCCGCAGAAAAATAGGAAAACATTTAGCTTCGTTACAAGAAAATGATACCTCGACATACAAGTTTAATTAGTTTTCGGATCGTGCACGTATCTAGAATTCGGAAATCTCAAGCAAAATTTTGCTATATAAAATAACTGAAAACAAATGAATTCCTTCCCAGTCTGCCAAATGATCCCAGTTAGCCCTTTTGACCTATGAAACACATCTTCTTGATTAGTTCAAACACATTGAAATAGTAATTGAACATAAAAAAAAGTAACAAGATAAATAACATGATAATAAAATGACTTTAAAGACTGCAAAGGAGTGAAACTGGAGACTGGGTTTATCTCGAGAAGTTCATTTGTAGAGAGGCAACTGTATAACCAGAAACTCCCTATTATTACATTTTCTTTTTAACTGCAAGATCAAGAGGAAACTGCATTATGACAGTTTGAAAATTGGGAAATCGTTACCTCTTTTCGGCCAAAATGTATTTTAATGTATACTGAAAGTATTGGTGCCTTAAAAAAATAAGTGGTAACTAAAACAACCACCTTTCATGCAGGTACAGTTATGAATGTTCCACATTATTTTTTTCACAGCATAAAAATCGTTTACCTGAAGGCTTTCCCGCCGTTTCCTGCCTTGAAGGCGCATCCTGACCTGAGTCTGAGCTTGCAGGTTCTCAGAATCAGGGGCTAGAGCAGAAAAGTCAATTTAAGGTTAGTAAATATGCAAAATACTGCTATCTTCTAAGCCAACACAATAGCTTACGCAGAGTTGGAGTCCTTATTGAATGGATAGGATCAGCCTTTATTTGCTTCTGGAAATCCACAGCAGAGGCTGCAAAGAGAGAAGTTCTACTACTTTTTTTTACATTTTAAGTGAAACCTTGTCATACAAGCAAATATTTCTAATATGGAATTATTAAAAACTAATTGGTCTGCTCCTGACCTCCAAAAAGCATCCAAGTTAACCCTAGATAGAAGTCAATTACATCGGCCTGATCACTAAAATCACATTCAAATAGTAATTAAACATAAGACAAATTGTATATTAACAAAATAGAATGTGAGTTTTTATGAGGAAGTCGCCCTGACGTAGTAGTGGGGCAGGATGATTCAGGAGTGACAGGGACAAGTCAATTGATGATACCTAACCCTGAACATTAATGTTACTGTAACTTCAAACAAAAGCAAACACAAACATTTTACAGCACTTTTTTTTGCTAGTTTCAGTTTTTATCCATCACCTCGTTTTGACCTTGTAGCTGTACTCGCAACACTTTCACTTTCAAATTTCTCTTGAAAAAAAAAATATCCAAGATGTATCTGTCCCTCCCCATCAAAATGTTACAGAAAAGTGTAAGGCAAGTATCATTAAAAAAAAGCTGTAGCACAACCAGTGAGCGCTCTCGAACGATAAAGCGGTCTCCAGTGGTAGCCTTCGGGAATGCTTGTGACTTGGATTTTGTTCCAAATAAATCTGGTACATCAACATTCTCGCTTTAGATGTGGTTGTATATCGGGGTATGGCAGTACATTGAGTATAAACATGATTAAATATGCAGTAAAGTAACGAACACATAGGTGAGTAAGGTGCACTTACGGACTGGAAGGGTTCTGACAATAGGGAGAATGAGTCGGTTGGATGTTGAGGCAGGAAATGAAGGTGTTCCCCTTTGGAGAAGCTCTGCCAAACTCTGCTGCTCTGAATCCTGAAGACATTCCAGAAAAAGAGGGAAGGCCCGACTGCCACGGGTCACCAGGTCTCTCACCAGCTGCCTGGCCTGGTCCCGTCTAGTTCCTGAGCTCTGTTAAGACAAATTCTATCATTTTTTTTGGTGAAATACATCCTGCTTGTTTAGTGCTTTTTAATTATAAGGTGATATGTTGCATATTCCTGAAGTAATATTCAAGCAAACATGAATTGAATTGTCTTTATTGTCATTAATATCAACATAATAAAACATTGTTGTGAAACAAGATTAGACATGGTACTCCGGGGTAAACATGTAATAAAAACTTTTAAAAAGGTGGGGAGCGCCGTTTGAGGTGTCCTTAAAAATTGGAAGGTAGAATATTTTCTCAATTAAGTATGTGTTAACATTGCATCAGTTCAAAGATCCTTTATAAGTGTCTTACTTGAAGAAACGCAGTTCTGGGACATGCAACCCGTTAAGTAGAAAGAATGGGGACGGGGGTGTCCTTGAAAGTATTTTTATGCGTGTCTTTGTAGTTTTATGTTAGTGTATTATGAAAATGATAATAGAAAAGGCCTGTTTTAAATAAAGTACAAAAGCCAAACCAAACCCCCGAAAAGATGAAAAATAATGTGTGTATTTGAGCCGTCTAAGAAATGCACGTATTGATCAATGAGAAGACTGAGGCTGCGACCCTGACTTTAAGCCAGAAGATGCCGGCCAAGAGTAACAAAAATTCAAATTCCGGACAGCACATTTAAAGAAAATAAGCCAAGACTGTTCGGATAACATATTTACAAAGTAGTGCTTAGAGACGGGCTTAAGTTTTAATAACATATGATTAGATATAAATATAAGAAATAGTGCATTAAAAAGTACTTCAATAACATTTAAGAGCAACAAAAATTCCCAAATATTATTAAATCTATATTCATAGATTAAGTGCTTGTTTAGGATGGTTATGCGTGAGTGTTCAATTGCGCACTGCTCGCACATTCTCAGCGCACAAGAAAATCTAGCCAGCGCACAAAAATGAATAAAGAAGCGACTTAAGTCAAAGTTACAGTGCATGAAGGTAAAAACACACAGGTTCCCCCGACGTTGTGTACTTGAAGTCGAGTCGAAGTAAAACGAAGTTGAGTAAAGTTAGTAGAGTTTGTCGAGAACCGGCTTCTTCGGCTCGGCTCACTAAAAGGAACCGGCTTTTTCGGGTCCTAAACGGCTCTTCAGGTTGTTTTAGCTTCTTTCATCCCAACATGACCAAATATTATGTAAAATTATGCACAAAATGACTTAAAGGAAGAGGGGAATAGAACAATAAAGAATAAAATACCAAAATGAAAAAGTAGTGAAAAGCTGAGAAAAAAAAGAAACAAAAGGAAGAGAAAAAAAAGAAGGAAAATGTAGAAAAAAGCCAGAAAATAAGAAAAGAAAGAAATGTAGGGAAAATGTAAATACAGAACAAAAAGAAAAAAGTAACAGCTCAGAAAAAAATACACACAATGAGATTTTTTTTAAAGAATATTTTTAAAAAGTAGAAAAAAACACGGAAAAAAGAAGAGAAAGTTTGTGTTGCATTCAAATAATTTCCAATTACCGTAAATTCCGGACTATAGAGCGCACCTGATAATGAGCCGCACCCACCACATTTTATGAGGAAAACCGATTTTGTACATACACAAGCCGCACCTGTATATAAGCCGCATGCGCCTACATTTAAACATGTAACACAATCACAAAATTAACCCAAACCCGACTTCAAGTCCCGCGATTCATTAAAGTCCACGGTCTAAAATCACAGCCGGCAAAATGAATGGGAAATGATACCGGTACTTAAGGTTTGATGCAGACCTGCAGAGTCCAGGTCCCGTTGCAAGTAATCCAAGGAAAAAAGTGTATATTTCCAAAGGTAAGGTTGGGAAAAATATATCAGATGAACACATTAACTCACACAACTCCTTTTTCTTTAACCAACTTTTTACCCCCTCTTCTTTCCTTGTCTGTCCCTCACCTTTAGCGGTCCCCACTTAAACTCGGCACCCTGTGTTTGTTCCGCCCCTCATTTTTCGTTCACCCGTCCAAAACATATCAGAATAAGTGTCTAAAATATATACAAATAAATACATTACAAAAATATACAGTTGCAAATACATATTATACATGGGTTACACATATTTACAAAGAAAGACGGTACACCGAGATAGTTTTCAAAGCTTTAATAATAATAATATAGCTTTGACAGGGCAGTTAATGGTAGCAACACTCGAGCGCCACTAGCGGCCGTTAGAAAAATTACATAAATTGGCCGCATCACTGAATAAGCCGCAGGGTTGAAAGTTAGGGAAAAAAGTAGCGGCTTATAGTCAAATTTTTCGGAATTTACGGTATATCAAGTGAATCTTGTTGCCAACATTGTACTTCCACTAAAAAAATGTGATTATGTACAGTTCTGTATCTTACAACCGACGAAATAAGCCCCTCAAGTCCCTCCTCCAAGCTCTCTCCAACCCTAATATAACAGACTCCTCCCTCCTGTCCCTTAACTCCTCAATTGCGGCCTTCTCCCCATCCAAGAGCATCCGGCTTATTTGGGTCCCGGGTCACTGCAACCTCCCGGGTAGCGACCCTGCAGACGAGCAGGCTAAATTAGGCTCGGCCCTCCCTCAACCTACCGCCCCGCTAGACCCACAAACTCGGCTCGCCATTATTCGCAGGAGCTGCAAACCCCCCCCTACCCTGGCTAGTGCCCCGAATTCAGAATTGCAATTTCCCTTATTAGGCAATGGTAAAGCCTACAAACACAAACCTGTCAACCTGTACCTTTTTGCCGTACAAAGTACGTTTATTATGCACCAGACTACGTTAGCAGCCATGTAGCACGTTCTTTGAAAAAGGGTGGCGGTGTCGCGCTCATTTCGGAAAAAACGCTCAAATTTACTCCTCGTACCTCTAATAATTACAAGTCGTTCGAGGCTCTTGTTATGAGGTCCTCTCTATTGTCAATTTATGTAATAACTATCTATCGCGCACCAGGACCAAACACAACTTTCTTAGATTAATTTGCTGAACTTTTGTCTGAATTAGTAACCTATGCAGACAAAATTATAATTATGGGGGACTTTAACATTCATATGAACTCCCCACTCAGTTCACTCACTGTTGCGTTTAAGTCTATAATTGATGCTTTTGGTTTTAATCAACTGGTTGATTTGCCAACCCATAAAGATGGAAACACGCTTGACTTGGTTCTGACTCGAGGAGTTTCAACCTCAAACATGACGGTGTTACCGTACACTACAGTTATCTCGGATCATTATTTAGTTACATTTGAGGTGCTAGCTAAATGTAGTACCAAAAAAACTGAAGGATTCAATGGACGCAATATAAACACGGGCACAGTTCCTGAGCTCTCAGATATTCTTCCAGGAGCAGTTGCGTCCTTTCCTTCCTACATAGGCTCTATCGAATCACTCATAAATGAATTTAATGCTACCCTAGCTAATGCCCCAGATTCAGTAGCGCCCATCCGGCTTAAATCACGACCTAAAAGACGCACGCCTTGGTTTAATGATGAAACTAGATCCCTTAAACGAGAATGCAGGAAATCTGAAAGAAAATGGCGCGCTACCAAGGTTGAGGTTTTCCATCAAATCTGGTGTGATAGTTTGTTGAAATATAAAGCGGCCCTTGCCTCTGTAAAATCAGCCTACCTTTCGAAGGTGATTGCGTCACAAAAGAACAATCCCAAAGTCCTTTTCGACACTGTAGCATCGCTTACAAGGCAACAGACTATCCCAGATAGCTCCACTCATTCTGCCCACTACATAATGGTCTTCTTTACTAAGAAGATCCAAAGCATACAGGAAGAAATCGCTAAGTACAGTAATAATTCAACACATACTTAAGCACTGAAATCTATAGATGCACGACATGGTGGCTGTCCAGGGATTTTGTCCCGTTTTAGTCAACAGTCACTCGATAATCTTAAATAGATGGTGAATATGGCCAAACCGACGACTTGCCAGTTCAACCCGCTTCCAGGTTCTTATTAAAGGTCTCTTTGGCGTTCTTGCACCTTCAGTTCTAAATATTTTAAACATATCACTCTCCTCAGGTGTAGTTCCAGCGGCTTTTAAGTCCGCCGTCATTAAACCCACACTGAAACGACCCAACCTTAATCCAGAAAACGTATGTAATTATAGACCTGTGTCAAACCTACCGTTTCTTTTTAAAATACTTGAAAAAGTAGTGGCACAGCAGCTGAATGATTTCATGTCTGAGAACAATCTCTTTGAATCAATGCAATCAGGATTCAGGGCTAACCACTCTACTGAGACAGCTCTGATTAAGGTCACGAATGATCTCCTACGGGCAATGGACTCGGGCGCATCATCACTTTTGCTGCTGCTGGACCTTAGTGCTGCATTTGACACAGTGGACCATAATATCTTGCTAGAACGGTTGGAAAAATGGATTGGTCTCTCAGGTAACGTCCTCTTATGGCTCAGATCCTACCTCTCAGATAGGACACACTGCGTTAAATATGGCGAATTGACATCTGAGCCCTTTAGTGTTACCTGTGGTGTTTCGCAGGGTTCAGTGCTTGGCCCCCTTCTCTTCAGCATTTATATGCTTCCACTAGGTGATATTATTCGCAAGTATAATATCAGTTTTTATTGCTTTGCAGATGACACTCAACTCTATCTCCCGATGGAGGAATCTGCCACACTAAACTGTGGAAATTTGGAGGCCTGCCTCACCGAGATAAAAGAGTGGATGTCACTCAATTTTCCCTGCGTCTTAACTCTGAAAAGACTGAAATTTTAGTTATTGGTCCATCTAAGTCCCGTGACTTATTCTCTAAAACTGCTGTGAACATCGACAATTGCCACATCACACAGATCGACTCACTTAAAAATTTAGGTGTCATATTTGACCCCAATCTGTCCTTTCAAACACATGTAAAGAAAATTACTAGAACCGTTTTCTTCCATCTTAGTAACATTGCTAAAATTTGTCCTATACTTTCTAAGTCGGATGCGGAAATCATAATTCACGCGTTTGTTACCTCCCGTCTCGATTACTGTAATGCACTACTTTCCGGTTTTCTGATGACCAGACTCAAGAGTCTTCAGCTGGTACAAAATGCTGCAGCTAAGCTTTTAACTAGGACAAAAAAGTACGATCACATCACCCCAATTTTGGCTAACCTGCATTGGCTCCCTGTTAGCCTAAGATGCGATTTTAAGGTTCTCCTATTACTATACAAAATCATACATGGACTTTCCCCCTCATATCTTTCGGTTCTGATTTCCCCTTATGTCCCGGCCCGAAGCCTTCGTTCCGAGAGCGCCGGTCTCCTGGTGATCCCAAGAGCCAAGAAGTGTTCTGCTGGTTCGAGAGCGTTCTCCATCTGGGCACCGGTGTTGTGGAATGCTCTTCCCCGAGATCCAATCTGCTGCCTCAGTGGACATGTTTAAGTCTAAGCTTAAAACTCACTTCTACTCTATAGCGTATGAATAACCTAAACTTCTTATATGTAATAACTTGTGAAGCCCTTTGAGACTATTTGTGATTAAGGGCTATACAAATAAAAATGACTTGACATGCATTTTAAGACGTGTACGACGTACAAGAAAATCTGTACGGAAAACGCAATTTGTCAATTATGGGTACCATTGTAGCGAGCAGAGACGGGAGTCGTAGGCGGAGTGTCAAACAAAGGCGCCAACGGGAGCTGCTTTAATGACATGTAAACTTGCAATAACAAAACAAACACGAGAGTGGCTAGAACCGGTCGAATATATGAGTCCCCCTAGGAACTCGCCAACTAAACAATAGTTCCGTGGGTGAATTATGTACAACCCACTACACAAGCCCCCCCAGAATTCACCCATAGTCAAAGTCTCTGTGCCTGGTTGGGACGCTGACCCGGCCACTGCGGGTACAAGGAGTTGGAACAGCGGGGGGGTGAGAGCTTGTGGACTCAGTTGGAAAGCCCACAGTTGCTGGGGGCGGAGGGTCAGAGTGGGTACCCACGGGACCGGAGGGTCGTGCCGCAGGAGGACGGCCGCGCCGTGGGGCTTGGGCCAGTTCCAATGGCTTGGACATATCCATGTGGGCAGGCTTAACCCTGTCCACGGAGACAGTCTCTGGCCTACCACCAATGTCCACGACCATGGTCTTGTCGCCATGCTGCAGGACCTTAAACGGTCCATCATAAGGAGGGCGCAATGGTCCGCGGTGGGCATCGTGGCGAATGAAAACAAAACCAGCCGAGCGCAGGTTGGAGGGAACCCGTGAAACTGGCCTGCCGTGTCGCGATGTGGGAATAGGCACAAACGCTCCCGCAGTGCCCTGCAAGATGGACTTCTCCCTGGATGCAGCCCAGGGTGTCGTTGGGTCTGGGATGAAATCACCTGGCACCCGCAGCCTTTGACCGTAAACCAACTCAGCTGAAGAGCACTGAAGGTCTTCTTTGGGAGCGGTCCTCAGTCCCAGCATGACCCAGGGTAGCTTATCGACCCAGTCCCCATCGGTCAGGCTGGCGCGCAAGGCCGCTTTCATCGAGCGGTGGAACCGCTCGCACAACCCGTTAGCCTGGGGGTGGTAGGCAGTGGTGCGGTGAAGTTTGACTCCAAGGCTCTCGGCAACCGTGTTCCACATCTCGGAGGTGAACTGTGCGCCCCTGTCAGATGAGAGATCTGCAGGGGGTCCAAAACGGGCGACCCAGGTTCCGATGAACGCCCGGGCCACATCGACAGCTGAGGTGGAAGTCAGCGGAACTGCTTCAGGCCAACGGGTCGTCCTGTCCACCATCGTCAGGAGGTAAGTGAAACCGTGTGAAGGGGGCAGTGGGCCCACCAGGTCAATGTTAACATGGTCAAACTTCCGTTCGGGGATGGCAAATGGTACCAATGGGGCCTTGATGTGACGGTGCACTTTGGCGCGTTGACATGCCACGCATGAGTCGACCCAGTCCCGGACGTCCTTTCTCATCCCTTTCCACACAAACTTCTGGGCCACTAGCTTAATGGATGCTTTCCTGCCAGGATGAGACAGGCCATGTATTGCCTCAAAAACAGCCCGACGCCAGCCAGCAGGGACAAGTGGCCTAGGCCAACCCATGGAGACGTCACAACAAAGCTTGGCCCCTGAGTTTCCGACCGCAACCTCCTCCAGCCGCAAACCAGTGTCTGAGCTCTTGAGCGTTTGGATGCCGTTATCAGAAGCCTGGTCCACACTCATACTGGAATAATCAAGCCCCAATTGCACAGCGCTGATGGTTGCTCTGGACAGGCAATCCGCAACCACGTTGGACTTCCCAGCAATGTGCCTGATGTCAGTCGTGTATTCCGATATGAATGACAGCTGGCGCTGCTGGCGGGCAGACCATGGTTCGGACGTCTTGGACATGGAGAACGTAAGAGGCTTATGATCAACAAAGACGATGAACTCCAAGATGAAACGGAAGTGGCGAATCGCCAACCAGATGGCAAGTAGTTCTCTGTCGAATGCACTGTATTTACGTTCTCTGGGGACCAGCTGGCGACTAAAAAAGGCGAGTGGCTGCCAAGCATTGTCAACCCACTGCTCGAACACGGCACCCACTGCAAGGTCTGATGCGTCTGTAGTCAGTGCGACTGGGGCTCCGGGGGCTGGGTGAGCCAGCATGGCTGCCTGGCACAGCGCGGTTTTTGTGTCCTCGAATGCCTTGATCCTCTCAGTGGTCCATTCAACAGCTTGATTGGGTGACCTGCCCTTGAGGGCTTCGTAGAGTGGGCGCATGACATCAGTGGCTCGGCGAATAAACCTATGGTAGAATGTCACCATGCCGAGAAACTCCCTGAGGCCCCGTGCTGTTGGCGGCTGAGGAAAGGTGGAGACGGCCTCTACCTTAGACGGTAGGGGGGAAGCCCCATCCTTGGTGATGAGATGCCCAAGGAAGTGGATGGAGCGTACGCCAAAAACACATTTCGCGGGATTTATAATCAGGCCATGCTGACTGAGCTTGGTGAAGAGGTCTCTGAGGTGCTCCAAGTGTTCCTCTTCTGAGGAGCTGGCAACCAGGACGACGTCCAGGTAGACGAACACAAAAGGCATGTCCCTGAGCACTGAATCCATCAGCCTTTGGAAGGACTGAGCGGCATTTTTCAGTCCGAACGGCATCCTGAGAAATTCGAACAACCCAAATGGAGTTATCACGGCCGTCTTCGGTATATCTGAGGGATGCACTGGCAGTTGGTGGTATCCGCGCACGAGGTCCACCTTGGAAAAGAGAAGTTTGCCCGCCAGGTGTGCAGAGAAGTCTTGAATGTGCGGGACTGGGTAACGGTCGGGCGTGGTAGCCTCGTTAAGGCGGCGATAGTCCCCGCATGGGCGCCAGCCACCGCCTGGTTTCGGGACCATGTGTAGTGGAGAGGCCCAGGGGCTGTCTGATCGGCGAATGATGCCGAGACGTTCCATGTTAGCAAATTCGGATTTAGCAACTGCCAGTCTGTCTGGATTGAGTCGTCGGGCCCTGGCATGAACCGGGGGCCCCTTGGTTTCAATGTGGTGCTCAACCCCATGTCTGGTCGTGGAGGCTGAGAAGGTGGGCTTCGCCAGACTGGGGAACTCGGCGAGGAGCCGGTGGTAAATATCACCGTCCAAGAGAGAGCTGGACAGACCCTCAAAAATCCCTTTGTCGCGGACACACGCGAGAGAGGAGAAATTCAATGCGTCAACGAGGCGGCCATTTTTCACATCGACGAGTAATCCATTGGCACACAGAAAATCTGCACCAAGAAGAGGAAAAGCAATATCCGCAGTGACAAAGTCCCATGTAAACTGCTGACCCCCAAAACACACGTCCACTGTCCGTGTCCCATATGTGCGGATGGGGGTGTCATTGGCAGAAGTTAATGGAGGTCCATGTGTTCCCCCCCCCACATCGTCCACAGTGGCAGGGAGGACGCTCCTCTGGGCGCCGGTGTCACACAAGAATTTTTGGCCGGAGATGGCGTCCCGGATGAACAGTAGCCGGTTTCTTGCGCCTGCACTCACGGCCGCTACAGAGTGCAGGCCTTGAAGTTTCCCGTCGCGTTGGAGGTGCAAGGGGGACGGCACTTCTTGGCCCTGGGCCCAAAACGTGCATGGTAGTAACACAGACCTGACACATTCTGATCGTCGGTGGCCGCGCGTGCCTTGCTGGCTGGGGGCGTCGCACTTGATGGTTTGTAAGTGCGTGTAGGGGCCAGCACATCATGTGTGTATCTATGTGTGGCCAGGAAAAACCGGTCCGCTTCCTCTGCCAGTGCACGCGGATCTGTAATGGTTGTATTCGCAAGCGCCGTCTGGACATGCGGCGGCATGTGACGCAGAAAAAGTTCAATGAAAAGAAAATTTGGCTCTTCGGTGCCAAGCAAGTTTAACATCATTTCCATGTGATCCGATGGCTTACTGTCTCCTAAGCCCTGAATAGCAAGGAGGCGTCGAGCACGCTCAGAACGCGACAGTTCAAAGATTCTGAGGAGATATGCCTTCAGTCCCTTATATTTATCCAGTTCAGGAGGGGATGTGATGAAACTCACCGCTCTGGCTGCAGTTGAGCTCCCCAGAGCCGACACCACGTGGTAATAGCGAGAGTCATCATTAGTGATTCCGTGCAGGGCGAATCGAGCCTCTGCTTGTGCGAACCACGTTAGCGCTGATGACTCCCAGAACTCGGGGAGCTTGAGAACGGGCGCGTGTGCCATGACGGTATGCTCAGTAGTATAGACAGCCTCGGAAACTTCCACGAGACTAATGTCGGGGTCACCAATGTAGCGAGCAGAGACGGGAGTCGTAGGCGGAGTGTCAAACAAAGGCGCCAACGGGAGCTGCTTTAATGACATGTAAACTTGCAATAACAAAACAAACACGAGAGTGGCTAGAACCGGTCGAATATATGAGTCCCCCTAGGAACTCGCCAACTAAACAATAGTTCCGTGGGTGAATTATGTACAACCCACTACACCATCCAGTATACACCGACTATGACGAAACGGCAAATCAATCAAGTCAAACGAGTTTGCCGCAATACCCTCTATCTCGGTTTGATGCTACTGTGCGCATGCGTCTGCCGCTCAACTCATTAAAGAGAGCTGGCTCTCAAACGGCTCACTTGCTTTGATGCATTTCATTATGAATCATTATTGTTGTATAAAGAAGTTAAGAAAAAAAGGAATTATAAAAGGAGAAAATGAAAAAAAGACAGGTTTGTGGTTATCCCTTTAATTAGTATATTACCAACAATATAATTTAATTATAGTATATAGTATCTAACAACAAAATGTTAATTAACAATATATGTGATATAACGAAACACATGTACAATATTGTAAATGTTAAACTACATGAATAAACACGTTTGGAAAAAAATATGGAGTAAGATTATTTTGTATTTTGTAAGGGCACGGAGCCGTGGACATTGACAGGAATGTCCAACACAACGCGGCACCCATTTACTCATTGCAAAACAGACTATGCAGAAATAAAAATAAATATTATTTGTGTAAACACATTTCTTTTATTGACTTCGACAACCAGATTCCTTATGAATTTTCATTCAAGTTGGTAACCAAATGTCATCCTACCTGGATTTTCTCGATCATGTCATGAGTGAAAACCCCTTTCTGAATGAGACTGTCATAAACACTCGAAGGGTTCAAACTCGTGACAATATTTATCCGGTAACGCCGAAGAATCTTCTTGTGGCTTTCCTCCATTCTCACTTAAAGTGCTAAACAGATGGCCGCAAACTGCAGTGATTACTATAAACAAATATAATAACTACGTGAAACACCCTCTTCCGGGTGTAAGTGTTGTTTTGCGACCAACGTAATCACCGTAGTAGGTGATCTTTTCTTCTTCTACGAAGAATTTCCGAGTACATCTACTGTGTTTTGTGCGCTTCTGCCATCTTTTGGTGACTTGGCTATTCTCTTTCCCTATCAAAACTCACTTTCAACGTTTTCCTTGAGTCATATACGGGTTTTGATCATTTCAAATCGTGTATGCCGCACAACACGGAAAAATGACGGGTTTTTTGTGAGACCTATCTCGTCTTGCCCATTTTGGCTCTATAGTACGTGTTGTGAGTAAATAGGTGCTGCGTTGTGTTAACACGGTTTATTGTCAGATATAACAAAATTGTGAATATGCTTGTTTGATGTTAAGATTGTAGTGTTTGTTTGCTGCTGTTGGTGTCGGTGGGTTTTTTTCAGACCAATAAAACAATCGAGTTTGGACTGGACGGATCTATTGAAACTGACAAAGATGTTATATAACGAAATTGTGAATATGCTTGATTGCTGTTAAGATTGCCGAGAAGGGTTGTTCAAACCTAACATTGTTTGTTTGCTGTTATTAGTGTCAATGAATTTGTGATGACTCTCAACATGTGGTAAGCTTTCTCTCCTGGGTTTGATCTCCGGCAAAACTAACATAAAATGCGACAAACAAAATGAAAATACATCCAAACAGCTTGCCAACATCATTTTTGCCGTTCCATGTGTTCCGTTACTCCCTAAACAGGCACAAAATGGAGTAATTTTATTCATATTTAGTTTATTTTGTCTTTTATCAGCATATTTGGGATTGGAGTAATCCAAAAGTAATTGAAAGTAATCCAGTTAAAGTAAACCTACCCAACCGTGCCCTCATGTAGGTCTTAGATGAGATTGTGTAACAATAGTCTGTAGTTTGCAACAGTCTGTGCAGTCCTTTGGGACTCCTTGTGATTAAGGGCTATTCAAATAAACATGACTTGACCTGAAAACATACATAAGACTGGATCTTGCAGATGGGATAAGTTTTAGACAGACTCAGCAGAACATAACTTAAAAATGTCAGGAAAAAACATAACCACTGAATGAATGGATACAGTGGAACATCAAATGAACACAACAAGCAGCATTTGTAATGTCATAAATAAATAAAACGAATGTACAGTAGCTTGAAAACTCTTGCAATCATGGCTGATCTTTGAATGTGATGATCTCAAACAAATACTGCTGAATTAAACACATTTGATTCTCTCTTTAAAAAAAAGAAAGAAAACTCTTGCAATCATGGCTACATATTCAATGACATATTACATTTTCCAAATTATTGTATAACACAGGGGTCTTTAACATGGTGCCCCCCGAGTACTATGAGAAAGCCCCCTGAGGACACTGTTCCGAAAATACCTCACGAATGCTGGTCATTGTGATTTTCGGGTGAAATTACTTTTTATTTGTGGTTGACTTGAGTCTATTTAACCCGACTTCTAAAATGATCCTGTTAATACACAATAACAGCTGTTGCTGCTCGTTGCACTATTGTTAAGGTGCACTATTCTTTTCATTTCTAAACATTGCACTATTCGTAACAACTTTTGCTAGTCTCTAAGCACTCGTTAGTTGGTTGGTTGGTTGAATCCGTTAACCACAAGGATCGTAGGGACACCATTTTCTGTTAATTGTCTTGGGTATGCACACCGTGGTAGTGCCGATCCATCTACAGGCAACCAAGTTTCCACCTGGTCTTGAACCAGTGACCTTCCGCGTCTTGGGCAAATGTGCTTACCACTGCACGCAGCAACGTTTTTCCTGATCATCCCAGCAGTTTTTTTCTCCTTAAATCTTAACACGTTACCCTGGAGTGCCATGTCTAATCTCGTTGCATAGCTTACAGTGTTTTCACAACGTTGATATCAATGACAAAGACAATTGAATTCAATAATAACATGATACTTTGATATTTTAGATATGCATATTAAACAGGATGCCCTTTGCGCTAATTAGTAACAAAACGTTGCTCTCAACTTGAAAAAGGTTGGAAAACCCTGATACGAAACGCGTTTTAACATATACGGTACCCTGGAAACAGTCGATTGCTAACATTACTTCCTTGTTTACAACAATCTTGTTTTTGATTGGTCGACTTATACTTGCGGTACAAAAAAAGAGTGCGTTTGATTTGCGTGTTAACCACCAGATGTATTAACTCCTGTTCAGCAAAACCCCCACGTCGCGAATAGTTAATGGTGGCTATTTCGCAAAAACATCGATGAGGCGCCAATTCCCACCAAAGATCCGCATCTCTTTTGGTGTTATTGCTTTTTTTCGTAGATGTATCCGTAAGCCGGAGCTAGCAAAGGATGCCAAACACAACTTGTGATTGTCGCGGTTGAGCATACATCGAGACCCTGACGACGATCAACATCAGGCGTAAAGATGTGGCGTAGACCCGGTTGACTAGAGCTTTATGAGGTACCCCGTTTATATTTGTGTTTAAAATGCAGAATTTCTGCTTGAATGCGTTTTGAACACTTTCAGCATCAGTAAATATCTGCTGCACCACGTTTTACGTTTTAATCAGCTAGAGCATCTTTGGCAAATGTTGTCATATGGTCTCTCTCAAATGTATTTAACCATGATCGGTTTATATTGTCGATTCTCTCCCAAATGAGCTAACACTCTCACTCAAACTGGTCCTATTTGGACAACAGATTTGCATTTTTGTCCCAAAGTGAACAGGTACGTTAAAACCGTGATTGACAGGCTTTATATACATGCAACATATGATGATGACCAGTGTTTGGCGCATTACTGAAAATTTGTAATTAGTTACAGTTACTAGTTACTTTATTTCCAAAGTAATTTAACCCCCCAGCCCGAGATTACTGACACCAAAATGTCGCGTTTTACTCTGAAAGTAATTTTCTTGTTACAAATTACCGTAGCCGATCCCCTAAATCGGCATTAAAATAGCTACATAAAAAAAAAGATGTGTACAATGTGTTCCATCTTCTGGTAGCGGTAACCCCTACCTATTTATTAGCTTGTTCAATCTAGAAAGCTTACAAACAATCATTTAGCTGAGACACTCCATATCCATTTTGTTTCTGGGCTTCAAATCACTCCAAGCTCTCCTTCTTTGTGTCTGGGTAGTGTCAAAAACGTTTCTTTTTGCCCAGGCATGGTGTATTGTAAAAAAATAATTTTACAAATTAAAAACAATACAAAATTCAGAACACGTTTACTATAAATTCTGTTTTCAGATATGCTCCATTGATTTGCCTTTTGTTTGTTGTTCCTCTAGAAGCCACGACTCCTCCCTAAGCAAATGTTGCAACAGGTGACAATAATCCAAATATGCTCATATAAACTGACCCCGTGATTTCTGTATTTTGTTTTGTTGTTTTAAATTCGGCGTAGATGTAAGGAAAATTTCCCTATTATGAATAATTCAGGGTCCTCAAACTCTATCCTTAACAGGGCGCCACTGTAACTGTATTCAGTTGTAATTTGTATGTACTGTAAACATAAACACGCTCACTCTTAAAAGTGATAGTGTTGCTGGCAGATTGGAGGTTTTTAGGTGACAGTGTGCGAGACGCAGTTGTATACAGCCATCAGAGGACACTGTGACTCATGTTCTGTATTTCATAAGGTGCGGAATAATGCAAAAACGCACCATGTAGTAAGGGCAGTAGTTAAAAGTTTTCATCAAAACACATGAAGTATTTGCGTTTCTGGAACACTTTAGTCCCAACATCGATAATGACAGGTGCTCTTATGTTGTTCTGTCACAGTGATGGCTGAAATAAAGATGTTTTTGCCATTGGCCGCCATGGTAGTCATCTCTGCGCTAGTGCTTGGAGTGACCAAAGCTGGACCGGAGCTGGACCCGTACAAAACCTTGGGTGTCACTAGAAGTGTGAGTCAGGTTGAGATTAAGAAAGTTTACAAGCGACTTGCAAGGGAATGGTGAGTATCTTTTTTCCAACACCTCATAAGCACATTTTGTGATCAATGTGTTGTCTTCAAGGCATCCCGACAAAAACAGAAATCCAGGAGCTGAAGACATGTTTATCAGGATTTCTAAATCGTATGAGGTTAGTAATGCTCTGAAACATAATCGATCACTATTGTTACCAACTATTCCAGACTCCAAGTACTACCTTTCTAAATATTTTTGCCTATATTTTGTGACGTTTTTTGTCTTATTTTTCTCTTTTAAGTCTTTATTATGTGTTTATCCTGGAATGCCTTGTCTAATCTGGTTGCAAACAATGTTCATTACGTTTTTGTCAATGATAACAAAGACAATTTGATTCCAAAAATGAAGAACAATCCAAGATTAGAGCAAAATGAATTACAAAAATGAACAACCTGTATTACCTACTGATCCAGGGTACCCAAAAATGATAAGAAAACTTAATACGGCCAATTTGGGAAACATGTCATTTTAAGATTTAAAGCAAAGAAAACACACAAATGGTACAAGGAATCTTTTTTTAAATACCATTTTTTCCGGCTCTATAAAATTTGTCTTTTTGATATTTTTTTTCATATATGAGACAGACAAGACCAATGCTCCCTCTTAGCTGCACGCGTGCGAAATTGTGCACTGCCCAGACCCTGTGAGCAGATAGATAGTCTATCCAACGCATAAAAATCAAGGCTCAAAATTGCAAAATTAATTCCCTAGGGAATTTGTCAAGAATTACAACACTGGGTAAAAACAACACAGGTTCCTTCTGTATGTTGTAAATGTGGTATTCTGAAGTCAATATCAACATGAGATTGAGTAAACGAAAGTAGGCGTGCAAGTGAGCTAAAGCTGGAGGGAGGAGGGAGTGGGTGGGATAACTGCAAAGGTGGGGGATGGGCCAATGGAAGAGATCGGAGGATATAACTTTCAGTTAAATCTACCTTTGTGCAGTGTGTTAAACATGTTACTTACTGCTTGATGGTTATAAAACATCTTGACTTTTTTTGCTTCTTTTGTGTTGTACCTAAAAGCCTGGTGGTTAGGATCTGACACTCTTTCCGTCACACTATAAAAAAACGTGTGCATTGGCTTAAAAAGAATGAAAAAAACTGCTCTAGAACGTTTTTTTAACTGGTGGGCCGGGACCTAAAATAGGGTTGTGGAAATTGTGCCCTGGCAAAATAATGCTAAGAAGAAGAAAAGACAGAGGGTTTATTACAAATTAGATGGCTATAATACCCTGCTCGATCTCATCTTCCTGTTCAGTCAATTGGCGCCGTCCCCATTATGTTTTAAAGTGACATCTCATTTTATTGTGATTTTGTTTGTTTTATTTCTTTGTTCTGCCCATAATAACAAGTAATTTTCGTTGATTAGGTACAAGTTTTTTTTGTATTTATGGTACAAAGCTCTTAATATGTGGCTATTTTAAAGCAGTTTTAGGGGGTTGCGTAAATACGATGTAGGCTCATATGCAAGTATACAGTATATGGTACTTGAAGTTGTTTTGGTTTTGCTGGTCATTGTGTTTTTTTTTTTTATTTAAACGTGAATATATCCTATTATCCTGGCTTCAAACTGCACAGTCCTTTCATTGGATACATTTGAGAAGTATATTTTCTTCCTTGATTTGGGTCGTAGCTTATCATTAGGGTGAAATAGTGGGTTCTCAAGTCAAATCAGTTGAGAAACACTGTTTGAGAACACATCCTCTTTTGTTTTACTCTCCCCCCAAAAGAAATGTCAATTGTACTCTCTATTTAGATTCTCTCCAGTGAAGATAAACGTGCCAACTACGACCGCTACGGACGAACAGATGACACCCATCCTTATGGCAGCTCGGGCTACGGCAGTTATCAACAGGACAGTTTCAACTTTGAGGAGTCCTTCTTCAACTTCCCGTTCAATAGCAAGAACCAGCGGGATTTCTCTGACAACAAGTACTCGCTGCACTTTAACCAATACGTCAAGGACGTGGTGCCCGACAGCTTCAGGAGGCCTTACCTCATCAAGATCACCTCCGACTGGTGCTTCAACTGCATCCATATCGAGCCTGTGTGGAAAGAAGTAGTTCAGGAGTTGGTGACTTTAGGTTAGGAATCAAATTTTTAAGTCGTGCCGAGATTTTGAAGTACCGTTTACCTCGCTCTATAAGGTGCCCCCCGCCCCAAAAAGTAGTCTATTGTCATTAACTTTTTATAGATAAGACGCATCCAACTATAAGGCGCATGGTAAAGTGTCGACACTCTCACCGACACTACTTGGGTCAGGTTCCTGTTGCATACAATGTTTTTCAACATAGGTCAGCGATGTTTATCATTTTGATCAATAATGGCACAATCAATTACGGTAAAATCGTAAAACATCGTAACACATACGTATCTTACTGTATGCGTATTCGGCTGCCGTATTCTGCAGTATATAGGCGCAGTGGGTTATAAGGCGCACTTTAGATTTCCTGGCCAAATTAATAGTTTTTAGGTGCGCCTTTTTGTCTGGAAAATACGGTAATTGCCTAACGTCAATGGCTGGATGTGTAAATTGTTGCAGGTGTTGGAATCGGCGTGGTTGATGTCGGCTACGAGAGACGGTTAGCCAATCACCTTGGTGCCCATCGCACGCCGTCGATACTTGGACTCATCAATGGCAAGGTGACGTTCTTCCATTACTCTGTGGCCAAGGAGCATCTGAGGCAGTTTGTGGAGGACCTCCTTCCTCAAAGGCTTGTGGAATGGGTATGTATCCACATTAGTGGCACATGTTGATACCCCAGAACAAGGGCTGCTGTTTTGATAGTCGACTAGTCACCAACTATTGAAACAATTGGCGAATAATCGGATAATTATTAATTCTTTCTTGAATTTATCATGAAGTTGATATAATTATGTGGCAAATGATAATTAACACAATCAAAATGGGTACAATATAAATTAAAATTTTATACTGTGGATTCAGCCAGAACCAGAACAGATGGTAGACCCGAATGCGTAACGTTTCACACAAAGCTTCATTGGAGAATCGAAGTCCTTTGCGGAGAAACAAACAACAGTGATCTGGTGCTCGCTGGGCAGGAGGAGCAAGGAGCTCACATGATCGGAGCGTGGTCGGAATGTGGAATTGAGTGAAGTTGCCGGGACGGGCGATCGGAGCGTGGTCGGTGAGCAAAAACGGGTCAAGTAGCCCGAGCAGGAGATCAGAGCGTTGTCGAAGGAAGGGAAAAGCCAGGGAGCCAGAGACGATCGGAAAATCAGGGACAGACGAGTAGGACACAGCTGAGGACTGGACAGACGGGAGCCAGAGTCAAATAGTGCTTGCCTTGCGTATGCGGAGGTTCGTTGACGGACTGACAAAGAGTGAATGGAGTTTATATAGGAGGGTATTCAGTCAGGCAACGAGCAGCAGCTGGCGCCAAACAAGCGGGCAAAGGTGAGGGCAATGAGTAATAATGACAGATTCGTTCTAAAATAGAATAAAAATGCTAATTAAGAATTCCCTATCCAAAATCAGTTAAGCACAGCGCTTGGTTATTAGAGACATAACTCCATAAATAAACCTTTGTTCATTTTTTTAGAAACAGGCAAATGAATTATGAATAAAAATCAAGTCAACATATTTTATCCCTGTAAACTAAAAACAGACTCATTAGCAGCAGCAGAAGAGTAGAAAAACATGATGTGCATTTTCTGTGATCAACTCCAAAGTCAATAACAAAAACAACTTAATAATTCTCAACAGTTTGAAATAACATTAAGTTTTAAAAACTGACGATTTTCGTTTTTAAAACTTTAACAACCGAGGTTTGTTTTTCGGAATTGATGCATTTGATTTCAAATACGTTTGTCAGGCACAGTCTGGTGTAAGGCTCAAGCACCCCTCTGTAGCAAAATATACACGGATGAAATGTACAACGCATGTCATCAAAACCATACTGGCTTGAATGTTACTTGAATCTTACCGAGGCGAGTCAGACTCCGTTCTGTTCAGCTGTCCAACACGCTTTCCTGTTTGTGTTTCTTCTGCTGTATTATGTAAGGTCTTTGTTTTTTATTCGCTAAACTGCTCCAAAACTTTGGAAGTATTGGTACGCGTACTTGATTTTGATGCCATCATTTGTGTATGTTACTGTTTTGAGACGGACCTTATTGCGAATGAGCGACTCTCAGCAGAGATCTCATCTCATCTCATTAGCTGCACCGCTTATCCTCAGTAGGGTCGCGGGGGTGCTGGAGCCCATCCCAGCAATCATCGGGCAGTGGGCAGGGGACACCCTGAACTGGTTGCCAGCCAATCGCAGGGCACATGGGGACAGACAACTCACTCGCTCATTCACACCTAGGGACAATTTGGACCGGCCAATTCACCTGAAATGCATGTTTTTGGAATGTGGGAGGAAACCGGAGTGCCCGGAGGAAACCCACGCAAGCACGGGGAGAACATACAAACTCCGCACAGGAAGTCTGGAGCTGGATTTGAACCCACGCAGGAGGTTCCCAAGACATGAACTGTGCCGCACATGCGCTAACCACTGCGCCGCCGTGCTGCCCCTCAGCAGAGATGATATTCATATAAAGATGCCTCATTCTGTTAGGAAAAACGTGACTGGCGACAATAGTCGATCATGGAAATTATTGTCCACTATTTCTATTTAGGATTTTTTTTTGACAACGTCAAGTTCCTCAACCACACGTTGCAGCCCTACCCAGCGTTAAAGGCTGGGCAATAAATTATAAGTATTTAATTAGCTAGATTCTTATTTTTAAAAAAAGCCCATTTAAAATTTCGCAAAATCGAGAAATAGAATTCCAGAGTTTGCTCTGATTCGCTCAAAGCCGTTGCTGATTCTTAAAAGCTTTTTCACCATTCACAAAATGCAGCATTGGCTGCTTTTAAGATGGGTTTATAATTGATCACGGTTCACAGATCCCTAAACTGCCTGGTAATCGGGGCACCACAGAGGAAGCGACTCTGGACAGCTCTCTTCACTGCGGATTGTTCCTGGCCTACGTTTTTCATCATGGGGTGTATCTTGGGAAAGTACAGCCTGATTGCACCCATCCCTCTCCAGGCTGTTTTGGGGGGCTGGGGTCTCTAATTTCTCATCTCGAGTAGCTCGTAGGCAGAGGGGGGACTGTACATTTTTTGGGAGGACATTAAGACTGCAAAGTGGCCGGTGTGCCAATAACGCCCTTTCTTCCTTCTCTACACTGGTTAGAGAGATGTGCAGGAGGATAATTTGGAAATATTTGGCTTCAAAAAGGGCCGCAAAGGAGAAAGTCCCTAAAAAAAGACGTACTCGTGTTTTCCAGTGGCAAACAGTATTAGCGGTAATGTCATGTGTGGAGTTTGCAGGTTCTCCCTGTGCTTGCGTGGGTTTCCTCCGGGCATTCTGGTTTCCTCCCACATTCCAAAAACATGCGTGTCAGGTTGATTGGCCGGTTCAAAATGTCCCTAGGTGCGAATGAATAAGTAAGTTGTCTGTCTCTGTGTGCCCTGTGACTGGCTGGGAACCAATTGAGGGTGTCCCCTGCCCACTGCCTGAAGATGGCTGGGATGGGCTCCACCACCCCCGCAACCCTACTGAGGATAAGCAGTGAAGATAATTGATGAAACATTGGCTTTCATTGCACCGTAAATCGTGAAATCGGTTGTTGCCTGTGTTTGTGGACAAGCCCTCATCAGTTCATGTTTTTCTCTCTCCAGGTGAGCGACAAGAACAGCATGCAGTTTTTGAACAGCTGGCATGAACTCAACAAGCCTCACGTGCTGCTTTTTGACCAATTGTCTGTCGTTCCCTTGCTTTATAAAGTGAGCAGCAGTTGCAATTGTGTCGACACAAATGTCTCCCTTGGTTTTAATCTTTTGCTTTTCACAGATGACTGCCTTTGCGTACAAGGACTACATGCAATTTGGCTATGTGGACCAGGGCCTTTTAGAAACGGACAATTTGCAGAGGAAGTACAACATCAACACCTATGCTCCGACCATGTTAGTTTTTAAAGAGAACACATACAACCCCGCTGACATCATACAGGTAGGAAAAGTGTTTGATTTTTGTAATTGAGGACATGTAGACGATGGCTGCCTTTGTTGCAGACTAAAGAAATGAAGAGGGCGATTATCGAAGAGTTCATGTCAAACAACAAATTTCTCCTGGCACCAAGGCTGGTGAACCAGAAGCTTTTTGATGAGCTCTGTCCCGTCAAGCAGTTCCACAGACGAAGGAAGTAAGAGAGCGACATACATCAACCACAACACACTTCAACGCTGAGCTTCATTGTGTCACTATTTATTCCTTCTGGACAGAT
Source organism: Urocampus carinirostris (assembly GCF_059441175.1). Taxonomy (NCBI): domain Eukaryota; kingdom Metazoa; phylum Chordata; class Actinopteri; order Syngnathiformes; family Syngnathidae; genus Urocampus; species Urocampus carinirostris. Next base: position 41,197,080 of record NC_142351.1, read on the forward strand.
ACTGCGTTCTACTGATTACACGCAACGACGAGAGTTTTTCTTCAGGAAAGCGAGCTTTTCTGTCTTTCGCCTCTATGAACACGAATGCAGTTGTCAGATTTGCATATGTTTACCAGCAGCTGCAGCAGCCGTTTTGCAACATTTTGATGAGCAGGGAGGACAGCACGCAGACGTCACTGCCACCACAGGTATGACAGAGTATATATTTACCAGTCCATCCATCCATCCATCCAGCCAGCATGGACAGTGGGAGCTGGAAGACCTTGCGAACAAAGCGTAGTCGTAAATCGGGACAAGTTGGGCAGCCGGGACGGGAGAATGGAGCGTGGTCAAAGATTGGAACAAGTCAGGTGGCCGGGACGAGTGGGAAGTCAGGGATCGATAGAGGAAATGGGATCGGGTAGGATACGGGTAGCTGAGACAGGAGAACGGAGCTTGGATCGGGGATCTATACAGGAAACAGAATCAGGATACAGGTAGCCGGGACAGGAGAACGGAGCTTGGATCGGGGATCGATACAGGAAGCAGGTCGGGATCAAAATGGGAGCCAGAGTCAAAAGTGTTTGCCTTTCATGCGCTGAGGTTCGCAGACAAACTTACCAGGAGTGAATGAGAAAGACGTGCTTAAATAGAAGGATTTATTAGGGAACGAGTGCCCGCTAGGGCTGAAATGGTGAGGGCAGTTGAAAAATCATGACAGTTTCTCTACCTTTTTTGAGCCAAGGCACACTTTTAAAAAAGGCACACCAAAAATGTTTGAAAATCAATTCACAGCACCACTTTGAAGTGTGTCATTTGAAGTGTCCTTAAAAAGCTAAAAATAAAATATTTTCACTATTAAGTATGTATTATCAACCCGCAACTGAATTCATAGAGCTGTCATTTCCCACTGCGCCTATCTGTTTTTTTTTTTTAACTTTTAGGAAAGCTGTCCTGGGCAGAACACATTAAGTTCAGGCAATGAGGCTGGTGGGTGGTGCTGGAGAGTGACGTCATGCTTATATTCGCAGGTTTCAATTTTCGATTCGTCAGTGTAGCATGTAAATGGCATAATTTAGAAAAGGCTTGCGTCATCCAAAAACTAACCGAAACCCCAAGAAAGATTTAAAAAAAGAATAGTTTAATCAAGCGTGTCGGGGAACTGCACATACTTGCACGCGCATCATGAATGAAAAATCACAAATGTCATAACTTTTGATTTAAATGCTTAGAGACTTGTTTCTTTTTTGACATACTCATAAATTAATGGCAGGCTGGATTAAATCATCCAACAGGCCAGATCCGCCCCACGTGCTCTGATATAGGAGACTGATCTAGGTGAAAAATCCCTTGTGCTAAAGGAAGGCAGGATCAAAAACTGGATCAAATGTTTGAACTTGTGAGTTAAAACTTTGTAATGGTGTATCTATTCCGCAGGTGGTGATCTTGGAGAGGCGCAACACGGCCGGAAAGGCCTTTTTCAAGCCAGTGACTCTGTGGGATGGCAGCGAGGAAGACAAGCAGCTACTTGTGGAGGAATTGGAGCGACTTCAAAAGGACCCGTCCATTCTTATCCATGACGCCATGTTGCCTGAGCTCAACAACGAGTTTGCATCTGTATGTCCGTTGACAAGAAACTCGAATGACCTCACAATATGTCAAGAATGATACATTTTTGTTCATGAATGAGCACTGATGATTCTTATTGTTTTGTAGATGTTTTTTATCCAATGGATCTATGCATGTTATGAATACCTCTCTGAAGTCATAGATGACATCCTGCACAACAACTGGTGAGTAGAAATGTCTCCAGATTTTTACAGTTCAAAGATATTATAACTGTCTGGTTTGTAAGGGCACCGCTTTTTGTTGTATACATTGGGCAAGCACAGCCTGGCAGCGCCCATCCCTCTCTAGGCAGTATTTTTTGGTTAAGGGTTGGCTCCCACTCATGAAAACGCTAATACCTGTTTCCATGGATAATAGTAGCAGAGGAAGCCTCACTTTACTCAGATAAAGCACCTTCATCATCTGGTTACCCTTGTTACATGGTGTAAAGCGTCATCCCGCTCCTTAGTGATGAGTCAACCTCAGCATTTTGGGCAGCGGCGTGGGACAATGCTGATATCAGATCCTAAATTTCGTTGTCACAATATGTTTTGTAACAATGACAATAAAGGTATATTCTATTCTATTCTAAATAAATGGGATTTTTTTCTGTCAAGTCCTAAAATAGATCCATGCTTTCTATGTTGGGTGACACAAATGAGTGTTTTTAAATGTAAAAGTTAAACATTTTAATTGTGTTTTGTGATTTGCAGGCGTGAGATGATGCCTTTGCTGTCCCTCATTTTTTCCGCCTTATTTATCTTGTTTGGAACTGTTGTCATCCAAGCATTCAGGTGAGCTTGTTTATGCTTCATGCTGCTCTTGTAAAGAGGGCCAACACTGCAATATGTAGCATTAACAGTATAATTATCTACAGATTTTTGCCATACAAAATATGACCAAAAAGGTAAATCACATAATACCTAAATAGATGACATAAGCCTAATTTATTCATCTATTTGTGCATTTTTAAATTTATTTTGTCTTATATTTTTTGAGGGGGCGGGGTTTATTTTTTCCATCTATAAGCAATGTGGTTAGAAAAAAGCTGACTTCAGTTTTTTTGCTGACTCGGCAAGACACTCTATTTTCCTAAAGACTGAGTCCAGATGGAGACTAAAATCCTGAAATAAGCTGACAAAAATGGTTTAGCAACTCAATGAGGGTGTTGGTCTTATGGTGCGCATCCATCCAGCCGTTATCTACACCGCTTATCCTCAGTAGGGTTGCGACGGTGCTGCAGCCCATCCCAGCTATCCATGGGCAGTGGGCAGGGGACAACCTGTACTGGTTGCCAGCCAATCGCAGGGCACACACAGGGACAGACAACTCACTCGCTAATTTGCACCTAGGGACAACTTGGACCGGCCAAAAAAACTGACATGGTTTTTGGAATGTGGGAGGAAACAGGAGTGCCCGGAAGAAACGGTTCACATCCATTCTAGTTTTATTATCCACCCATTTTCTGCATTGCTTAACCTCAGTAGGGTCGGGGGTGCTGGATCCCATCTCAGCTATCTTGGGGCAGTGGGCAAGGGAAACCCTGAACTGGTTGCCAGGCAGTCACAGGGCACAAGAAAATTGACTTGCTCAGTCACACCTAGGGACAATCTGGACCAGCCAATCAACCTGACAGGCATGTCTGTAGAATGGGAGGAAAACCGGAGTGCCCTGAGGAAACCCACACAGGCATGGGGAGGACATGCAAACTCCCCTCAGGAAGGCTGTGGTAGCTTGAATTGAACCCTAAACCTCCGCAACTTGAGGCAGTGGGCTAATCACCCAGCCGCCGTGCCACCCTCATTAGTTTTATTATGATTTAATTTATGCATGGCATGTATTTGAAGGTATTTACACATTTATTTTTACACATGGCAGCATTGGTCCTCCATACTTTCGCACCTAGCCTGTATCATATTCACTTTGTGTGTGTCTTCAGTGACTCAAGTGATGAAAATTCCTCAAAACCGAAAGCAAAGGAAGGAACTAAAACAGTCTATGGATCACCAGGAAGAGGTGGTCCGTCAGGGTAAGCATTTATTTTATTATAGATCCACTTCCAAGTGAGTGCTTCATAACTATTAATCATTATTACGATTTTAGCCGGCTCCCCAAGAAGAACTTTGTGGAAGTGACGGAATTGACAGACATCACCTATATTAGTAACCTGGTGAGGCTTAGGCCAGGACACATGAACATTGTTCTGGTGCTTACGGAAGCCGCCAAGAACATTCTTCTTAGCAAGTTTGCCAAAGAGGTCTACTCTTTCACAGGGTATGTTGTTTATTTCATCCATGGGGCCTCATCTCATCATCTCATCAGCTGCACCGCTTATCCTCAGTAGGGTCGCGGGGGTGCTGGAGCCCATCCCAGCAATCATCGGGCAGTGGGCAGGGGACACCCTGAACTGGTTGCCAGCCAATTGCAGGGAACACAGGGACAGACAACTCACTCGCTCAGTCACACCTTGGGACAATTTGGATTGGCCAATTCACCTGAAATGCATGTCTTTGGAATGTGGGAGGAAACCGGAGTGCCCGGAGGAAACCCACGCAAGCACGGAGAGAACATACAAACTCCGCACAGTAAGGCCGGGAGCTGGATTTGAACCCACGCAGGAGGTTCCCACGACCTCAGAACTGTGCCGCACACGCGCTAACCACTGCGTCGCCGTGCTGCCCTCCATGGCGCCTGATTATCTGTATTTAGTGTTTTTTTTTGTATTTAAATGCATTTCATGCAAATGTTAGCGCCTTACATCGCTGCACGGCCGTTATTGGGAAATGTGAAGCACACTGTAAAGCGCTTTGGGAAGTTTTGACTTGAAAAGCGCAATATTTGATTTCATTTGATCAGAGCACCTTACCTACTCACAAAACAATATTGCACATCTGCACATCATTGTAAGTAGTGAAGTATCTCATTTTAAACGTATTTCTTAATTCAAACCTATTTCTATTCTTAAAAATATCGCTTTTTTCCCCCTACCATTTTCTGCGCCACGGGAGCCCATTCCACCTGTCTTCGGGCAGTGAACAGGGGACATCCTGAACTAGTTGCCAGCCAGTCACAGGGCACATAGACTTACACTCGCTTATTCACACCTAGGGACAATTTGGACTGGCCAATTAACCTGACATGCATGTCACGCAGAGACAGACAACCGTTCACACGCTCATTCGTACCTAGGGCCGATTTGGACTCGCCAATCTGTCATGCATGTTTTTAGAATGTGGGAGGAAACCGGAGTCCTCGGAGGAAACTCACTTACCCACGGGGAGAATATGCAAACTGCGCGCCTAGCGCCCAGTCGTGGCACACCCTCTAAAAATATAAAAAACATAATACTTAAAGGTGGGGTGCGTAGTTTGAGGTGTCCCTAAAAAGTTTATAATTAAATATTTTCTCTATTAAGTAATTGTTAACAATGCCCAACTGAGTTTAAAGAGCCTTTATATACTTTCTTTTTTTTTTACAGTGCCCATCTGTGCCGGTCACAAACCTCAGTGGTGAAGGGGATGTGGAGAGTGATTTTAAGCATGTGCTGGTTTTCATTTATCCTAGGATAAAAATGGTAAAAGTAAAAAAACAAATATTCTAAATATGGTCCAAATGCCAAACCAAACCCCAAGAAAGAATGTAAACAAAGAGTTTATTCAAGCGAGTCTAAGAGACATGAATGTGCATGTAGCACACACGAAGCTAGAAAGGGGCTGCAATCTAAATTTCAGCCAGAAGATGGCGGAAGCAAGTAGAACATACGGACAACTATCTGGTACCACAAATGGAGTACTATTTTCAGTTGAATTAGTATTTTTATCAAAATGGGAAAATTAAGACTATCTTTAAATATATTAAAATGAAGATAATGTACAAAATCATAACAATATAAAATCAATGAATATGAATATAAAAACAAACAAATACATGAAAGGTAAAAAAAAATTGCCATGCCATTAACAGAAAACGATTGATCCCTTATTTGATGTTTGAAATAAAGTTGAAAAAGAAACATTATAAATGCAAATTTTGAAATTCAGATCCAGAAAAAAATGCTTATTATAAATTTGTTTTCATGTAATTTAAATCAATATATATTTTTTTTTCCATCAGGAGGCGGTAAATCGGTGGTCCTCAAACAACAGCCCGCAGTTTGTCATTACCAATTTCTATCCGAATAGAATAGAAGAATAGAACATAATTTATTGTCATTGCAGCATGTTAAACGCACAACAAAATTAACATTCGTCTCAGGTAAAGTAACTCAAAAAAGTGTGATAATGAGATACAATCGACTGCCTTTTTGCAAGTTATCTATACCACTGGCGGTCCAGGGCTCTGACAACTTAGCTGAACTTGAACATGTAGACTCCGCAGTTCCATGGTCTTATTTTCTGTGAAGAACCCAGAAAATGTTACTGTGTTTTTTTTTTTTTTTTTCATAAATAGTGTTATTACTTACTATAATTTCTGAATAAAATGACTTCTGTGAAGAATCCCGATGTCAGAACCAGAACAGGAGGAGGACCCAGATGTGTAACGTTTACTCACAAGTTTAATGAGATGTAGAGGAAAAACAAACGCCAACGATCCGGTGCTCGCTGGCTGAGAATAGCAAGCCGCTCACGGGATCGGAGCGTGTTCGGAATGCGGAAGTGGATCTTCCGGAGCGGGAGATCGTGTCGTTAGCCGGGACGGGAGATCAGAACGTGGTCGGTGGTCAAAAAAAGGGTCATAAGCCGGGATGGGAGATCAGAACGTGGTCGGTGGTCAAAAACGGGCTGTAGCCGGAGACAAACGGGCAATCAGGAAAGACGAGTGGTATACTGATGAAAAAACGGGACCGACGGGAGTCAGAGTCAAAGTGCTTGCCTTGCGTGAGCAGATGTTCACTGACGGACTGACAAAGGGCGAGTGAGAGCAATGAGCTTAAATAGGAGGGGGAACCAATCAGGTAACCAGCAGCCGCTGGCGCCAATCGAGCGGGCAGAGGTGAGTGCAATGGGTAATCATGACACCCGATGAGTTATTCAATTATGGCTTTTTGGAAAACAATACAATTTTACATGTAAGCACTCCTGCTGTTGTTACCCTTTTTCTGTTCCAAACTGACCTTGAAGAAGAGAAGGGAAGGGAAAGGTTATGTGGCATTCATAGGTAAAAGTTACAGGACATCTGCGATAAATAATCCACACTGTCCCTTCAATGAGTTAACTTTTAACACTACTGTCAGGTTCAACCCAACACTTGTAACAACAACCTGTATACAAAAAGGACAGAGAGAATTGTTTATGGTTTTCTTCAGGGAAGCGAACGGGAGACCGCTTTTTATCACAGTGCCTCCAACTCACTTCAAAGCAGTCTCCCCTCACCCTGCCTTTTATTCAGAAAAAAGGAATGCCCTAATTACAAGGTGGTTTCGGACTGCTAAACAGAAGAATGCATTTGAAAGATAAATTTCCAGTCGAAACCAGTTTTCGTGCAAACACTTGTTATTTGAAATGTGAATGATTAACTCTGTTTAATTATTCAAGGAAAAGATCCTCGACCTTCAGGTCAAATCTGTAACTGATTCACACCATCTATTCTCTCTTGCCAGGATGTAGTGGAAGACTTTTGCTGAGAGAATATCTTATTTTGTAAGCACAATATCTCACGAGAAAACACACAAAATTTATAGTAAAGTTGAATAACTTATGTACATAAAGTCAAAGCGGCGCTGCCACGAGCGGCTGCCTTTTCCAGCAGCTGCCCTATTGTTTTATTGTCTGCTCCTATCTTCGGTGTTTTTTCTTCCTGTTTTGACAACTACACTATGGATTACTTCTATCCTATGGGACATGGGTTTTAGCGCACAAAAATGCGTGTATTCAAGGAATTTCAACTCCTTGCCCTGAAGAATTCTCCGGCCGGCGTGATGAAGGGGCCTATCGTGGCTAGCGGCGTTATAAGTCTTCGGTACCGTCCGTAATCATGGTAAATGCGAACTCACGACCAAATAAGATCATCGAGTGCTGGTGGAAAACATCGAAGCGCACAGGGAGCGCAGTTGCTGTGTTTTCGGAAACGTGGCTCACGTTTAGCATTCTGGAAGCTAACGTGCAGCCACCCGGAGCTATCCGGCTTCAACGCCGCTATACAGAGACAAGAAAGCCGGGGGGAATCCGAGAGGAGGCGGACTTGCTAACACAAGGTGGTGTATCCCTGGATTTTCACAAAGAAAAGATTTCCATCTGCCGCAGGGATGTCAAACTTTTGGACTGGCTACAAGCACCCCTAGGGAATCATGTTAATCTGTTAATAAACAATGGGGTAGACTGCTGGAAGTGTGAATTTCCCTACCGGGATGAATAAAGTATCTATCTATCTATCTATCTACATTATTCCAACAACTACCATCTTGAATATATCTTTTTTATCTAGAGTGTTAAACCAACACTGGTCATTTTAACTGTGTCTTGTTTCAATTATACTGATCCTAAAATGTATTTTTTTTCCAGGTGTCTGACACTCCATTTCTCTTTCCTGAATACTGACAAGCACAGTGAGTGGATGCAAATGCTACTTGAAAGCGTGCAGTGCGGTACACGTGCGGATGATGACGACGCTGGAGGCAATACAGACTACACGGGCTACGTACTGGCGCTCAACGGCTACAAAAAGTACTTCTGTCTGTTTAAGCCAGTTTACACGGGAGAAGAGCCGGAGGGCAAAACGCCGGAGGAGGAACCGGCAGCTCCGGCAAGGCGTTCGAGGGCGACTTCACGCGAGGATCAACCTCCGCGAAAGTCGGTTCGTTCCCGCAGCACTTCCACACTGCAGATCCACCACAAGCTGGATCGCTTGGGTTTGTGGATGGAAAGGCTCATGGAGGGCACGTTGCCTCGTCACTACATTCTCGCCTGGCCGGGGCTCCTCAAGATCACTTCTAGTAAATAGAAAGGTATGTTGAGAAGTGGACTGACATGTTTTGGTTAGAGGACCACGAACAGGGGTGTCCAAACTTCAAACCTCGAAGGTATTCCCAAATTCTGAACTCATTCAATGCTAGACGTTTTTCTCAAATTGGGCGAGCCGGTGCCAGCTAATTTTCGGCATTTTGACACATTTTTTAAGGCCTGCATAAAATGTAGCTTTGAACTATATAGTCATAGGACATATCGATAAAAAAAAGCTATAACCTTCATCTTTCGTTAGCTTTTACCATTGTTTGGTAAACAACAAATTTCTCGACAAGACCTGTTTCCAAGAAAAAACGTGTTTTGCAACATCACTGAACTTATACATGAAGTGTGTACATACATACATACATGAATTTTGCAAGCCCCCGTAGCCCAGGAGGTAGAGCGCTCGGGATTAAGAGGTCGAGGTTCGATTCCTGGCTCCTCCGTCTTATATGTCGATATGTCTTTTGGCAAGACACTGAATGCCTCATGCTCCTGATAGCAGGTAGCCTTGCATGGCTGACGCTGTTAGTTTGTAAAAGGGAAAAGTGTGAAGCACATTGTAAAGTGCTTTGGGAGGTCTTCATTGTCTTGAAAAGCGCAATATAAATGCAGACCATAACACGTTGTCGGTTACCATGGCAATTGCACAAACCATCATCCCTCACTGACCAGACAATGACAATGTTGTCATCTTTTTTCTCGAGGGAAGTTCTGTCGCTTCACTATGCTTACTCGCCATGTAGGGCTACCTTCACACACTCATTCGCCGGGAATAGGAAGTGGCCTCCTTGATGCGTGGAGAACCATTCCCAGAGGCTCGATACTTACCAATGAGCACCACCAAACCCTATATAATAGATTTGGAAAATCAAACAAGAAAAATGTATTTTTATGTCTTGGCACGAAGGGACAATGCTTTTGCAAACATTGATACATTATGGCATTGAATGAGTTAAACATGCAAAATGTGAGGAAATAGTACATGTCTTTTGCATAAAATCTATCAATATTTCATGGGTATATTCCAATTATTTTTCAACTAAATGGATTTTGAAGACAGCATGTCTTGTCTTTGTCATCCTGAGCTGTGACGTCATCGGAAAACACCCACACCTTACCAAGCCTGTCGCCATATTGTTTTACATGTTTATTAGTTGAAGAGGTTTTTTTCATATAAAAACATACATATGATATTATTTGAAAAGCATTCGACATCTTTTACGAAATGTGAACAACTCAAATATGAAAAACAAAAAATGACTGTGAGAGGCTGCACAAATGTTCACACCTTATTCAGCTCAAAAACAATTGTATTCCTCTTATTTTGCTCGTTTTCAGTCATCGTTTTCTGTTATTTGTTTAGTTTTTTCGTAATGAGGACATTTAATAAATCAATCAATACATTTGTATGTGATAACGTTTTAAAAATGAATAATTATACGTTTCTAATAGTTCAAAGAAGAGATGATTAATACTTTATCAATCATTATTTACTTTTCAATATTTATTTGTGTTATTCTAAAAAATTTTCAAGTAAAGTTAGACAATACGCAAACGTATTTAATTTAGCAGATCATTGGAAGTGTTTTATCTCTTATTTTATTTCCACCAATTAAGAAAAATAAGAACTACATTGGTTCAAATGAGCAAAATTCACCGCCCGTGTAACAATCGAATCCAAGACAATACAATTCAATACTGTTCATCGGTAGCAAAAGGCTGATTGAGATGATTTTAATGTTAGTGATAACAGATGGCTATTGCGAGAGGCTGTGATGACTTTTGATAAAGCAAAAAAAGTAGAGTCCTTAATCTCTTTAATTTAACATTTTTTCCTATCGAAATGCATGGAAAAGTAAGCACACCTGAGCACAAAGTACAGCCTTTTTTTATTTATAACTCAAACCTGTAGTTGTCATTTTTAGCTGTTCAACGAATTAACATTTGCATGACTAGCCAAGGCTATTATTTCAGTCAATTGCTTTTTCACTATGTGCATTTAAATATTGTCAACAGCAATAGTTAAAACAACGGAGTGTAACTTATCTAAAACAGTTTTATTTTGAGCATCAACTAAATATTTTATATATTTTAAGCGACATTTAAAATATGGAGTAAAGGGGTCGGAATGGCTCCTGAGCCGTAGTTAGGACATTTTACGTTACAGTAGTTGTTTTGATTTAGCCACAGGCAGAAATAATCATGAAATAATAATTTTGTGTATGAATATTATTGCATGTTTGGTCTTCTGTTTTGAAACGATATTTGCTGTACTATGAACACTGACTAACTTGTGCAATATTGCGTTCTACTGTTGTTTGGTGACCTTTCCATTGGACCTCAGCATCGTTTTCCTTTGAGAATGTCAGTTTTATTTAGAGGTAAGATCGGACCTCAGAAATCCAGCCCCACCTGACCCAGACCTGTAGGTAGTGAAGTCCGACCCAGTCTGAGCTCGACCAATGAAGTTAATTTGTAGGACCGAGCCCAAAGCAAACCCGAAATTTCATGTTATTGGTGAGGAGGGTGCGGGGTGATTTAGGATACCAAAATTAAAGCCTGTGTTTTGTAACAAAGTTTGTAACAAAAGTTCAGCAGGAATGTATAAACATTTACATCTTTTATATTTGTTTTTGCAAGGGTTATACAAACCGACAATTTTCCATCAAGGAAGGATTTTAACGAGAGTTGACAGGAACAAGTTGACAGCTGACTTTGTCACTTCAAAAAAGCTGTTTGTCACTTTGAAGGTTTTAAATTTTGGGCTTAAAACCACAGCAGCAGTTTGTCCTTAACTTATTCACTACTATAGTGTATAAATACGTTAGCAGAAGCATTCAGTGCCAAGACGTAAAATTAGTATTTTCTTGTTTTACTTTATACGTAAAAGTAAAACGCTGCTCTTTTGTAAGTGTCAATCCTCTGGGAATAATTTCAGAATGATAAATCACGATTAGATGGCAGGAGTGGCTTTGATCAGATCTTTTTCCTCACATCTAAGGAGCCCAACTTCGTAATGTTGCTTCCTGTATCCAACGATTGAGAGTGTGTGTAGGCAGACTCATATGGTGAGTAAGAGTCGCAAGTTACGGAGAAATAGTCATAGGTAGTTAACTCTTCAACAGAGTTTATTCCTTTAAAAAAATATATGAAGGAAGGCGATTGCCGTGGTGACCAAAATCGAGTGATCAAACATCAGGCGCTGAAACGTTCTTGCAAAGTTCATGCATAGTTCATATATCAGTTCAGTGTCCTTGCAATAAAATGTTATTTTGCAAAGTGTCATTGTGTTGATGGAAAGCATTATTTAGATATTCGGGGTTTCACAAATGCAAAAAAAAAAAGCATTAAAGTAAAAGCTCTGCTCTCAAGAAACTTAGCAATCTTCAATTGTTTTACTAAACAATGGTAGGAGCTAGAAACACTTTTTTTTCTCTAATGAACCATGAGGGTTCAAGCTTTCTTTTCATTTGTCCTATGCTTATATATGACTACATAATTACATGTTCTGTAGGGCTTCAAAAATGAGTCAAAATGGCAAAAATTGGCTGGTCCTGGCTCTCCCAATTGGATAAAATTTGATAAGTGTCTAGTGTGGCACTTTCACAGAGTGAGAGAGAGAGATAGGCACAGGAACAAAGAAGAACACTGATGGATGGATTGATAGACACAGGAGGGAGTTCTTTCAATTGACCTTGGTAAGAGTTTAGTACTGTACGTGTTGTGATGAGGCATTTTTAGTTTTTTTGAGGACCACGGTCTCTCATGGCCAGACCCTCACAAAATTTTTGACTATTCGGGTCGGGATCAGGCTTGGGCTTAAGATCTTACCTCTATTTATATTTTTCTGGTTCCAGCATCGTGCAATATTTAGCCTTGTTAGCCAATGTAGCAAACAAAAGGGCTAAGTTGCTCCGTGTACCCCAATGAAAATGTGGACTATCATTGTGCTTGTTTGTTTATTTTTTTCCCCACTGGTACTGTGAATAATCTCAAGATTTAAATGGATATAATATATCTGTTGTATGTTTAATGTGATGTCTGGATTGAATTAGTATTGCACAATAGTCAACAGCGTCAAATTTCTATTGTTTGTGAAACGTTCAAGGGGAGATCAATGAAGTTGATATTAAACTGGGTCTGCGCCACTGTGATTTGCCAAGTGGGGGATTCATAACAATTACGCAAGATGGCAATGATCACTGAACCTTAATTTATTGGTAAACCAAATAAGAAGAGAAAAAATACAGACAAGACGTTTTTGTGCATTATTGTTTTTTGTCTTTACTTCTGAACACAAGAAGAAATGACAGTTTTCACATATTCTTTCCACAACTTTGTCCTCATTGAAGACATTGTTGTTCCACTCTCTTTTGACAAATAAATGTTCTTGATTTACTGCAATCCCCGTCGTTGAAACGGCCTGTTGAAAAACATCCCCAGGACATGTGGTTTTTTGCTTGCATCTGTCCAAAAATGTTCTGTTCCAATGGCTAAAAATTCGTATTTTAATGTGTTTCTCAACAAGTCTGCTTAAAAAGGACGCCAACGCTGCTCTCTGCTAGCTCAATTTTGCTATTGCATTTCTTTACTCGTGATCAACAGCAGCTGGCATTAGTTTGTATTGCATTGCTCTAGAAAGAATCATCGCCCCCTTAGAATTAGATTCAAGATTCAAAGTGTTTGTTGACATATGCACAGTAAAGAACCACAAAGCATAATAAAACTAAGAAACTATATACATATATACATAAAATAATATAACAAATATTAAAAAGAAAAAAACACAAAATTAACACAAGATGAGTTAAGGCAATAAGCTAAAATTGAGATAAAACACAATTTTGATAAAATCAAGAAAAACAATTATCTAACATGGAATATATCTGCCAAATTAGATCTCATCTCATCTCATCTCATTAGCCGTACCGCTTATCCTCAGTGGGGTCGCGGGGGCGCTGGAGCCCATCCCAGCAATCATCGGGCAGTGGGCAGGGGACACCCTGAACTGGTTGCCAGCCAATCGCAGGGCACACAGGGACAGACAACTCATCCGCTCATTCACACCTAGGGACAATTTGGACCGGCCAATTCACCTGAAATGTATGTCTTTGGAATGTGGGAGGAAACCGGAGTGCCCAGAGGAAACCCACGCAAGCACGGGGAGAACATACAAACTCCGCACAGAAAGTCTGGAGCTGGATTTGAACCCACGACAGGTTCCCATGACATAATAATAATAATAATTTCCTTGTATTGTCATTCTGTGTAACAATGTACACAGAACGAAATGTCGATTGCACCTGACCCGTTGTAGCGAGCCGATGCAGCCGCAGCCAACAGAGGGCGCCGCCGACCACTTTTTAAGTCTTAGGAATGACTCGGCCGGGGCGCGAACCACCGACCTCCCAGTCTCAAAGCGGGCGCCTTACCATCTAGGCTACATGAACTGTGCCGTACAAGCGCTAACCACTGCGCCGCCGTGCTGCCCGCCAAATTAGATAATTGTGCTTATTTTAAGTACTATTTTCGCATACTAAAAATATTAAATTATGAACAAATATTTTCTTTGTGGGACTTTATTTCAGTGATGATTTTAGCGTATCAAAAAGTCAGGAAAAAATAATGTATATAATATTCATTTTAGTTTGTGACACATTAACTGAATGTTTACCTTTAAAGTTGAGCTCCAAGCAATTTTCTCCAGGTGTAGAATTATCTGGTTGACCTTCTCCCCATGGGAGATGAACTAATCCAGAACCATCTGTCCAAAGCCAAACACCCTCCTAAAATCAAATACTTGTGCATTAGTAAAACGTTCACGTTAATCAAACAAACAAACAAAAAATACACTCATCCGAAATACTGTGTGATACGTTCCCACATATTAAGATGAAATATGTACTGAGGTAAGTTTATAGTGTAGTTGACACTCAAAATAAGGAGATAAGACATTAATGAATTTTGATCTTGAAGGAAGAACAGAAAATGCCCTCACAATGCCATATCCCAAATCTGTTGTTATAGCTCTCCCCTAAGCCCCAAAGCCTGTTCTTTTTAAATCTCTTTGGTTACAAATAGCCGATATGCCCTAAAGAGTGTGGGTATCTAAGAACAGCAACATAGCGGCCGATACTGACAACAAGGTAAACCAGGGCTCAGCAAAATTTTTCAGTCCCGGGTCGAATTGGTTTAAAAAACATTTGCAAAGGGGCCAGGCTCATTGATGGATTACATTGCATTTCCGGTACCTGGGGAATTCACATTGAAAACAGATTACATTGAAAAATCATTTTTTTCTCATTTGCATTTACCCTCAAAAGTTGTATTTTCTTTATAGGAGGACCATTTCATCCAATTGGTTTTGAACACGCAAATAATTGTATTCGTTTCAAAGTAGAAACTTTGATGAAAAGTAATAGCAAAGTAATACCTCTGTTTTAAAGCCGTAAATTTGATCATTTGCATTGAAAAACTTAATGCAATAGGACTACTTCAGAAGTGTTGTATTGCACGCTTTAGCGACATCAGGTGGACAAATTAAAGACTGCAGGTCATTGTTTGACTAGAAGGGGCTCTTTTTTGTTTCTTACGCTTCTCTCGGCATTGTCTCGCCCCTGTCCCTATTTAAACCCAGTCCTGTCCTTTTTTGACCCTGACTCTCGCCTGTCCCGTTTTTACTTCCGTTTGTCTCCGGCTACGACCTGTTTTGATCCTGACCACGTCTGCTCCCCCGTCCCGGCTTACGACTCGTTTCCGACCCCGACCACGTTTTTGCTCTCCCTGTCCCAGCTACCAACCTGTTTTTCCGTCCCTGACACTGCCAACGCTCGCTACGGAAGATCCTCTTCCGTATTCCGATCACAATCCGAGTGCGAGAGAGACTTGCTTCCAGCGTCCAGCAAACACCGGATCGTGGGCGCAACCCTTCCTCTTTCTTATATTAAAGCTGGTGGTAAACGATAAAAAAATTGGGTCCTGATTCCGTTCTGGGCGTGACCGTTTTGTGACCCCTTATTTAAACGTGGTATATTAGTCAAAATAACAGAATAGTATTCTTTCCAATCTTCTTTGCAGATGTTCAATATCTTCTAATGCTATTGCGCAATACTACAGTACTCTACTGCAGTGTTTCTGAACTGGTGGGTCCCTAAGTGGGTTGCGGACCCGATTTCAGTGAGTCGCGGGCCTTTACCCTGGCAAAATAATGTAAAGAAGAAAAAAAAAGTGGGCTCAATTACGAAGACAGTTGCGACAATGCCCTGCTTAATCTCTTTTGTTCCATCAATCGGCGCCATCCCAATTGTGTTTGAGGGGGACCACATCTCATTTAATTGTGATTTTGTTAGTTTTATTTCCCTTTTCTGAACATAAAAATTGGTCTCAAGAAAGTTAGTAATAAGGGAAAGGAAAAGCGCAGAGCAGTGACAACATCGAACGAGTCAAAAAAGGAAATGATTGCCAAATCCAAAAATATTGCATGAGTGTCTGCCATTAAAGTACTGTTTGAAGGTACAGTAAATGGTTTAGACTTTTCTTACAAGCATATTGATCTTTATTAGCTACAAAATTAAGTGATTATCTTTTATTAAATGTTCTGTGTTAATCATTTGGGTATAAAACCTCTGAGTATGCGGCTTTTAGAAAACAGTTTTAGACGGTCGGTTATATGCAATTTAGGCTTATACTGTATGTGAGTAGACACGCTTCTTAAAGTCGGGTTTGCCGCTGATTCAGTTTTTGAAAAGAAAGGTGAATATATTGTAGTATATCTGCTTTAAACTGCGCAAACTTTTCATTCTAGAAATTTGAGAAGAGTGATTTTTCATGATTTGGGTCTTTGCTTGTAATTAGGATGGGATGGTGGATCCTTGAGTCAGACCAGTTGAGAACCACGGCTCTACCGCCTACATGCTGACCTCTTGGCGTTTAAAACCGGTAGATGTTATCCGACACCCTATTTTAACGCGCTATACACACTTCGTCACTGCAATGATAAAAACCAAAATAAAATGCGCTTATTTAAAAACCGGAAGTGGCAAACTTTCATCCAGACAAAATCCAATGTGATCGTTGGTGTGGGTTATTGACGCTCAAAGATCTCGCTTCAAAATAAAGCAACTCTCGACTAAAATACTATTCTTGAGTCAATTTTTTTCTAAAACGCGTCACTCTTTTCAGGAGCCCGTTCGATAAATGAAATCTGTTTTACAAACGCTACCTGAATTATAAAAGAAGGACTGTCACCCACCTTTGCGTAATCATGGCCCCCGATCCATGCGAGTGGATGGTCTCCCGCTGTGAGAAATGTCAAGTGCCTAAGAAATTGCATGTCTTCTTCAGTATGAAATGAGGCCAAGTTGCCCCCATAACCAAGGCAGGTTTTCTAAAAAGCAAAATACAAAATACATTTTAAATGGCAGTAGAACGAATGAGGCTTGTCAGATTACAAGTAGAGTTTCTTGCAAGCATGGCGTATCTCTGAGCTTCCTCTTTGGATTATTAAAGTAATCCCGAAACATAAAAAAATGGGACATGAGTGGCACATATTCAATACATTTTCATTAGTAGTGCTTTTTGACCATATTTTGCATACTGTACTATCATTGGATTTCTAATATTGTGCCGGCCGGATTGAAAAGTTTGATGATCCATATTTGGCCTGCGGCCGTAGTCGCCAAGCCCTGGTCTAGGACGTTTGTATCATTTCTATCTGAACTAAGAAACTTTGAGTTAAGTGACATATACTTCCTTCCCAAAAATTTGAAACATGCAGACTCTTGTGAAATAGTGTCATAAACACAGCAAAACATTTCAATTTTTGTCCACATAATAACCATTGAGAATTGGTCGTTGTAAAGCGGCGCATTAGAGGGACACTGTGTAGTTTTTGACCAGTAGATGCTGGTGTTATCACGGTTGCCCATTGCCCTCACTTGGCCCTGCCCATTTGGCGCCAGCTGCGGCTCGTTGCCTGATTGACTTCACTCCAGTTTAAGCTCAGTGCTCTCACTCAACCCTTGTCAGTCCGTCAACGAACCTCTGCAACCGCAAGATGTGTGTTTTGACTCTGTCCGGTATCCTGCTTGTGTATCCTGTCCGGTATCGATCCCGTCTATCTCGTCCTGTTTGATATCTTGCTACAGTCTCCGGTATCGATTCCGCCTGTCTCTTCCTGTCCGATATCTTGCGCCAGTCTCCAGTATCTGGTATCGATCCCGTCTGTCTCGTCCTGTCTGATATCTGACTCCAGTATCTGGTATCGATTCTGTCTGTCCAGTCCTGTCCGGTATCAATCCCGTTCGTCCGGTATCTGCTCGTGTACGTGCTATCGATACTGTCTGTCCCGTCCTGTCCGGTGTCGACCCCGTCTGTCTGGTATCTGCTCGTGTAACTGGTATCGATCTTGTCGGCCTGTGGCTTCCTGTTTTTCCACACTGGACTTCTGTCTTACTTCTTCTGCCCAGCGATCGCCGAATCACAGGCGTTTGTGTTTACGCGCATGACTGCCCCATTCCCGTAAAATAAAGCTTGTGTGAAAACGTTTCGCATCTGGGTCCTCCTGTTCTGGTTCTGACAGGTGTATTGTGTAGTGCAACCAAAAAAAGAGTGCCACAAGCCACAAGAATACAAACTAAGAAGACTTAAAGTGACCAAACTACCAATTTTCCTCTCACTTATTTGATGTATAGTTTTACAAGGTATTTGGTTGTTGGAGGTACATATAGTAGCTCCCTTTAGGTGAGCCTCGTGTTATGCAAAATATATCTAAAGTTTCGAATTATGAGTGTTTTTAAAAAAAGTACATGAGTATGATAGTTTTGTACGTTTACTTGTTATTCATATCGATATTTTATTAATGAATAATAAACAATGTCTCTTTAATGTTACAATTGTATTCAACTTGCATTTAATTCACTGGGTTGCTTTATTATACAGGATGGAGGAGGAACTTACCTCAGCATCAATCCAATTTTTAAGTTCAGGAATAAATCGGTAGAGGTGATTGCCACGTGAGGTCCATGTTGGTTCTATAGGGGGATCTGAACCGAGAAATTTGTTGTCAGTGCACAAATAAAAGAAGTCAAAGAAAGAAAAATGTTTTGGCTGAAAAACCTTTAGGTGTGGGGAACTGCGGCGGTTGCGCTTTTTGCTGGGTGTCTGCCTGGAATTGTAAAAGTAGAATAAAGGTTAATTATCCATCACGATTGATTTTCTGCAACAAATAGTTAATAATCAGATTTGTAGTTTTCCCACATTTGCTTCAAGCCACATTCCTGCCATCAGACACAAGATCAGAGCAACCGCACCAACTTCATCCATCTGTAAAAATAAGTCCAGCAAGGGGAAAAACACAGTTTTACGTTGTTGAATCAAAAATGGACTAAGCCTGGGGTTTCGAAATTAATTTAATTGGGGGCTGCCGCAGCTAGGGTCAAGTGAGGTTGAGTCGATTTGGGTTTTCCGGAAGAGAAGCTATGATCGAAACATTCCATCCATCAATCCAACAATTCAGTGCCTGGAGAAATACAAGGAAGCACGGGGAGAACATGCAAACGCCACACGGAGAGGCTCCGGTAACTTGGTAAAAACATTCCACCGTTCTCAAATATATTTATTTCTTACATGAAATAAAATGAAATAGAAATATAAAGAAGATAAACCCATCAACCATTGACAACTGAATCTATAATTATTTGATAGTAATAATTGTCTGACCACTAGACGTCGTTGTATTATGTAGAGCAACTCAAAACGAGTGCTAAAAAGCGCAAGGGAGGACACAAACAAGGGAGACTCATTTTCCTTCTCAATTTTTTTGCCCAGCCTTTTTGGAGGTTTACCCGTAGCAGCAAGATGGTGGAAAATCATGACAATTTCTTCTAGGGGAGTCTCCGTAGTTTGTAATTTTCCTTGCCCCGTTTAAAAAATCAAGGCTGCAATCATGACTTTAAGCCAGATGGCGGCAGAGTAACACGATTTGCGTGCATTTCTTAGACGCGCTCGAATAAACTCTGCCGGTTTGTTCCGCCCCGAACAGCCCCGATAAAAGTAAGATGAAAGCAGATAGGCGCAATCAAAAACAAAGCATAAGGGCTCTTTGAACTCAGTTGGGAATTGTAAACGCACACTTGAAGAAGAGAAAATATTTAAACTTCAACTTTTTTAAGGACACCACAAAACTACGCACCCCACCTTAAAGGCCACGACTGGCCCCCAGGCCGCACATTTGAATTTTGTGCTCTAAGTGTATGCTAGCGCCAAAAAGTTCAAACATAGATCAAAACATACCTTGTTTAGAAAAATCTGACAGAAAAGAACAAAGAAAAAAAGCAATTTGAGACATCATTCTCACAAGTCTTAACGTTGGACAGTTTGTGTCACCTAACCTGGATTGGAATGGTCAAACCTACCTGTGCTTGTTTATTTTTGCCAAACAGATCCGCAATGAAAATCTTTTGCCCTAGGCCTATTTATATTCATTCTCCAACTGCCAGGATATTGCGCAAACCAAGAATTTGCCCTCCGCAAATAATAGAGGCTTGTGTGAGTCATCCATGCAAACCTCCATTAAAACCAGAAAAACAATCATGAACATTTTTCATTCTCCTTGTAGCATTATCTTCCAACGCAACGGTTCCGGTTTCCAACATGGCGGCGCGTGTTTACGTAGCGGCTAGTTGCTATCCGGCTATCCTACTATTTACCACTGTCCTCCTGCTTTCCTTTTTGGATACATGCGTGGCCAATAAGACCTACAGCCGGGAGGAGCTCATCCGACTGGGTGGGCGTCTAAATTTCGATTTTTCGGGCACTTTCTATACCACCCATGACATCCCGAATGAGCTCCAAAGGGACTCGGGTTCGCCCTGCTTTCCCGCCCCACCGAAGAAAAATCGAAGACGAAGACGGCGCAAAGACAGAAAACAGAAGCGAGGATGTCGTGCAGGGAAGCGTGTGAAGTTGAAGGAGCAACGACGTGAAGATCTGTCTAATCCAACCATCATTTCCTCGTCGATTCTGCGAGTCCACCGACGCCTGAAGCCCAACGCCCACGAACGGCATCTCGTGACGATCTCTACAAAGACTACAGCTAAGTCAAATGATTCAAAGCTAAAATTTGGTCTTTTGAATGTTAGATCGCTCGCTCCTAAAGCTTTACTTGTAGATTATATTATTCGCGATTATAAACTTAACTGTATCGCTCTTTGTGAAACTTGGTTACGCCCGGATGAGTATTTAGCGCTAAATTATGCTTCTCCCCCAGACTACGAGAGTAGCCATATAGCACGCACGTTGAAAAAGGGTGGCGGTGTCGCGCTCATTTCTGAAAAAAAACGCTCAAATTTTCTCCTCGTACCTCTAATAATCACAAGTCGTTCGAGGCTCTTGTTATGAGGTCCTCCCCATTGTCAATTTATGTGATAACTATCTATCGCGCACCAGGACCATACACAACTTTCTTAGACGAATTTGCTGAACTTTTGTCTGAACTAGTAACCTATGCAGACAAAATTATAATTATGGGAGACTTTAACATTCATATGAACTCCCCACTCAGTTTACTCACTGTTGTGTTTCAGTCTATAATTGATGCTTTTGGTTTTAATCAACTGGTTGATTTGCCAACCCATAAAGATGGAAACACGCTCGACTTGGTTCTGACTCGAGGAGTTTCGACCTCAAACATGACGGTGCTATCGTGTACTACAGTTATCTCGGATCATTATTTAGTTACATTTGAGGTGCTAGCTAAATATAGTACCAAAAAATCTGAAGGATTCACTGGACGCAATATAAGCACGGGCACAGTTTCTGAGCTCTCCGATATTCTTCCAGGAGCAGTTGCGTCCTTTCCTTCCTACATAGGCTCCATCGAACCACTCCTAAATAATTCAATGCTACCCTGGCTAGTGCCCTGGATTCAGTAGCGCCCATCTGGCATAAATCACGACCTAAAAGACGCACACCTTGGTTTAATGATAAAACTAGATTCCTTAAACGAGAATGCAGGAAATCTGAAAGAAAATGGCGCGCTACCGAGCTTGAGGTTTTCCATCAAATCTGGTGTGATAGTTTGTTGAAATATAAAGCGGCCCTTGCATCTGTAAAATCAGCCTACCTTTCGAAGGTGATTGCGTCACAAAAGAACAATCCCAAAGTCCTTTTCGACACTGTAGCATCGCTTACAAGGCAACAGACTATCCCAGATAGCTCCACTCATTCTGCCCATGACATAATGGTCTTCTTTACTAAGAAGATCCAAAGCATACAGGAAGAAATCGCTAAGTACAGTAATAATTCAACACATACTTAAGCACTGAAATCTATAGATGCACGACATGGTGGCTGTCCAGGGATTTTGTCCCGTTTTAGTCAACAGTCACTCGATAATCTTAAACAGATGGTGAATACGGCCAAACCGACGACTTGCCAGTTCGACCCGCTTCCAGGTTCACTTATTAAAGGTCTCTTTGGCGTTCTTGCACCTTCAGTTCTAAATATTTTAAACATATCACTCTCCTCAGGTGTAGTTCCAGCGGCTTTTAAGTCCGCCGTCATTAAACCCACACTGAAACGACCCAACCTTGATCCAGAAAACGTATGTAATTATAGACCTGTGTCAAACCTACCGTTTCTTTCTAAAATACTTGAAAAAGTAGTGGCACAGCAGCTGAATGATTTCATGTCCGAGAACAATCTCTTTGAATCAATGCAATCAGGATTCAGGGCTAACCACTCTACTGAGACAGCTCTGATTAAGGTAACCAATGATCTCCTACTGGCAATGGACTCTGGCGCATCATCACTTTTGCTGCTGCTGGACCTTAGTGCTGCATTTGACACAGTGGACCATAATATCTTGCTAGAACGGTTGGGAAAAATGGATTGGTCTCTCAGGAAACGTCCTATTATGGTTCAGATCCTACCTCTCAGATAGGACACAATGCGTTAAATATGGCGTATTGACATCTGAGCCATTTAGTGTTACTTGTGGTGTTCCGCAGGGTTCAGTGCTTGGCCCCCTTCTCTTCGCTGTGAACATAGACAATTGCCACATCATACAGAGCGACTCACTTAAAAATTTAGGTGTCATTTTCGACCCCGATCTGTCCTTTCAAACACATGTGAGGAAAATTACTAGAACCACTTTCTTCCATCTCCGTAACATTGCTAAAATTCGTCCTATACTTTCTCAGTCGGATGCGGGAATCATAATTCACTCCCGTCTCGATTACTGTAATGCACTACTTTCCGGTCTTCCGATGACCAGACTCAAGAGTCTTCAGTTGGTACAAAATGCTGCAGCGAGGCTTTTAACTAGGACAAAAAAGTACGATCACATCACCCCAATTTTGGCCAACCTGCATTGGCTCCGTTAGCCTAAGATGCGATTTTAAAGTTCTCCTATTACTATACAAAATCATACATGGACTTTCCCCCTCATATCTTTCAGATCTGATTTCCCCCTATGTCCCGGCCCGAAGCCTTCGTTCCGAGAGCGCCGGTCTTCTGGTGATCCCAGAGCCAAGAAGTGTTCCGCTGGTTCGAGAGCGTTCTCCATCCGGGCACCGGTGTTGTGGAATGCTCTTCCCCCTCAGATCCGATCTGCAACCTCAGTGGAAATGTTTAAATCTAAGCTTAAAACTCACTTCTACTCTATAGCATACGAATAACCTAAACTTGTGAAGCCCTTAGAGACTATTTGTGATTAAGGGTTATACAAATAAAAATGACTTGACTTGCAATATGTCATATGTCCAGGGTCATTACACATGCCACTTTCAACCCACCTGATTTCATATCAATCATATGTTGTATGGACCATAACTGAATGTCCGTCTGAATATGGCCTTTAAATGAATATTGTGTATTATTTGGCCTTTCTGGTGGTAACAAAAATCTTTGATTTTGAGAATAAGCAAACGACATGAATGATCATTAAAACGTGCCTTGTTTATAATACTCGGGAGGTGGAGAAATTTGCATTTTTTACTACATGACAGGAGGACAGCGTTATGGGTTCAATCCCCATCCGGTCCAGGACAAATTTAAAGTTATGGTGGTAACGTTTTGGTTGAAGCGAGTGGTAGGTCTTTGTTTTAAGCTAGAGTTAGGGTTTGGTCGGAGCTAAGGCTAGGGTTAGGGATAGGGTTTTTTTGGAGCTAGGGTTAGGCGGCTAGGGATTCAGCCCTGAACTAGTTGTTGGAGCTAGATTTTTGGTTTGAGTTGGGATTTTAAAGATTTGGTTAGGAGGCTGGGGTTTCAGACCGAAATTAAGTGTCCGAATTATTGGCGCTGAACTGTTCAGACTCCTACCTTGCGCACACACTGGATTGTGGATTCGATCCTTAGCCATGCCAGTGCAAATTTAAACTTCTGTAGTTAAGGTTTTGGTTTCAGTTAGGGTTTCATTCGGAGCTAAGGTAAGAGTTTTGATCTTTTTTACGTGCTTACGCACCCCGGAAAGCCGTGTATGATCTCATTGCATACAATGTTTCACAACATTGATATAAATGACAATAAAGACAATTCATTTCAATTTAATTTGATTGAGGGTTATGGGTTTGATCCGCAGCCATTCCGGTGAAAACCTAAGGGTATACAGGTAGGCAGGGGTCAGCAATAAATGATTGGTGAAAAATTAATGCCATTAATTGCGAAAAATTAATGGAATGGTTGCTTAAATTCATAAATCCATTTATTGCAAAATTTAAATAATTAGCAATTATTGCGAGTTTGCGACCCATTAATTGCGAAAATATTCGGGTTTTTTGTTAGTCGATTGCGTCAACAAACGTGCAAATTTTCTCGCCGCGCGAGCATTTCGTATGCGGTCAAGGGCACATACACGCACAATCGGGACAGTGCATGCATACGCGTAAGCTACCGTGTTTCCCCCATTATAAGGCCCAGCTTTTTATGAGAAATGAAATTCAACCTTCCTGCAAATAAGAGGCTCATATTACCTATGAAAACCGTAGATATCAACGTTATTTAACAACGGCAATGCTTTTCTAAGAAATTTTTAGCGAAAATTTATTACTTTTGCACATATTTTTATTTCAAAACCTCAATTTTTGACGATGATTTTGAAGTAAGGCCGGCCTTATATTCGGGGAAACACGGTAGCTGTACGTACATAGTGTGGTTGCAAAGCAGCTTTTTATTGGTCGGGACAAAATCGGGCTTGTTGATTAGCTCACGTTTTGCCTCAAGCACGTACGTCGTGGATGCACATACGCACATGTTGTACACCACTACTATTACGCTGTATTAATTGTAATCTTCGCACGGTTATGGGACCGAAGGAAAAAATGGTTAGAGAGTACTTCACACAGATTGATGTCGTCAACGGCAAATGGCGCTGCTCATGTGGCGCCGAGTGCATACAACGGCGCAACACCGGTTGGAGCAATTTGGAAAGCCACATTAAAAGTCAGCACTTGCAGAAAGAAAGTGATGCAAAGAAGCAGGAGTCATCCAATCCTGGATCGATAGAAAATTTCCTGTCGTCACCTTCAACCGTTTGCCGAAAAGGAATACGAATCTTCAAGTGGCTGCGGTTGGTTTGTATCGACCTGGAGTCTTTCAATGTTGTTGATCGGCCTACCATCAGGGACATCAGCAATACGGAGCCAATCTGCACAAACACCTTAAAGAAGTATTTGGCCTTGGTGACACAGGGTGTGCGACAGAAAATCGCCTTCGATCTGCCATCCCGATTCGCGGTGGTATTCGACGGATGGACTTGTTCTTCCGATTATTACGTTGGCGTTTTCGCCTCGTATATAAGCCCACGCGGTCGGGAAAGTGCTCTCCTCGGCTTCTCAACACTTTTGGATCCCAAGGCACAGACGGCTGAAAACCACCTGGTGTTCATCGAAGACATCCTTAGCAGGTACGGCAAGTCTATGGCCAACGTGGTGGCGCTTTGTGGCGACAACTGCAAGGTGAACAAAGCCATTGCAAAGCAGTGCAATGTTCCTCTGGTCGGCTGCGCCTCCCATCGCTTCAACCTCGCTGTCAAAGAACTCTTGAAGCCCTACGACAAGGTGAACTTCTTTTCTATGCTGCTTACTTATATCTCACAATATCTATATTGAAGACAGAGTGCACTCTGTCACAGCGGTTCCACAATATTTTTTTCACATACCCCACGCGGCCACGCCTTCTATCAAAGGAATTTTACGCAAGGCGATTTTAAGCTGCTCAAATTTAGCATATTTCTTATTTCCTGCTTTTACTTTTTTAAGGTACTCTGTAAGTTGAACTCCTTGATGGCTCGCCTGAGATACAGCACGCTTAGTGCACTACTGGATGAGTACACAGACCTTCGACCGTTGACGAGAAATGAGACACGGTGGTCAAGCACGGCAAAGATGGTGCGCAGGTTCTTCGAGCTGCAGAAAATTCTTGCAAAAGAAGTTTTCACCACCGACCCAAGGGTGATGGATTTACTTCTCAACGCAGCGGATGTTCATAAACTCACTCAACTCAACGGTGATTTGGCCAAGTTGGATTCTTTGACGCTTACTTTGCAGCAAGAAGATCTGACAGTCGCAGAGGCGAGGTACCTCTTTGATGTTGCAATGTCGTCCCATCCTGCCATGGCCCATCACCTCAGCCCCGACGCCGAAATCATTCAAGCGCCTATGTTTGAGAGGGCTATTGTGAAAATTCAAAACCAAAAACATGGTCAACTTACGACAAAAGAGCGTCAAGCAGTGGAGGCTCTCAAAGTCACCGAAACTGCACCGGTCGATGAAAGTCCAATAGATGAGTCATCGGATATGGCCTTCGGCCAAAATTTGATAAAACGGCGCCGCCTGAACATGATGCTGCCCACCTTTGATCAATTTATCGATACAACATTTATACTGCCAACTTCCAACATAGTAGAACGCTTTTTCAGTGCTGCCGGACGTGCCTATGCGGATGAACGGTACAACTTGTCAACAAATTGCCTAGAAGCCCAACTTTTTTTGTTTTCTAACAACCGCTTCTGGGACAGCGAATTTGTTTCCCACATCGTTTCATCTAATGAAAATCTCTAACATTTTCACTATCTCCGATGTTTCTATGTTGTACACATTTTTGTTCATAAATGAATGTGTAATAAATAGCAAAACCTCTTATTACTAAGGTGTCTTACTGCGCATGATAATGTTGGCGTGAATGTTCTATCATTCACTGTTCATCTAACCTCAGTTAGTGTTCCGACAATTCGCATATTAACTTAGGAGGAATCGACAAATTATAATTATAAAACAAGCCCCAACATGACGGTAGCTGATGTGATCACCAATAACTCAGAAGATATTTTTTGTACTAAAAGTAAAGATTAAAGGGACCAGTTTGTTCGACCATATTGACACGGCTAGTATACCATTAAATTACCAATTAATGGCTAGAAATCCAATAAATACCCATTAATTGGCCTTGCCGCAAAAAAATTAATTTTAATTTTTTCGCACTTAAATATTAATTTTTTTTCCAAAAATCAATTAATGATGACCCCTGCAGGTAGGGTTTTAGTTGGAGCTAGTATTTGGGTTTTCTTGAAGCTAGGGTCAGGGTTACCCTCTAATTTATTAGAAAGCGGGCAGAATTATGTAAGATAATAATGTGTGAGGACCAACTATTTAGATTGGCATTCTCTGAACAGTCCTTAATAAATTCACTCTCCATGAAAGGTATGCAGTGTTTGGCGATCAGCGTCTCAACCTCGTAGCTTGGCTTTGTAGCATTTTCGTTTGACTTGCAGGGTCTCATTAAAAAGCGCTGCTATGCCATTCGAAGTTGCTTCATCTTTTGACAGCGTTCGTTTCCAGTTAGCCTTTTGGAGTCATCATGTTTTGTTTGACAGTGCCTCTTGATATCCATCCATTATCTGCGCCACTTATCCTCAGTAGGGTTGCAGGGGTGCTGGAGCCCATCCCAGCTATCTTCGGGCAGTGGGCAGGGGACACCCTCAACTGGTAGCCAGCCAGTCACAGGGCACACAGGGACAGACAATTTGCTCGCTTATTCACACCTAGGGACCATTTGGACTGGCTTATTAACCCGACATGCATGTTTTTGGAATGTGGGAGGAAACTGGAGTACCCGGAGGAAACCCACACAAGCACGGGGAGAACATGCAAACTCCACACAGGAGGTTCTCATGATCCCAGAACTGTGCCGCACACACGCTAACCACTGCGGCGCCGTGCTGCCCCTTCTTGATTTAATATTCTTTAAAAATGGCAACGGTCTCTTGGCTAATTGGGCAGGCCAAGTTGCTTTGGATTCTGGTGAAAAAGTACTTCAATTTCCACTTGTCCTGAAGGAAGCCCTCACAGTCAACTTTCCTTTTTTATTTACAGTCGCCTTGTCGTAAATGGGGTGGGATAAAATTCTCTCCGAAAGCCGGCCAAGGTGGTCAAAGGGCTGGTGTAATCATCTGGTGAAATGATGATTTTTCTTTTTCAAAAAAGAATATTTTATACTGCAGTCAACGATTCTGGCGGTCAACATATCATTCATTTTATGACAGGGCCAGCGGGCCAGTAAAAATTCGATCACGGCCAGTAACTGGACCCCGAGCTGGACTTTCCTGTTCTTACCTAATCCCCCTGAACCCTAGTTCCAACCAGTACCCTAACTTTAATTATAACACTAACCCTAACTCAAGTCCAAATCCTAAATCTAAACCCAACCAAACCCTAACCTTGCTCCAACTAAAACCCTAACACTAGCTTTGATAACCTTGTTTGCGAAAATGAGTCTTAACAGTCAGAGTTCCTGGTGATAAGAAGTCATACACGTAATTTAGGGCTAAAACCATAGACCCCTCACAAAACTCGACCAAAATCCTAACTCTGACCAAAACTCTAACCCTACCTCCAAAACTTAGTTTAGGGCTGAAACTTAAAAGGTTCACTGAACCACAGCCAGGTTCTTTTAACTTAGACACTCACTTTATTTAAAATGAGAACCAGGATACTGCAAATTATTTTTGATTATTTACTGGATGCCAAAAGGATTAACTACAGAGCCGAGGAGGCCCCTTCAACATGACGAGGAAGGAGTCTGAATACAGTGGAACCTCGGTTTTCGAACGCCTCTCAGGTCGGACAAATCGGTGTTCGACCAAAAATTTCGAGAAATTCTTGCTTCGCTGTTCGGTCAAAAAATCGGAGTTCGAACGCCGGTACGCTAGGGTGCGATGCTGAGCGGTGTACGGGTGTTTTAGCCCCTAATTATGCCTCCGAAGAAGGTCGGTGTACGCAGGACAGGTGAAAAAAAAAAACAAGTTGTTCGTCCAACTATTGCCTTTAAGGAAGACATAATAGCTAAATATGAAAGAGGTGTACGAATTTCCGATCTTGCTAGTGAATACAGTATGGCTAAATCTACTATCAGTACGATAGTAAAGAACAAGGAGGCTGTGAAATCGAGTGATGCGGCTAAGGAAGTTAGCGCTATAAGCAAGCAACTGCCTTAAGTTTTGGGAGAGGTTGAAAAACTTTTGATGATTTTTCTCTCCCCACCGACCACTACAAAGGTAAGAAATCCTATTCATAATCCTTTTTTTATTTTTACACGTTCATGTTAGCGTAATCTTTCGTACGGAAAATTACGCTAACGCGAACGTACGATTAACCTGGGTTAGCTTCATGTTTACGTTCATGATAAACATTCAGGGTGTTGGAACGGATTAAAACGATTTTACATTACTTTTAATGGGAAAAACGATTTTCGGTGATCGACCAAATCGGTTTTCGAACAGGTTTCAGGAACGGATTATGGTCGAGAACCGAGGTTCCACTGTACTATATTCAGAGATAGGGACTAGTTTTATACTGTCTTGGTCACCAACCCATTCAGGGGGGACGTTCCGGCCTTAAGGTGACTACGTGAGACACTCATAGCCGGTTCAAACTGGATAATGTGCTTTGATAAGAAGACGCAAAGTCAGGATAAGTCACAGAAACCTAACGGCATAGCTTAAGTCTTCTAACTAATATTGGAGAGGCCTGATTTAACAAACTTTACCCTCCCTTACCCCAACTCCAACCAAAACCCTAACTCCAACTGAAACCCTAAGCTTACCCCTAGCTACTACCAAACATGACTCATACCCAACCAAAACCCTAACCCTAGCTCCAACCCAAACCTTACCTCCATTACGTAGCTGCGGTTTGAACCCATAACGCTGTGTGTGAAAGTCAAGGATCACCAGTTGAGTTACTGGTGATAACAATCTATATAAGAAGTTTAGGGCAAAATGCAACGACAAAATACAATGACAAAAAACAATGAAAATATCCATCCATCCATCCATGATCTGCACCGCGTATCCTCAGTAGGGTCGCAGGGGTGCTGGAGCCCATCCCAGCTATTTTCGGGCAGTGGGCAGAGGACACCCTGAACTGGTTGCCAGCCAATCGCAGGGCACACAGGGACAGACAACTCGCTCATTCACACCTAGGGACAATTTGGACCGGCCAATTCACCTGAAATGCACGTTTTTGGAATGTGGAAGGAAACCGGAGTGCCCGGAGGAAACCCACGCAGGCACGGGGAGAACATACAAACTCCGCACAGGTAGTCCGGTAGCTGGATTTGAACCGATGACCTCAGAACTGTGCCGCACACGCGCTAATCACTGGGCCGCCGTGCTGCCTACAATGAAAATATACAACGATAAAATACATCACACAATAAATAATGAGAAAAAGGACAAAATGACAAAATGCATAAACGAATGGTTAAATTACATGTGTATCTTATTAGAGGAATTATTTTTGTGTTTTCGTATTTGAATGGCGTATTCGATGAAGAAAATAAGTATTTGAACACCCTGCTATTTTGCTTATCCTCCTACTTAGAAATCATGGAGGGGTCTGAAATTTTCATCATAGGTGCATGTCGACTGTGAGAGGGATAAACTAAAAAGAAAAATCACGCAAATAAATTGTTAAAAAATCATCCATTGTGAGTTTTGGATTTTTCTCTTTAGTTAATCTCTTTCACAGTGGACATGCACCTACGATAAAAATTCCACACTCCTCCATGATTTCTAAGTGGGAGAAATAGCAAACTAGCAGGGTGTTCAAATAGATAGATAGATAGATAGATAGATACTTTATTCATCCCCGAAGGGAAATTCACACTTCCAGCAGCATCCCTGAGCCGAGAACAGTACAATAATACTTATTTTCCTCACTATATGTATAGGTCTTATTATTTATACATTTGTTTTGACTTGGTGTCACGGTAAGTGGGTATGTGTGCAGTGAGTACTTTGTGTGAAGTGAGTCAAAGCATAGTTAGCAGTGTGTACTTGTGGTATTTGTACAAAAATCGATGGGTATTTTTACAGGTGTTTGCACACCCGCGTGTTGTTGTGTGTACGTGTGGCGAAAATGTTGCCTCTCGCCAGTTTTATCCTTTGCTGGCAGATCATTCACTTGGCAGGGCAAAGGTTAAACCTTCACCTGCTCTAACCTCCCACCAAAAAGGAAAAAACACGCTTAAAATAAAGAATCAAGTTAGAAAATTCCAAAGATTTATTTGCGAATTCTATGACAAAACACAGTGGGTAGTTGGAATACAGGCTACATTGTTCTGAAAATGATAACAATAATAAAAACTTTGTAAAAGCCCTCTGGGTTTCTGTTCTTATGTTATCATTTAATGTGTATGTGCCTTACTCTGGCTTCAGAACACGCGTTCGCTATGTACAGAGGAAATGCTCAAGTGTGGACGGTAAAGGGAGACAGCTACATATTTCCACAGTGACCTGCTATTGAGATCAGCTGTTGACATTCAGCTTCTCTTAAAAGAACTAAACAAAAGATAGTCCTTCCGTTGCATTCTCATTTTTAAAAAGTCAAGCATATTCTAGGTCAGGGGTATCAAACTCATTTAGCTCAGGGGCCACATGGTTGAAAAAACAATCGTAAGGGGGACGGAATGGTTAATTAAGGAGGGATGGGGGTCTTTTTGGAGGCTGACACTTTATCAATTATGATTCAAGGATGTAAGATTCGATAATAAATCGATGATTTATATTTTTACCCCTCAATCTGTTTTTCCCTCACCAAGATATAAATCTTTTGTTGTATTTATCAACCGTGCTTTTGGAAAAAATAGCAAAACAACAATTTAATTATTTCCAGTATTGTTTATACAACATGCGAAAACTCATGTCGACAGGAAAGTGACAAAAAAAGCACACACACACACACACACACACACTAATTGGAATGATTCAAAAGTCTTTCTGCTTTTTATTTCTTTCGTGAAAATGTTTACCTGAATATGGGGACTTTACTGTTGGATTTCTATTACAGAATGGAGCTCAATCTCATTTAAACTTCTACAATGACACCCATTTGCTATCTTTTTTAATTTTGTATTTTTCCTTAAACAGAGTGTCGGCGACTTTTATTTGAAATAAAATCAAGAAATGGGTTTCCTCAATGTTCTATGGTAGATCAATGGTAGTCAGCATAGACAGTTTTGGGACTCTATAACCCTTGGTGTTAGAATTACCTTTATCTACACACGAGGTATTTTAACCCAAAAATGTCCACACCATTCAGATTTTTTTTTACTTCCTGAGACTCAAAAGGTTCAGGGGGACCCTAGTTATGTGTACATATATGCTTTTTTTTTGCCCACTGTAGTGTTTTCCCCAATGCTTTTTCTTTGATGATAACTCGTCCAAACCATAAAAAAGACAAAATATTTCAAGATACCTGGAAATAAAAGTCCAAGTCATTGTAAGACGCTCATTTTTCTCTTGAGCTTTTCTCAACATTCAAACGGTGCAGTTCACCTTTGGCCTATGGGCCACGAGTTTGACACAAGTGATCTAGGTCATATTTCTTTAGCTATAAGCCTAAATGCTAGCTAATGCTATGTTGCTAATAGATGCAATGAAGACAGAAAGTTTAGGTAGTTTTGTGAGCAGCTGGCAAATGCAAAACCTTTTTTCAAGGACATGTAAAATGAGGACAAGTCAATAAAGTTAAGGTCGAAAAGTTCGAGAATAGATACAAATGCTCAATAATGTCATTGAACGAGGATTCATGTTGACACAAACGATTTCGTTTTTTATGAGAAGTAAAAAAACAACAAAGAACGATTTTTCCTTTTTTGTCCTTTTCTGTCCATTTTCAAGCCAGGAGACGTGTGCTTTTCAGGTACGTGGAGCCACTAAAGCAGTGTTTCTTAACCTTTTTTGAGCCAAGGCACACTTTTTTTATGAAACAATCTCAACAGTTTTATTATGTTTATTTTTTAAACCTTGAATTATAATTTTGTCTAAACTGACAGTTCAAAGTTTTTACTTGATTTGTGGTCACTGTGGTTCAGGTTATTATACAGACTATTCATTTTAGAATTTTCCCATAATTCAAACTTGTTTTTCAAATGTTCTACATACATAACATTTAAAATGAGCAAATTCGATCTATCGGTGAAAAAAAACATTTTATTAACCTTAAGTTCAAACTTTGTTCATTTTCTTTTGTAAAATGAGAAAAAAATAATTAAAATCAGTAGAAAAAATGCAACTTTGTCAAACAAAAGAAGTTATTTAACATATAATAAAGAAATCACTGTACTACCTTGTGAGCAGATAATAAGCAAAAAAATAGCAAAAAGTAGAACATACTTTATTTGCTACGTTATAAAATCAAGAAAAAAATAAGAAAAAATAAAATAAAATCAGCAACGACAAAAAAAATAACCTCAGAAAACAAAATACATTATTTTAACATATTTCGTTGTACTACCTTGTGAGTAGGCATTTACCCCCATGAGGATAAATGGAATAACAGTACTAGGTTAATGAATTGAATGAGAGCAAGAAAGACCGGTACTACATGGATATTTAATGCTTGAACTACAGTTTCAAATACATGTCATTTAAATTCAATTCATTCATCTTATTTTAGAACAGGTTGGAATTTCTTATCGGAGGTTAATACAGTCCTGTCCTGCTTGCGAGTTCAAATTCCGTTAATGTTCCCTTTCCTTAATTTGAGTGTCTACTAAACTCTCAATTTATCTATTAGTTTTAGCAATTGCAAAGTAAGCCTATTTACCCCTGCCCCTAACAACTTAAACCTTCTTACCGCATTACTCATTTTAACACCATATCTGTTAGTTTATCCTGATATATAGAAAGTAAGATCAACAGGAGGATGTTTTATTGTAAAAGTACACTTATGATCTTCAAGACAAAGATAAGTTTACAGTATTCTGTTTTTTTTTATACTGGAGACCTGCAAAAGAGATTGCATAGGTTTCCAGTTTGTTTTTTTGACTATTTCTGTGCACCGTAGTTTGTCGTTTTGAGTATGACATCGTTGTTGCTATCGGCCAATCATGTTGCTGTTTCTTGATCACCGCACCCTTCCGGGCGAATCTGCTTTTTTTGAGATCGGGTTGGGGAAGGGCCTTAGAACGGGCTGAAATTTCATATTTGAAGGATTATTTTCCTTTCCTCCTTGCACGTTCAAAATCCGTTGTTTGAGTATCTACTAGACAATAAATTCACGAGTATTCTTACGGATTAAAATGGCCCCATTTATTGTCAAGAATGGCAAAGTAAGTTCCAGCCCTACCCCTTCCCAGCCCGCCAATCACAATTCGACCCCCCTGATGTCTTATTTTAACCCAAAATAACAATATATGTCATAGTACATACTGATGTACATAAAATAAGTACAACAGGAGGGTGTTTTATTAATAATAGGACAGATATGATCTTCAAAACAAAGGATACCCGGTGATAGGTTTATTCTGGTTTTTATATTGGACACCTGCAAATGAGATTTCCTAGGATAGCAGACTTTTTTACAGACTTCAGGTCAATTGAGTGTTTAATCTGACACACAAAGTGTTCGCAGATGATTAATGGACGTGTGGATTAATAAATTAAAAAGTATGTTTTCTGTAATATACCCCCTTTGAATGAACAGCTAATGGTCGTTCTCAGATGAAAAAAATAAAATGATGCAGCAGTTTATCTGACAATGTGTAAACCAGGCTTATTATTGGTATTATCTGAGCACATTTTCCAATAAATGCCCAACAAAGATACACAAAGCAGCAGTTGACACAAATAAAGCTGCTGTCGTCCTAGCTCAGGTTTTGACATCAGTGACGAAATAAAACAGGCACTTCACCTGTGGACGCGTTAAACAAAACATGAAATCTCTAGGTAAACTGTTATTACATAGGTATCACATTACACAAAGGTCCCATGTTTGAATAAAATGTCCCCAGATGCCAAGCAATTGTTGAGGTCTCCGGTACAATCGTTTGTTTATGTCGCTTAAGACATGTCATAGCTCCGTGTCTTAATATCTGTGTCATATTCATCAAGTCCATAGCGGTGTGTCATTCTGTTCTGCTGGTAGTATTGTGGTTGTTCAAGGTATTACCAAACAATTTGTTTTCTCAATCAGGCACAGAACATGTAGTGATCCTCTCCACAGTTATGCAAATATGTTGCACAATATATCGCCAGGGGACTCGAGAAATTTAGCCTCAAAGTTGACTGATCTGGCTTGTTTGCTGTAGAGCTGTGACGTCTTTAAAGGAACACAACACTTGGCAATAATTGGCAAACCCATTAACACACCATGTGAGGCGAGCTCTGAAACAGACAGCGATTGTAGTGAACAATGTTTCTCGGACCTGATTTTATGGCCGACTATGATGATAGAGAGTCCCAGACATATGTCTCCAGAAAAAAACACACAGTTATAGATAGCATCAGGGAATTAGATATACAGCCAATTCAAACCAGTAGTAGAGGGGATTTACGAGGCTGACCATGACATTCGCGACGAAGAGGAGTGATCGTTTTTCCGAACACGGACCGGTAAGTTGTGTTTAAGACCCTTCTGAGGTAGTGTTGGAACTAATACCTGTTTCTATCCCTTTTTTTTTTAGACATAATTTTGCAATTTTTTGTTCTGAAGCGCAGTTCGCTTGTCAGTCGGGAAAGCACCATTGGGAACGGGCCATACTGACTATATTTACTGTTGTAAAATATAGATGTTGCACAAAAAAATGACATAAACCTGTCTAGTTGTATAGTTTATTCCCTATGTCACTGCATTTCTCAGTTTTTAGAGTATATGCGCTTCACTTTAGCATCAAACTCGTTTTTTAGTGGAACTGCTGGCATTGAGTTTCCACAAATTGCTCTACTGTTCACGAGCAGTTAGATATTCTGTCTGGATAGGAAACAGACAAGGATGGAATGAATTCGGTTCAGGAGGGTATAAAATGTACGTCGAGGCACTTTACATATATTGACAGTGGAACATTTTGCTAGTAATACACCCGTCATTTTTAGCCCCTGGGGAACGGGCTGGAAAGGTCTGGACAGGTGCATTGTCCACAAACAATCCATCTATCAATAAAATAGATTAAAATCAATGATTAAAAGGGTTGGCAGCAGATTTCATCTTCAATTTGTTGTGTCGCGCAATTTAGGTGGAACTCATGTTAATTCAATGCAAATGAGAGAGTGCATTGAACTTCATCTTAGCGCTTTGAGACTGTATTTTAATGCACAAAGTCATCATGATCCAATTCCAAATGTACTTTTCAGCAGAGGTGGGTAGAGTAGCCAAGTTTTACCAAGGTAAAAGTACTGTTACTTCAGAATAACATTACTCACCTAGAAGTAGAAGTAATCATCCAAATACTTACTTGAGTAAAAGTGGAAAAAGTACTTGGTGAAAAAATTACTCAAGTGGTGAGTAACTGTAGCAACGTGGAATTTATTAATTTATTGATTTTTTTTTAAACAACCAATCAGATCAAATTATCAAAGTCCATCCAATCAACTAAATATATTTAATTTAAAAGTAGATGAAAATAAGCAATGTAAATTCAAGTCATTTAATAAACAATCAAATAAAAATGGTATATTTCAAATAAATTAAGCACATGTAGCACCAAGTAGCACATTTAAAACCCCAATACTTATCTAAACAAGCATTGCAAGCAGAACAGCAAGCTATCCCATGGACTCGAACAAGGGAGACGTTGCATATAGTAGCTGGTGTTTTGCACCCTTTTTAAGGGGAACATGCTTTTGATGTGAGGCCATGGGCGCTCTTCTTCGGTGTTTTCAGTCGGAATTGCTAATCGACATTCTCGATCTCTTTCACCCATAAAAATCCCCCCGCCCTCTAAAGTTGAATATGGTCACGTGACGAGGCTGCTACGTTTGAATGGTTACGCATGGTAGCGCCTCCCGGAGACCTGCTTCATAATAAAGACAGACGCCAATTTACGTGGAGGGGATTTAATAAGTAAAGAAGTAACAACTTCTATGTTGCCTACTGTAGCAGAGTATAAGTACCATTTTTTTCTTCACAATTTTACTGAAGTAAAAATAGGGATTTAAAAATACTCCCAGTATTACAAAATTTCTCAAAAAATACTCAAGTAAATGTAACAGACTAAAAGTACTCCGTTACTACCCACCTCTGCTTTTCAGGCACCAAAATGCAACTCAGAGTGCTGGATGAAAACATTGAACAACAATAAGATGACATCTGATGAAGTACTCGCATTCTCCTCGGATGTTGGCTCTTTTTTGTGCACTCTATAACA
The DNA here is from genome assembly GCF_059441175.1 of Urocampus carinirostris. Lineage (NCBI taxonomy): Eukaryota > Metazoa > Chordata > Actinopteri > Syngnathiformes > Syngnathidae > Urocampus > Urocampus carinirostris. The sequence continues at coordinate 41,234,258 of NC_142351.1, forward strand.
TACTTGTCAACCTCCACGGCTACATGCCCGTAAAAACTGTCGTATTTTCCCTTACAAAATACAAAATAATCTTACACCATGTTTTTTTTCCAGAACGATGCATGCTGGGAAATCCCCAGGCGGCTGACGCATGCGCACAGTAGCATCAAACCGCTTGCTTCGTTGGCAACGAAAAAAACAATACCGAGATAGAGGCTACCGCGGTAAACTCGTTAGACTTGATTGATTTACCGTTTTGTGATAGTCGGTGTATTTCAGTACAGATTTTCTTGTACGTCGTACACGTCTTAAAATGAATAAATAACGTACTTTGTACGGCAAAAACGTACAGGTTGACAGGTATGCTCTAAAGACATATTTGCAGGTACTTGTGTATATATTTTTGTTTACTGTTAGGCTATTTGACAAACACTTAGATTATTTTTATATTGTGAAAAATTCTGTTGTTTCTGTCCAAAATTTTAATATTTGAATCGAGGAGGACATTAAAAGTGTGCGAGATACCCACCAATCGACCGAAAATATGATCGCCCAATTTATCGATTATTAATATAATTGTTAGTTGCAGCCTCAGCACAGAGTATAACAACGGCCAATTTGAACAGCTCGCGTGTTCTTCAAGAAATGATTCCAATTTCTAGCAACACTTTCGTCTTTCAGCCAGCGAAAAAAAGACCCAAAGCGTGAGCCGTACCATGACTGCCTCCACCTGCGGTGCAACGCCTAGGCGTTCTCCACAAAAATGCCCAAAACCTGCCTTGAAATACTCGCAACCTCTTGGACTTAAAACTGTAAGGCAACTGCTTTGCTAAGGTGCTGGTGTTCCACCAATGACGTGTTCCACCAATGACGTGACAGCTCAGATGACAACGAAACAACTCGAAAAATAATTGGAATATACCCATATATCCCTACTGATTTCATGCAAAAACATTTACTTTTCTTCATATTTTGCATGTTTAAAAAATTGGGAATACCTTTAAATGGGTGTGACATACCACCTTCTTGACAAAACAACTACTGACACTAAAAAAGGAACTCGAATGCGAGTCCGTGTGAGACATGGATGTGTGGATGTTTGGCAGTGCACGTATGTGGCAGGATAGGCGATAGAAGTGAAGGTGTGGTTGACATTAGTGTGCAGTGCTTGAAAGGAATTTCTTGTGACCAAAGCATCGAAGTCACTCGGTGGAAAAGTCTCCCTTCTCTTCGACGGAGCTCGAAGATTCGTGCTGGCGGTGTCTGCAATGTCCCGGCGAAGCGCGAGGGCCGCGAGGCGGTCGGGCCGGACAAGTGGACGAGGCGTTGCAGTCGCATTGTCCGTCCTGACACATTAAAACAAAAACACTTATCAGTTAAAACCGCATGGGAGAAAAGAATCCCAGAGTCCATGAGGGTACAAAGAAAATTGTTTCTGTGATCTTGGTTGATTAGAAACGTTTAGAAATACATGAAAATGCAATTAAACTAAAACTTATACATGTGTGTTTGATAAAAAAATTAGCTCTTAAAAGGGACACTGGAACATTTGACCACTAGAGGTCGCTGTATAGTTTATTGCGACTGAAAGCGAATCCTAGAAAGCACAAGGAAACGGTGAGTCAAAGTGACCAAATCGCATTTCTTTTTCACATTTTCGTTGCCCAGCTTTTCAGAAGGTTTTCAGTTCTTGGAGGTACCCGTAGCAGCAAGATGGCGGACAACCATTTCAGCTTCATCTAAGTGAGCCTCTTGTTATGTAAAATAAATACAAATTTTTCAACCCAGTAGTATATAAAAAATGTATATCTATCTATCTGTCTGTCTAATCTATGTTACTTATCCATTTATCTTTTTATGTATATATCTATCATCTGTCCATCCACCCAAGCATTCATCCGTCAGTCCAATACCATCCAAGCCATCCATCCAAGCATCCATTTATCTGTCCAATACCACCCAACCACCCATTCCGCCAACCACCCACCCATCCATCCACCCACCCATGCATCCATCCAATAGCAGCCACCCACCCACCCATCCGTCCACCCAGCCATCCAACCGTCCAATACCACTTTAGCCACCCATCCAAGCATCCAACCACCAAAACATCCATCCATCCAATACCACCCAATCCACCCGTCCATCCATCCAAGCATCCATTTATCTGTCCAAAACCACCCATACACACATCAATCCATCCATCCATCCATCCATCCATCCATCCAAGCATCCTTTCATCTACCCAAACATCAGTCCATCTTTCCAATACCACCCAACCACCCATCCATCCAAGTGTCCAATGTCACTCATCCAAGATTCATCCATCCACCCACCCTTCCAAGCATCACTTCATCTACCCAAACATCCATCCATCAGTCCAATACCAACCAACCACCCATCCATCCATCCGAGCACCCATTCATCCGTCCAATACCACCCAGCCACGCAACCAAACATCAATTCATCCATCGATCCAAGCGTCCAATGCCACCCATCCAAGATTCATTCATCCATCCACCCACCCTTCTAAGCATCCTTTCATCTACCCAAACATCCAACCATCAGTCCAATACCAACCAACCAACCAACCAACCAACCAACCAACCAACCACCCATCCATCCATCAAAGCATCCATTCATCCGCCCAATACCACCCAACCACGCAACCAAACATCAATTCATCCAGCCATTCATCCGCCCAATACCACCCAACCACGCAACCAAACATCAATTCATCCATCCATCCAACCGTCCAGTGCCAGCCATCCAAGATCCATCCATCCTCAAATTGAGATGGATAGTCTGCATTTACTGCAGCTTCATACCACCGATATCACCAAGCAGTCAAATCCAATCTTTTAACAGGACCAACACTTTGATTGATGCAATTGTTTTTTATGCACATGTTTCAGCGAACCACGGCCTCAACAACCTCGCCCAAGTAGAATGCCCGGAAATGCCGGGCCATTTATCCGCACCCCCATTATGAGATATTCGAAATATGCTTAAAAGGTTCAAAATAAAGTCCTCACCTCCGCCCCGGATCCTGCCGATCCAGCACGCTCCGTCCCATCCTTCCCCCCTCCCCCCATGATGCTGATCATCTCGTCGCCGGCCATTTGTCTCATGAAGCGCTTGTTAACAATCCTGGTCACGTTGTCAGCGCCTCCGCAGAGCCCGGCCAAGGCGCCGACACCTCCCACTGCAGCCGGCAGACATTCGGATTTGAGCTGGTCCACGCAGTTAAAACCTCCTCCGACAAGGGAATCTCTTTGCATTCTCTCTCCCTGGCTTCCGCCACTGCACACATTATGTAAAAAATCCTGGACCAGACCTCCCAGGCGCTGAGTGGTCGGGCCGGGTCCGCAAATCGAGGCGCAGGAAGGTTTTCCTGCAGTGTGAGGGTGTCGCGATGGACTGGCACCTAAACACAATTTTTCTAGATTAGATTAGATTACGGTCCGTAAATGATCTATCTCTGTCACAACACTCTACGGAGGACATACAAAAGTAAAGAAATCATATAATGTATGTACGTGTTGTTAAGGTAGCCAAACCCCTAAACATTTTGAATGGTTTAAAAGAAATTAGAAATGACGATAACCCCGCAAAGGTCTGGACATTCCATGGTCAAAATACTTTGAGTGTAGATCAAATTATTTCTAACCCTAAGGGTTAAGCTTCATTTATTTCACTCAATTTTTACTGGAACATTTTTTTAACTTTCTATTTCACATTTTAAGTGTGTGGTATGCATTTTTTTTAAATTTCTTTTTTCATTTGTTTTAAAAAAAATATATATATTTCAGTGATTTCTTATATCTGGGGACCCAACACTTGTAAGGGGGTGGTTCGATGGCTGAACATCCATTCTATAGGCCATTTGATGCCATCCCTTTCAGTGTGGATGGGCCACCCTCAGGTCCCTCTCCTCACATGGTTAGTCTGTGCATTGCCATAATAGTACTTATTTTAAAAAATGTATTTGTATAAGTATTTATTTTGTTTTTAATGAATTTTAACTATTTGTTGTGTTTTGGGATTTGGCGTCTCAGGTTGTTAGGTGGGGAAAAAGAAGAGGATTCTATTTTCAGGGTTGGTACACCTTTTCCATGACCAAATCAAGTACTTTTTAAGGACTTTCAAAGCCAAATTTTCAATTTTCTCCGGGGCAATTTAAATAAGAATTCTGGAGTGAATTATGTTTTTGTATGTATTCTATTGCGTGTGCATTTATTAAGACATATGATATTTAGATCTCTAGTAAATAGCTATTATATATTAGGATCTAAACAAAACATATGTTAATATTTTCCAGACAAATCTCTCCCCATATCGGCATTGGGTAAACTGACAGTCTTATGTAGCTTACATTTTCAGGTACAGGAAGTTCTTCCCATTACAATTTACCACAGGGAAATGCTACCTTAAGTTTCTTTATGGCCTATAATAAATCTCCATAATTGATATGTAATATTTGCTTAAATACACATTTCATGATGCCGTGTTTAGGTGTAGCGACCCATAGAAGAATGGTTTGATTAAACCGCGGTATTTTACCTCCATCCCCCCTCCAGAGGGTCTCAGTGCTTCCCGATTGTTCCACCACACTGAAAAGGCTGGAGAGGCCGTCGTTGAGGCCGCTCAGCACGGGGCTGTCCCTGGTGGTGGTCGAGCGAGCCCAAGCGGAGCCGCCACCCCCGTTGAAGCTTCTTTGCTGGAGGCTCCACAGGCTGCGATCCCGAGTTCCGTCCAGTCTGGAAGTCGAGCCTAAGACCAGGATAGCGCATATTAAAAAAGAATAAAAAAATGATATTCAAAAGACGCTTTTTAAAAGACTGCACGTGCAGAATTCCCACATTTCTCAAAGGAGTCACGCTCAAAAAGGTCCTGCAATAGTCAAAACCCGCAAAGTCGAAGCCTTTATTCATTTAGTACTTTATTATACATTAAAACCAAAGAACAAACACAATTCATTAGGCTCAAATATTTTTGTAAAAGTGCTGTCCGGAATTTTAAACCGAGTTACTGCTGTCATCTCCTGGCTTAAAGTCATGATTGCACCCTCAGTCAGATCATTAATGAATACGAGCGTTTCTCAAACAAAAAGGAAAGGAAAAGGAATAAAGGAAAACAAGGAAAAACGGGGAAACAAATAGGAACAGTGAACAATAATTTATCTCGCTCTTTCCATTTCTCTTTCTCTTCCTCTCCTCCCTCTTCCTGTCCTCTTTCTTGCACTTTCCCTCTTTCATCTGTCCTGCTTGTGCTCTTTCTCTTTCTTCCTCTTTTACTCTTTCCCTATTCTTCTCTTTTGTTCTTTCTTGCTATCTCTCTTCCTCTTATTTCTTTTTCTCTTCCATTATCTTTCTTCCTCCCCTCCTTTGTTTGTTTATTTGTTTTTTAGTTTGTTTATTTCTCTTTTTTCTTTCTTTATTTCATTCCTTTTTTCCTTCTTTCTTTCTGTTTCTCTTACACTATATTTCTGGTCCCTGCATGAGAACTTTTCCTACCATGCATGCAGCCTTTGGGCCATATAAAGAACGCATCTTTTTTCTGCTTTGAAATGCTTTTGTTAGCCCAGAAAGTTTTGCTGACATGTTGTCTTTTAAAGAACTTGGAAGTTGAAAAAAATCTGCACATACGTGATGTAGGTTAAACCGTGATACAGCGAGAGATTACAGTACCTGAAGACACGCGGCGCTGCAGTTTCGGGGATCCAAACTTAGGCGAGCAACAGGGCCTTTCGATTCGGCTGTGAACTTTGTCCAGAGATGTTGATATTTGTCTGGTTCGGGCTGATGCGAGCGGGGACGTGGTTGAGGACGAGGGCCGAGGTGACCACGCTTTGGCGTGCAAGCCAGCGCTTCTGCTGCCGGTGAGGTTGTCGGTTTGAAGCCCGATGCTGACGCAATGCGCAGCTGTTTGCGTGGATCTGGTGGACGTGCTCGTCGCCTGGAAATAAAGGCAGACATTGGAAATGGGTAGTTACAAAGTTGGAAGCAGGTTTTATGTTTCATGATATAAACGACCACGGTCTGTTTGTGGCCTGACAGTAACTTTAACAGTAAACTTATTTTGCAATGATGTTGTTAATCAATAGATTACTGTATTTTCCACAATTTTAGGCGCACCTCAAAACCCCAAGATGGTTTTGATCATTTTTGAGTATCAAAACTTCTCGACACAAAAACTTAAAATATAAATGAAAAGAAAGATAATTGCCCAATTCTTGCAAATGCAGTACGTTTTTTTTCCCGTTCGTCCGCCCGTCCGTCTATGCTTCCTTTCTTCCTCCCCCTCCCTTTCAGGGCGATTGAATTACTTCCCACAATGTCTTTCTCTTCATTCAGTTCAGAATCACACGGACCAGCTTAATGTCTGACAATATTCTCGCAGCCAGGCCGCATGATAACATCAACAACGTGGCATTGTGACTAAAAACTGTGTGATGAGGATATAAAACCGAATGCCTTTTCATGCATTGCCTGTGTTCCGAATGGCCCAAGGGCTAGGATACAGCACTCTCTATGATGCGATCCAAGTTCGATTCCCACTGCATCCAATGTATTGCTTTTGAGATCAGTGATATATTTTGACTGACCTGACATACGGAAATACGGTATTTTATTTTTTGTGCAACCCTACCCCTTACTGTGGTTTTAATTCCATGCGCTTAATAATCTGGTGCGCCTTATATATGAGAAAAGCATCACCAGGGGCCGGCAGTATAATATGGTGCGCCTCAAACTGTGAAAAATACAGTATTCAAGAATGTTGAGAATTTTGCTAACTTACAGAATCTTTGCCGGATTTCCTCTCGAGAGATGAGGAGCGAATGGCCTGGCGCACACAGTTGGTCATCTCTTTCATGTCGTCACTCAAGTTAGCTGTAATCTCTCCCATGTCCAAATCGGGGAACGCCGAAGAAGTCATCCCTTCAGCCAAGCCGTTAGCTGAGCTGCCACTAACTGGACTCACATTTTCGCACCCGGCGATGCAAGCGCTTCTGCTTTCCAGAAGCTCACGATGCTGCTTGGAAAGCGAGCTCAGCCACTGCTCGTAAGATGACGAAAAGCAGGACAGAGGCTGACAGGGCTTGGCAGGAGATACAAAGTTCTCGTGGGAGCTCTCGTGGGAGTTCTCGTGAGTCTCCGTGGCCTCCCTCTTACTGGCTTGGTACTCCATCCGTCGGACAGAAGGGGGGCTGTAGTAGATGCGGATACCGGTGCTTTCTGGAGCCGTGTGGCTCCTCTGGACAGACTCCAGGTCCAGCTGCGGCGCCAAGTTGCTGCAGGAGACACTACCGATTGGACCATCCCAGGTTTTGAAGGTTTCCCCAACATCTTGAATCTGAGAAGATAGATGTAAGAGGTTTATAATCAAGTTAGAAATAAATAAATACAAATGATGATTCGACATTTAAATGGCAATGAAAAATTTCATAGGAAACACATTGTAGTAAAAGTTTGAACATATAACTAAAATATCAAATGAAAAATATCTTTTATCGACAAACAGATTTGATATTGCCTGTATTAAGGACTTTTCGGAAGAAAATACATCAAAAACACTGTGGCAAGAACTGATAGTCTTTCATCATTGCTCGCTGCGGGCAAAACAGGCACGTCAGCTCAAACAAAAGACCAAGCCTGAGACTCTCAATAGCAATTGTTAGCAAAAAATTGCTTGAAAAGAAACAAATCTCTTTTCTTTGTTGACTCTACCTGTGACGGAGTGAATCACAATGGTCAAAAACCCAAACTAGTTGAATTTTGTTTCTGTTTCGCTTTGTACTTGTAAAGGGTTGCTTTAATGTACTAAGAAAACATTGCTCATGGTAACAGATTGGGTGTATCTCCTAAGCACTAGCCTTGTCGGAACACCGGTTCCTGTGGTGTGTTTTGGACAGGTACAACCTGTTGGTGCCCATCCCTCACCAGAGGCGTGTTCAGGAGAGTGATCAGACATGTAGTCTCTTGATAATCGCTTGCCGCGCACTGCTGAACGTTTTGTAATCGCTCACTGTGATTGCCTTACTGATCCAAAATGGCCGACGACAGTACAATGGATTTCGTTCTACAGCTTGCTTTGAGCGAGTTGGCTGATATGAGCGACAGTTCGCATATTGACACAGTTAAGGTTATCCTAAACGCAGTGGAAGGGTCATACCTGTCTTGCATTGTTCACAAACATTACCAGGCAATGTAAGACGATATATTACATCGCCAACAGCACTCGTCAGGGTGAGATCCTCCATCTTCTGCACTGTCGACGCCATGTTGGAAATCAAAGTAAGCGGTCTTTCTCCCGTGATTACTCGGGCACGCGAGCGCTCAATAATCACTGGCCGTTCAGAAGCTAGCGATAGCTCGCGATAGCAATCACTCACTCTCCTGAACACGCCTCAGGCCATCAAACGTTCCCACCTGGTCTCAAACTCGGGGCCTTTCGTGCGTGAGGAGAATGTGCTAACCTACGGATTATAACTTTTGAATCAAATTTGAGATCTCCTTTTAATATTTTAGGACTTATCGTGGTTTTATCTTTATATTCTTACCTAATTTGCCAATTTTTTGTCTAAATTTACTAGTTAATGCAACTAACTTGGGCTATGAGTAGTCGGACCTTTCATGTTTCTGAATACGTAGTGGCAGATGCCTCGATGTTGTTGAAGTTTATTATTTAAAAATTACATTGAATACATTTCTTTTGTTGGAGGTTATTTTTCCCTCCCGCAAATGTCTTCCATTCCTTGGATGATCGAAAATCTCAGTGATCTGGGTAGCGAGCTGCCCCAGATCAAGATTTCAAGCGAGGATCTGATTCTTCATAGATGCATTCTGCATCAAGGTCTTTGTAGGAATTTGATTATTCCTTTGTTGCAGAATCTAGACTATGGGCTCTTGAAGTTTGACAAAACCAGCGATGCCCATGGATTCGGGATTCCCTGAATTGGAAAACATTGAAATTGTGTTTTCTTTGTTCATTTGATTAACCGTCTTGTCCTTTACTTGAATTTGCATTGAAATTTGAAGTGTATTATTGTGTGACTTTAAATTCTGACAATGAACAGATTGAAGTTGATTCTAAAACCTTATTGGTGGGCATACATGTAAATTACAAGACTAATGATAGATTATCATTAATCGAAATTAGCCCTGCGACTGACTGGCAACCAGTTCAGGGTGTCCCCTGCCCACTGTCTTTAGACAGCTGGGATGGGCTCCATGACCATTTGCGACCCCACTGAGAATAAGGGGTGCAGATAATAAATGGATGGATGGATAATCAAAATTAGAGTAGATGAACAGTCATTAAAACCAAAATAGAAATAAAATGAGTAAGTAACCCAAGATTGACCAAATGTAGGATTTCTCAGCTAGCACTTAAAACCAAATAAAAGTGTTCTTTTACTTTAATTTATGTTAAATGTTGTCTATTGTTAAATGTTGTCTATTGTCTTGATCATCGTTCATTGAGTTGCCGCCTTCTGTTCAAATTAATTTGGACTCAGGGTTCCCTCTATTTATTTTACGACTCACCAAACCTTCAGTCGCTTTTCTTCCCTCTGCCTAACAGCATAAATGCTACATACAGATCAGGGGAAGCGTTTCGGCTGCCACACGTGCATCATTTTAACTTCAATTTCTTTGGACCAGAAACAGTAAAACACAATTGCAACACAAAATTGTGAGCTTGCGATTCTGCAGCAGATCCAACCACAATATAAAGCAAAGGTTGTCAACCGGTCTGATTTGAGAACCAACCATTTCACCCTGATTACAAGCTGCGGTCAAAATTGAAGAAGCAATTTCCACTCCTCCAATGTATGGAATAAATGGTTTAAATAGAGGCAGTAGGCTTTATTCATGTTTTAAAAAAAGAAAAAACTTCAAGTAATAATATTCCCTTTACCAATCAATTAGCTGCATATTTAAATAAATCCACTTCAGCAGCTTTGTTTTTAAAAAATTGTACTTATTCTTCGCTGTATCTGCAATTTGCCATGCTCAACACAGACGTTACAAGTCTTTTATGGTGTATTATTGAGGCTGTTAAAACACATTAGCAGGATATTATTGCCCTCTAGTGTTAGAAAGTGTGATTGACCATCAGATATTTTTTTTCTCAGAATTTTGTCAAAGCCAAGGTCCACTACTCACTAAAAATGGGTCTGGGACCCACTTTCTGGGTCCTGACCCTATGGTTTGACCTGCTGCAGTCCGACAAGGCCCTTAAACAAGGACTAAGAGGCTCAGAAACAGTTTCTTCCCCAGGGCCATCAGCACCCTAAATGCACAACATTGTAAAACATCTATATCTTTCCTATGTATATGGGACTTTTTTTCAATAGGAGGCCAAAGTCCCCTATTTCAACCCCTAACGCCAATGGTTAGCAATGTTGTGAGTCTTAGATATGATCAAACCCTATGATTTCCCCTAAGGCCACCAAGCTGGTATGTGTAAGAAAAATTCGCATTCCTATCTTATTTATCAACTTATTAGGATTTTTTGTTGCTTCTTGATTTTATTGCACTGTTGTTATGATGCACTTATGCCAGTCTCCACTACCTTGTAAATATTGCATGTAAATATTTTTGACTATTTATCCTGACATTCTTTTTATCTTTTTTTTCTCTTTATGTCTTTATCATGTCTTTATCCTGGAATGCCGTGTTTAAACTAGTTGTAAAAATGTTCATTGTGTTATCATCAAAGACAATAAAGAATATCTCTAAAACTAATATAAAAAAACGCTCATCTTGATTTAAGATTCACATACACGGTACAGGGACGGCACAGCGGCTGAGGGGTTAGAACATCCGCGGCACAATTCTAAGGTCAGGTGATCAAATCCAGCAACCAGCCTTCCTGTGCGGAGTTTGCATGTTCTCCCCGTGCTTGAGTGGGTTTCCTCCGGGATTGCCAGTTTTATCCCACATTTCAAAAACATGCATGTCAGGTTAATTGGAATGTTTAATTGTCCTTAGGTGTGAATGAGCAAGTGAGTTGTCTGTTTTTGTGTGCCCTGCCACTGGCTGGCAACCAATCCAGGGTGTCCCTTGCCCACTGCCCGAAGATGGCTGGGATGGGCTCCAGCACCCCCGCGACCCTACTGAGGATAAGCGGTGCAGATAATGATGGATGGATACACGGTAATGCAATTTTACGCTATTTACCTCATCAGTCAGGCAGGTCCAATTTTTCTTGTTGGAGTCAGACAGCTTTGGACAAATCAGAGAAGGCGAGACTGAGATGTGGGCCAAAGCACTCAGGTCGGATGTCTGGAATTCTGGACCATTTAGCTCTGGTGTGGATTTGGTCCTAAACGGAGAAAAAAAATCAGAATTGAAATGCTACGTTCACAAACGCTCGAGTTGTATTGAAGATGCAGACGTCTTTAGCTCAAGCAAAAACTGAATTTTGGGCCTGAAATGTCAATCATTATGTTTGGTTCAACTGGGCTTTTCTCTCGATGCCTTTTACTTTTACTATCCATCTGTCATTGTACTTCTTTGTCTCTTTGCCTCTCTTTCTCTCTTAATGTGTCCCGCTACATTTTTAATGACATACTTCTGTTGTGGTTAATTGCCCAATTTTCAAAGCGTCAAAACGGATGGCCTTGACATTGTCCCCATAGTTCAGACACTGGCCTTTAATATGCGCAGGCCTCGGTCAGGTTGGGCTGGATTTTCTAGACCCGACCTTATATCTTTTGAAGACGCTGAGTGTTTACTGTACCTTGGTGATCCTGTTCCATTGGTGTCATGTGAGTCTGGAGATGAACTGGCACCAGAATGCTTAGACTGCGGAAATTGAGGAAAGGCAAATAAGTACTTGGCCGTATGACCATGTCGTGCTCTAAATCAGCTGAAATTGGCAAAATAATTATTGTGGTCAGATTTTTTTTTCTAAAAAGCTCAGTCATTTTTATCAGATCAGCATTTGTTTACACAAATTAACAATCACCTATTTCAGATCAGGGGATGGTGTAGTAATAGTCTGAAATAATAGTCTGTGTAGTAAGTAACCTGTGCAGCCCTTTGAACTCTTTGTGATTAAGGGCTATACAAATGAAGATGACTTGACTTGACCTGTCCAATTCTCTTTTCACAAAATGTCCGCATGAGGGCGGCAAAGTCCAAGTTTAAAACAGGATTAAATGGGATAAACATTTTTTAATAATAATAATAATAATAATAATAATAATTTCCTTGTATTGTCATTCTGTGTAACAATGTACACAGAACGAAATGTCGATTGCACCTGACCCGTTGTAGCGAGCCGATGCAGCCGCAGCCAACAGAGGGCGCCGCCGACCACTTTTTAAGTCTTAGGAATGACTCGGCCGGGGCGCGAACCCGAACCTCCTTAAGGGACATACAGTACACTTCTATCTGTATGCCATACTGCAAGAACTTGCTGTCAGACTCGATCATTTTGCCTGTTTTAGGTATTATTTTTCTTGTGTTATAATCCATTTTTAATTATTTACTTTGCTGAATTCCAAAAAATATACACAAAGAGTTAAAAATTATGAAATAAAAAATATAAAAAAGTACAGAAGAAAAAACAAACAAAAAGAGCGAATTATCTGTGAACAGAACATGTCAAGTTCATTATATGTATACCCAGCACATGGACGCATATAAAAACTTAATATGTGGTTATAGATAAATATTATAGCTTTCTAATTCAAATATTGAAATCTGGACAATTATTAAAAAGCTTTCTGTGCTGAAAATTTGGTGTAGTTTGCATGAATTGGGCGAGCAGTCCAAAAACTTCGTTCCAAACGTTTCATAATCCGTTTAGGCCAGATTTTTCCTTTTTTTTATTCTGTTGTAGAATTGGAACGACTTCTTACAAAACCACTTAACACATAAGTGTTTTCTTCCTTAACACAGCAAACAGCTGCACTTGTAATGTTCATTGATCAATGCAATAGCTCAGATGGATTTTTCCATTGCCTTTAATGGCCTAGCTCTTAATTTTCCATGTTGGTTACAACTCAACCTAGTACGAAACACTTCAAGGGTAGAAACACATATCTGAAAATGTATTTGTTTATAAAATAGAACAAACATCAGTTACATGGATCAATACTTCATTCATAAAATATTATTTCCATTAAATGGACATTCTGTATTGTTAAGCGCCCAGTGGTAAAAGACAGGACAGTTGGTTGGATGGATGGAACGAAAACAGGGCTGAAGCCGAATCTTACCGCAAAGGCAAAGGCAAAAAAATAAGAAAGATCTTTAACTTATGTGTTTATAACTCATGTGTTTATTTCTCATTATTTAAATGGACATTGTGTATTATTTGGCGCATACTAGAGGTAAAAAATAATAATTAAAAAAGACAATATCTATTTGACTAATAAGCAAAAACTCATGAACTATCATAGAAACATGCATTAAAAAACAATTCTCGTAGGTCAAGACAATGGTATTTATTTCACATAACAAAAGTCTCACTTAGAGGGAACTGACATGATTTTCCACCATCTTACTACTCCAGGTACCCAAAGGCCCCAAACGTTATGCTTGTGTACTGCAGATGTCGCACAAGACTTGGCAAGTAATTTAGGGAAAAAAATGGTGGGGAGTGGTCACTTTGCTTATGTATTCTTTCTTATGCTTTGTAAAACTCATTTTCGGTTGCACTACACAATACAGTGACATCTAGTGGTCAAATATTGCTTTTAAATGTTCATTGTAAAATTTCCCACTAACTTGTACACGAATGAGAGAGAACAACTAATTAATAACCCGTCTTTTGGGGTGTGCTTCTTAACGGATTTCACAACTCTCAAATCAATATTTTTCCTGAAATTCAAAGAATGGGGAAATTAGCGTATTTTTTCTCTCAAGCCCCTTTGTGACTACCCTTGACTAAAATGCCGAGTAACATCAAAATACCTATATCCGTCAAATCCCTAAATGATGTGAACCATGACAGAAACACATCTGATAGAAGAAAACACAGGTAATATCTTATCACTGAGGCACTCCACTGTCCACATCCAACTTTTATTATCTCAAGGCATATGCTCTTCTTATCTGGGACTTTTTACGCAAAAGCAGGGCCACACTTACACAATCACACAAAAGCATACCTTAGCCTCTCTCAGCCTTTGCTTCCACTCTGCACTCTCCTGGCTGAAGCGCTTTAACAACTCAATCTTCTCCCTGCCCCAGTTCCGCTCTCCAATCTGTAGCTGTCAGAAATGAAAGACACACACACACACAAACAAGAAAAAAAGAAGAAAAAGTTTCTTCTAAATCAGGGATGTTAATGGATCTTTTGTAAATACAACACTTTTATTGTCTAACAATTGGGAAATAAAGATTTTTTTTTAGCATTGAATCTGTTAACAGGTTTAGTTTGACAGTTGAGTGAATGCGGTTTTACACCTGCACTGAAGGCAACAAAGGAGGGCGTTACGGCTGCCCTCGGATTCTAGACTCGGAGGCAAGCAACACCTTTCTTTGCACCAAAATAGAAAGTCAGCGTCTTATTTTCAGATGGGCAGATCACGTTGAATGTCTATTTCGTGGTACTAATTTGTTTAGTCCGCATGCTGGACATCAGCGCTTTTACACTTTTACTGCCCTCTAGCAACCAGAAAGAGCGTTTATTAAAAAAACAAACTTAACTTTTGATAGAAATTACTCAGAGAACTGTTTCTTTTTCTGTCATACAGCACCCAGCGAAAGTATTGCGCCGCCCAAGAACCTTTTGCCTTATTGCCACAAGTCAGGCTGCAAACATAAAGTCAAAAACTGAAAATATTTTCTAAGAATCAACAACATTTAAGACACAATTGTGAAGTGGAACCAAATTATTTCACCATTTTAAATTATACCTAAAATAAAAAAAAAAATGAAAAATAGGTGTTGCTGAAACATTGGCCCCCTGTTCTCTCAGTTCAGCCAACTGATTCCAGAAGTTTCCTGGCGACTTCTGAATGATCCAATGTCGGTCTAAATGACTAACAATGACAGAGTGCAGCTGTGTGTCATTAAGTCTTAGATTAAATGCATCTGCACTGTGATGGGCTCAGGGGTCTGTGGAAGGAGACACTAGAAGAGAGACAGCATATCCAAGTTCAAAGTAGACACCACGCAGGTCTGGGATAAGTTTGAGGAAAAGTTCCTAGCAGGAATGGGATACAAGAAGATTTTGCCCCATTTACAAATCTCTTGAAGCACCGTGCAAGCATTAACATCAAAATGGAGAGAGCATAAAACCACTGCAAACTTACTAAGATCTGGCCATACCTCTAAACCTTTGGCCCAAACAAGGAGAAAACTAATCAGAGAAGAAACCAAAAGGCCTGTGATCACATTGGATAACCTGCAGGCATACACAACTGAGTTGTGTTAATCCGTGCAAAAGAACTACAGTCGTACTTTGCATAAATTTGCCCTTTGTGGAAGAGTACCAAGAGAAAAGCCCTTTCTGAAAGTATACAAGTAAAAGGCCCATTTGGCATTTGCAAGTAGCCAGGTGGGAGACTGAGATACAGTGAACAAGCTGCTCTGGTGAAATTACATAAAAAAGGATGCTAGAATGGCCAAACCAAAGTCCAGTCATCAATCTAATAGAGCATTGGTGAAAAGATCTGAAAAATGTTGTGCACAAACAATCACCATTAAACTTTAAGGAACATGAGCTGTTTCGTAAAAAATGGGCAAATAATGTTTCAAGATGTAGAAAACGTACAGGGACATACCCAAAAAGACTTATGTGGCCGTGATCGCACCAAAATGATGTTGTACAAAGTATTAACCATAAAGGGGTCAATACCCTCGCAAAACCAAATTTTGTATTTTTTTATTTATTAGCACAATATAAAATGTTGATTTTTTTTTGTTTCTTTACACGATTGCGCCACACAAGTTGTTGATTTATGATTTCTTTATCTATAGGTTTGAAGCCTGAAATATGGCACTAATGACCACACGTTTTAGAGGGGCCAATACTTTCATAAGGCACTTTACTAGGAAACTTATGGCGGGCCGGATTAAATCATGTAATTGGCCAGATCTGGCCCGCGGGCCGATTGTTTGACATGATGCTCTACATGGTCTATTCATAAATGGAGTCTTTGACGTGAGTAGCACAAAAACACATTAACCTGTTTGGTAAGGTCCATCACGGCTGCGTAGGACTCAGCTAGGAGGTGTTGGTGCTCTTCACGCTCCCTCTTCAGCGCCACCTTCAGGTCTGGAGGGTCCGTTGCGTCGGTAGAGGGCAGTGCAACAGCCGTTTTGGGTGTCTTTGTCTCAAGCTAGGTAAGACCGAAAAAGGATATTGAGTGTTTAAAACTGGTCTCGATAAAGATGAAAGTTAAATATTTTATCCATGAAGTATGCGTTAACAATGCCCAACCGAGCTCAAATGCTATGCTTTATTTTCCACTGCGCCTATCTGCTTTTGACTAGTTTTAGTAAAGCTGTTTGGGGCGGAGCACATTAGGAGGAATTTGGAGTGGAAGGGAATGCTGGAGAGCGATGTCATTCTTGTCTCAGCATGATTTTATTGTTTGTATTTGTTAGTGTAGCATTAAAATGGCAAAAGTAAGAAGAGGCTTTCTTCATGTACGCTCCAAATGCCGAACTAAACCCACAGAAAGATGAAAAACATCAGAGTTTATTTGAACATGTCTAAGAAGTGTGCAAACTTGCACTAGCATCATGTATGAGCTGTCTGAGGATGCAATGATTACATAAGCCAAGAGATCGCAGTAAGTAGTTAACAAGAGAGTAGTAAAGTTCCAAATTTCATACAGCGCCTCTAAAGACAATCTTTTTTCTTGCATTAAGTCGGAAACTATATCAACTGCTTGCCAGGATATCACGTGCAAAATGCACACAAATCTCTCGCACAACAAATGGGTTCAAACAAACCCACCTTGGGTGACGATGGGAACACTACTTATGCTAATTTGACAATTGGCAGAGTTTACTTAATTGTTTGTAAAATATTTGGTCTTTTTTATAACAGCAACAAAAAAACTAAAGTTAAATATTATGAAAAACTAAAAATGAGTCATTCTATACAAGGGGTTGCCAACCATTTTGAACCAGAAAGCTACATTTTTTGTTAATGATTAGCACGAAGGGCTACCAGTTTCTAATGTAACAATTCATATTTTGACTATGTTGATACAATGTTATTACACAGCCGGACCCAAACACATCTGGTAGGACAAGATCATAACAGTAAAATCATATATCAGACTCATGCAAGTGCTGGTTACTTCCATCTTCCTCTACGATTGAAAGACAAGGACGCTCAGAGCAAAACTGGAAAAGAAAATCCAGACCATGGAGATGCGATGCTACAGGAAACTTTCAGGCATCAGCTACTTAGCTAATGCCTTTTTCAGAACCAGTCAGTGGGCTACTAGAGTGCTCTTTAAGGGGCCTACCCGTGCGCCCCATGTTAGAGACTACTGCTCTGTACAAACCAGCCTGCCTGCAAAATTTGTCATTTCATTGGATAAAAATCATCCAACGCATCCACAAAATATGCAAATTTGTAACTTTGTCCAAAACAGCCCACCAAAGTAGGCTATTTTGTTAAAACGGCGAAATATTCACTCAAATGTTTATAATCACCCTAGTTGCGAATTTCTTCTCCAGATTCTGCTTATTATTTTACTAAATTTTTTTTAAGAGGCACTATTTACTTACATAGACAATCGAGAGTTTTGTAGTTACCTAAAAGAAGATGGAGACATCCACCAGAAACACAGAGAAAACACGCCCAAAAAAAACAACAACCAAAAACAACATTTTTTTTGCAACTAATACAAGTTTCAGGAACGCCTTTTAGTGCAAACAAACAATTGCTTCGGGCATGGACCTCCGATAGTGGCAACTACAGTACACCATACGTTTCCTTTCACTTCTCCTTTCCTACTTGCACAAAGTGCCCCTTAACCGCTTTTCTCACCCATTTCTCCACTATCTATAAATTCATCACAATTTTTTTCAATTTTTTATGAGCGCCTTTCCTTTTCCCAGTTGAGTGACTTGTCACACATTAAGTGCCACACAAACACACACGCTGCATCTTTTCTCCTCAATATTGTTTCTTTTATTCATTCATTCATTATCTGCACCGCTTATCCTCAGTAGGGTCGCGGGGGTGCTGGAGCCCATCCCAACTATTTTTAGGCAGTGGGCAGGGTACACCCTGAACTGGTTGCCAGCCAGTCGCAGACAACTCATTCGCTCATTCACACTTAGGGACAATTTTAATCGGCCAATTAACCTGATATGCATGTTTTTGGAATGTGGGAGGAAACCAGAGTGCCCGGAGGCAACCCACTCAAGCACAGGGAGAACATGCAAACTTCACACAGGAAGGGTCAATCTCGTGACCTCAGAACAGTGCCGCACACATGCTAACCACGGCGCCGTCATGCTGCCCTTGTTTCCTTGATTGATATTTAATATTTAATCGCTGGTAGTGTTTATGAACTGTGTATTTGTAAAAAACACACACACAAAAACAACCACAAAAAAAAAACAATCGAATTCATTTCCACTTGAAGTCGTCCGATTATCGGGCAGGCTGATTATCAGCACCGGTATTTAGGGATTTGTCGGATATCGGTATTATGTCATGAAACCGATATAGCCGGGATTAAGCACAACACTGGGCAACAGCCAGCCTGAGCTTTTTTTCATCTCCCGCCTTCTGTCTCTGATGCAACCCACCCTGCGCCTTCTGATTGGATAAAAAAACAACGGGAGCCTCTGAAGCTAGAAATCTCCACTTTACACTGTCTGCAACCACAAACTGGAGCGAAAGTTAGGACCATCACGAAAATTTTGCACATTTGCGAATAGGTTTCTCATTCACAATTAGTGTCTTTTTTCTCTCTAGCCCCTTTGTGACTAACCTTGACTGAAATGTCGCTGGAGCCCATCCCAGCCATCTCCGGGCAGTGGGCAGGGGACACCCTGAACTGGTTGCCAGCCAATCGCAGGGCTAAAGCAAAATATATATATATTTTTTATTAATGTGTTAAAAATGCCCAACTGAGTTTAAAGAGACCTCATGCTTTCTTTTCCACTGCCCGTATATGCTTTCATCTGACATTTATCAGAGCTGTAATGTTGCAGACGGCCTAATGAAGCGCTGCCGACCCCCAAACAACAGAATCCATTTTTTTGTTTATGAGACCGTGCCTATACTCACCATTTAGCACGGATTCAATTTGTGTTGAGAGCTCACACGCAAGGATGATCAACAAATAACAACATTCATAGTATTAATGTAGGCCAGCTACTAATCATCCGTTGAACGGTTGTTCATTTATTTTGAAAGACGTTTTAAAAGATGTAATTTAGGCACTCATTTATTACTCAATCGACCGTTGTGACTTTAACGAATTATTTAGAGTTCTTTTGGCACAGTAAAATAAATGAGTTCAACATGTATTTGTTGGGTTGGTAATTCCTATTTTTGAATAAGATTTTTGTTGTTGTTGTTGCTCATTTTATGATGTATTTTGTCATTTTTAAAAATTGCACTTTAGCCGAAAAGCATTGATGAAAAAAAGTCATGAAATATTGTCAATTTATTAATATAGGACTTTAAAAAAGGCAACACTATCTGTCAACATAAATATACATTTTATTTGAAAACGATGACTATGCACTAATCCAGGGGTTTCCTCTGAGGACAGCTGAGGTGCCTGCAGACCTGTTCCGAAAATAGCTCGCCAGTAGCTGGGTCATTGTGATTTTCTAGTAAAATTATTTATTTATAGTCGTTAACTGAGACTATTTAACCCTTCTTTGTCATGATTACTGATTCGGGGCACCTGGGGCTGCCCCTTTGGCGCCAACAGCCACGGGACATGATTGGCTGTTGGACTCTTTTTAAACTCCCGAGTTCCGAAAAGAAGCCGTCAGACCGTCTGCGAACCTATGCTCTCAGCTGTGCAAGCTTTTGTACTCTCCGACATTATCCCGCCCTGTTTTCCTGCCTGATACCTGTTGCCGACCTTTTTCTGGACCCGTTTCTGCTTTTGCTCCTCTGTCACGGCCATCGACCTGTTTTGCCGTTTCCTGCCTGATACCTGTTGCCGATCTCTTTTCTGGATCCGTTTCTGTTTTGCTCCCCCGTCCTGGCCATCGACCTGTTTTCTTGCTGTCAACGACTACCCTCGCTCGACACGGAAGTGCGACTTCCGCGTTCCCGCCGTCAGCCACCTGTGACCGACGATCATCGGATCGTGGATGCAAGCACTGCTCTCTTAATAAAAACTGAGAAAAACCAACACTATTGGGTCCTGTCTCCATTCCTGGCTTGTGACATTCTTTCAATAATTGATCCGGAAATAACTTAGAACATACATAGCAAGAACATGCTAAGTTGTTATTTTAGAATGGAGATCAAACTGGGTACCCTTTGCGCTGATTTGTAATAAAAAGTAGCTTTCAGCTTGAAAATAGTTGGAGACTGTTGCTCTGATCTGGTCCAATCTAAATCTAATCTATTCTAACGCCGACCATTGTTTTAAGTGACAGTGACTCAATAAGAACGGTATTTCCTGTTGATTACCTGAGCAATGAGGCTTTTAAGTTCAGTCCTCTCCACTTCCCATGATGCCTTGGCCTTTGCAAACTGCTGGGTGAGTTCCTGGGAGCCTTGCCTCTCCTGCCGCAATTCGTCACTCAGGTCCTGCAGCGCCATCTTTAAGTCGGCCAGAGTGCTGCTCACAGCACTCAACTAAAAAGTCAGAATGGATTTGTGGTGAGAGTTTGCTTTTTTCTTGTTTTTTTTAATGCATGCATGGTGCTAACTTTCAATGCCGGGCCAAGTCCTTGTTCATCTGCATCAGCCATTTTCCTGGTTAAGTGCACAGGGCTTGTCAGGTTTTCCTCCTCCAATAAAAGGTAGAGGTCCTTTAGGTTGTTTATCTGGATAGCCAAACAAGCCCATTATCTTGCTATTGTTCATTAATTTCAAATTAAATATCCCTACGGTTTCCCCATGACAGGAGAAGTTTTTACCTCCAGGATGTCTTTCCATTCAGCGTCCTTCTTGCAGCCCAGCCGCCAGTGCTTGAGGAAGCAACGCAGCTTGAGGCTAAGCAACAGCAACGCCTGTTTGAGGTGCTGGGACTCCTGTACCAATAGTGTCCTTTCTTGACCCCATAACTTGTGCTGAAGCTGAGCCTGGAGACTTAAACTCTGCAGCTGGAAGTCCCGGCGGAGCAGAGCCTTCTGCTGCTCCTCGTAGAGCTGAAACATGGATAGCATAGAAACCGTTTCTCATGCTTTCAAGATGAGCAAAACCCATGTATGGTAAGTAACGGCAATCAGATAAATTACTGTTCAAAACGGGACTGAATTCAATGTTGATGCACACAAGGATAAATCGGTCTTACAGAAGTAATAGTTATTTTTTGTTTCTAGGGTTTTATTTACCAGTTTGGGACTTGGCGACCCGTGACTGACCAGTGAGAATTTTTGTGTCATGTCTCTCTCAGGTTCTGTATCCTTTGCCAACTCCTCTTGAGCAAAAACATCTTCCTTATGTGGCTTAGCAAGGTGGTCACTAGACTGAACATGTTTAAAGAAAAAGCCAGTTTTAAGCCAAATGGTCAGCATGAAGGAGATGCATGATGGATGTGGACAAGAACAGGACAAGTTGCAGGGGAACAAGGATTGAGAATACCGTAAATTCCGGACTATAAGCTGCTACTTTTTTCCCAAACATTCAACGCTGCGGCTTATTCAGTGATGCGGCCAATTTATGTAATTTTTCTAACGGCCGCCAGCGGCGCTCGAGTACAAAAGGTAAGATTTAGACCGCTGGAATATATGCGCCGAGGTAGGCTGCAACTTCTTAGCTAGTGCACAAATTAATTTAGCATAAAGTTACCCTCATCATGCAAATTGCAAATAGAAAGGCACATGAAGCAGCTTTCAAGCTAAAAGCAATCTAGCAATCCGATAAAGAAGGAAACAGAGCTATTGCACGTAAACTTTACTTTGCGAGCGTGTTGCTAGCGTGTTTTAGAATAAGGGAGGGTGGGACGACGTCTATACGATAAAGTTTCTTTCTGATAATGAGGAAGACGACTTTGATGGCGTCTGATATAAGGAGGAAGATGTGGACGGTCTACTGTGATTTTCACAAGTACAGAATATGTTTTTAACAGACCCATTTACTGTTTTGCGAGCGTGTTGATAGTAGCATGTTGCTACCTGTCACAGTCACGGTTTGGGAAGAAAGTTATATTATTATTATTAAAGCTTTGAAAACTCTCTCGGTGTACCGTCTTTCTTTGTAAATATGTATAACCATGTATAATATGTATTTGCAACTGTATATTTTTGTAATGTATTTATTCTAGAAACTTATTCTGATATGTTTTGCACGAGCAAATGAGAAAGAAGGGGCGGGGCAAACACGGACTGATGGGAAGTGGAGTAAAGGTGAGACGTGTTTGTGGACGCGGCCGACAATAGTGGATATATATTTTTCTCACCCTTACCTTTAGAAATATAGACTTTTTTTCCTTGGATTATTTTCAACGGGACCCGGACTCTGCAGGTCTGCATCAAACCTTAAGTACTGGTTCCGTTCATTTAGCCGGCCGTGTTTTTTGGTCTGAGTACTTTGCTCAGTCCTCGTGGCTGCGCGCGAAGGAATACATTGGCCGAGATAGAAAAAGAGCTTGCTCTGTCCACCCTACGCATCGGCCCGGTATTGCAGTACTTCCGGGAACGGTGCATTCGCAATGATCGCAGCAAGGCTTTAGGGCTAGGACCTTAGCTTGGCCTTTTGGCTGAGAGTAAGTGTCCCGGCTTCTAGGCTTTGTAGCGTATTATGAACTGACCGATAATGGATAATGGATAATGAATAACGAAGATAGAATAATAACCCTTAAAAACCCCAAAACCCCCACTCCACGCATTTTCGTATACATTTGTCTTTGATTTTTGCAATCTGGAGATGGAATAAGAGCTTGCTCTGTCCACTCCACGCATCGTCCCGGTATTGCAGTACCTCCGGGAACGGTGCATTCGCAATGATCGCAGCAAGGCTTAAGGGCTAGGACCTTAGCTTGGCCTTTTGGCTGAGAGTAAGTGTCCCGGCTCCTAGGCTTTGTAGCATATTACGAACTGACCGATAACGGATAATGGATAACGAATAACGAATAACGAAGATAGAACAATAACCCTTAAAAAACCCCCACGAATCGGCCCGGTATTGCAGTACCTCCGGGAACGGTGCATTCGCAATGATCGCAGCAAGGCTTAAGGGCTAGGACCTTAGCTTGGCCTTTTGGCTGAGAGTAAGTGTCCCGGCTCCTAGGCTTTGTAGCGTATTATGAACTGACCGATAACGGATAATGGATAATGAATAACGAAGATAGAACAATAACCCTTAAAAAAACCCTACGCATCGGCCCGGTATTGCAGTACCTCCGGGAACGGTGCATTCGCAATGATCGCAGCAAGGCTTTAGGGCTAGGACCTTAGCTTGGCCTTTTGGCTGAGAGTAAGTGTCCCGGCTCCTAGGCTTTGTAGCGTATTATGAACTGAGCGATAACGGAAAATGGATAATGAATAACGAAGATAGAACAATAACCCTTAAAAACCCCAAAACCCCTCGCGGGACTTAATGTCGGGTTTGGGTCACTTCTGTGATTGTGTTACATGTTTTAATGTGGGCGCATGCGGCTTATATACAGGTGCGGCTTGTGTAAGTACAAAAGCGGTCACCTCTTAAAATATGGTGGGTGTGGCTTATAATCAGGTGCGCTCTATAGTCCGGAATTTACGGTAAATACAATATGTAGAATAAAAAGAAACACATTTTTTTAACATAAATACAGAAATAATCTACTATTTTATGTGTGGATGATCAAAAAAATTGATGGATAAATAAATGAATGAATACATACATACACACAAAATAAATAAAAATAGATGCATAAACAAAAAAACAAGCATAAAATAATGAACAAAAACGAAACAGAATACACCAAAAAACACATCGGGTCAACAATTAAAAAGCAAAACTCTTTCAATAAACACAAAAATAAATCAATGGGTACAATTTATGGTCCTTAATATTTGCATAACAAAACAACAACAAGCTGGCATTAAATTCTATTTAACTATAAGATATCTACAATATAAACCAGGCAAATATTTTAGGGTGATGCCCACATAACTACACAGATGATTTGAGATCGCATTTATCAGAGCTGTTTGGGGCAGAACATATTCAGTTCGAGGAACGGCGGCTGGGGGAGTCCTGGAGAGCTTGTCCCTGCAGGTTTTTTTATTTTATTTTCATTAGACAGTGGAGCATGAAAATGGTAAGAGCAAAAAAAGGGCCTGTGTCAAGTAGAGTCCAAACGCCAACCTCAAAACCCCAAAAAGATAACATAAGAAGAGTTTGTTGTTGTTTGTAAGCCAGGAGGTAGCATCAGAGAGTAACAAAGATGCAAATTATGTACAGATCCGTTAAACTTTGACTTATGTTGTCATCAAACACACACAGTGTCAGAGACCATCCTCCGAACTCTTATTTCCAGCGTAGGGCATATGCCCCTTGAGAAAATCGTGCCACATCTTTTCGACTTGGCTCTAGAATCATTCCTACTTAAGTGTCAAAGCAAGCCAAACTCTTGTTACATAGCTGATGTGGCAATTTTACACAAAGTCCTAAAACAACAAGCAGCCCGTGCTAAATCATAGACTCGTGTTAATTACCGGAACATCCTGTGTGTCCTCCTCTTGGCCCACCTTTGCTTGCTCAGCATCATTTCGTCGTTTCCCATCTTCATCCACCTGATTGTCCTCCTCTGTTTCCCTTCCGAACCCTGGCTGCCTTTGGTCCCTACAATCGAGCTGCTGCATTCATGTGTGGGCAAGTCAATGAAGAAAAAAAATGAAAAACAAACATACAAACGAGGAAATTATAGAAAACAGAAGGCAAGTGAAAGTGGCAAAGTAAACCAATGAATGAAAACAAAGAAATAGAAATATGCGACATGAATAAAGGCAACCCCCACCCCAAAAAATACAGTTGTGGATTTCAAAAGACAAAAAAAAGGATGTAGAGGAAAAACAGCTTTGTCAGAGCTGAGAACGAAACAGTGGAGAAAAAAATGAAAAGTAAAACGGAAGAAATAATAAAAGGCTGAAGGGAGGACACAAACACAGACACAGAATAGTACACAGAAGGGCAAAAACGAGGCAAAGGGGGAAGGAAAGGACAGCAAGAAAACAAGAACGAGTGAAAAGGTCAAAGGAAGGGAAACAACACCTAGCAGCGGAAGGAAGATTGCAAAGGTGACGAAGAGGGTGGAATGAGGATCAAGGTATGATCACGATGATGGGGAGTGAAAAATATCAGGGGGTGTGAAAAAATGTTATGATACCCGTGCAGAAGAAAGACAACAAAAAGAGGAGGAGGAAGGAAGAAAAAGGGAGGGGAGGGGTGAATGGACTCAGAGTTGGCCCTGAATGGAGTCATTATAATGCTACTCTAATAGTAGCTAAGAAATCACATCACACTTGAATTCAACGAAGAACGTGACATGTAAGATTTCTTTATAAAATTATAATTGAAGGTTTTTTTCTCTCTTAATATTTTTTCTTCTTCACTAACATCTAATCATTTGTAGTGTTTATCAAATGTGCATTTGTAAAAAAGCAAAGTTATTGAATGCGCATTTCCACCACAGTTTATTTAACTCAGGGAGACTCACACAGACTAGAAAGCGACAGAAGTAGCATACAAACACTAATTGAAATTTTAATGTAATGATTTAAAAGTCTTTCTTACTTTCATGAAAATGTATACCTGAATATGGGAACTTGGCTGGGAGGATCTAAACATTAGATTCTAAAAATTTAATCATTTCTGCAAAGACACCCATGTACAATTTTTTAGTCCTGATTTTTTTTATTGTCTTAAACAGTCACTGATTTTTTTTTTAAACTAAGATAATATTGGATGAACTTCCTCAAAGTTCTCTGGTTGATTAATGATAGTCAGCCAATACAGTTACAGTGTGCCTGGCTTTGGTGACATCCAGTGGACATATTTAAAACTGCAGGTCAGTGTTAGTGTTTTTTCTTTTGTGCTTTTCTCTGGATTGTTTTGTGAGCCACTTAAAATTAGTTGTTACATTTTGAGATTATTCTTGGCTATATGAGTAATCATTACAAAGATATAGATCGTTGGATTGAAAAATAAATCGTAAATATATAATTCACGTAAGTGGACTACAAATCAACAACAGACAACATCGCTATAATAATAAAATGACTGATTAATAAAACTCAAAGAACTAAATTCAGACTATGAAATTGAATATTCAAAATATGGCATCCAACAAAGAACAGGCTCCATTTGAGGCCCACAACAGTGTGTAAAAACTGGGTTAGGAGGTTGATCAACTGCATGCAGATGCCACAGAGGGAGGCCCACTTTAGCAGCTCAACTCTGACTCTTACATTTTGAAAAGCCCGTTAAATACAGTACAGATCACTTGTCAGATCCTGAGTCAGATTTGAATATGCATTGAAAATCAATTTCAATAATGATGAGCTTGAAGGTCGTTAAACCCCAAAAATAGAGTTAACTGAATGCAGGAAAACAAAAAGAACTGAAAAAAATAATCTTGAAGCCAACACCAAAAATGCAAACAATGTGAAAAGGAAAAACAGGGAGGAGTGAACGTTACGTGTTTTACCTTTTCTCCTACAGCCTTGATTGCATTGTGCTCATCTTCAGTGCACGGCAACACGCTGGTTGGTGAGGTCAAGGAGGGCTGGGCTTCGGCAGGCAAAGATTTTCCCAGACTGTCGACACGCTCCACGAACACTTGCAGTTGGCTGTGCAGGGCTTGCAGCCTGCTGGACAGCGCGGCAACCAGCGGCCTGTCTGCCAAGTCAGATAGCTCCGAGATCTGTTGGGGACACAGATGGTAAATGACACCATAGGATGGAGTAACATATGTCTCATTCGGTCACTTTATTGCACTGCTTAAAGGTTTCCCAAAGATTGAATTGGACTGAATTGTCTTTATTGTCATTCATATAAACTTTGTGAAACATTGTATTCAAAGAAATTGGGTGTGCCGCTCCAGAGTAAACATGAAATGAAGAATTCAAAGAGACAAATAACATCAAAATTTGTCAGGATAAATAGGCAAAAATATTTACAAAGAAGTGCCTATAGACTGGCCTAGGTTATACCAATAGCTCAATGTTTTTTTTTTTAAAGATGGTGCAACAGCAGTGTAACAAAATGCTTTGCACAAACACTTTTAGCAAGAGAAAATGAAATTCCCAAACATGTCACTGAGCCTGTTAGTCCTTGTTTTAAGGGACCTATAGCACCTACCAAAGAGCAACTGGTCAAAGAAAATGCAAAGAAACGGTACTAGGTTTTTGCATAAAATCTATAAATATTTCATTAGTATATTCCAATTATTTTTTGAGATGATGCATTTTTAAAACAGCCTGTCGAGTCTTTGACTTCCAGAGCTATGATGTCAAAAGAGGAACACCAGCGCGCATGCAGGCCAGGCACACTTTTTGGTTTACATGTTAATTCATCAAAGAGGTTGGGCCAAGTTTTGGTAGTCATTGTGGAGAATTCCTTGGCGCTGTCACAAGTAAATGCAGTCGAGGTGCAACAAAGGGCGAGCAGCCAAAATTGCAGAGAGCTGCTAACGGGCGGCTAACCGGGAAAGTTCAAAGAAAGGCGACCGCAACCTCGGCGAGAAAACGTGCGACTGGCTGTTTTAAGAATACACAGTGAGTAGCCAGTCCAACCAGGAACCAACAAACAAAAGTAGCAACGGCGACAAATGCGAATCCAGTAGGGAATAAACAAAACACAGACAAAACACTGACACAAATAACCGTACAACACACGGTGGGTAGCCGTTGAGTGCCAACCAGGAGCAAAACCAAACAGGAAAGCCCTCGGCAGCTCCAACTCTAACAAGATTCCTGTGCGTCAAGGTGACTCATTAGGCACACCTCATTAGAACTCTAATGTATGTATAGGGACTCCTTTGACTGATTTCCTAACTGAGATCGTCTGATGTTCAATCCCGTTGCCAGCGCTCTCAGAAAAGTCCTTAATGCTTTGCTGCTTATGAGGAAGACTTTTTATCAATTTCAGCCTTGCCTTTAAATAGACTTTGTCACTAGTTTTCTGTTTACCTTCATTTCAGAGTGACTTTTCTCATATCCCCATTAAACTTGTCAAATCGGACACTGTTGTCTGCACTTGAATCTGTTCCACCAAAACATAACAGAGCTAGCTGAACACAATTATACCAACCGCGATACACGTGGCAAAAAAACACAAACAAAAAGCCGCAATCGCCTACCTCCAATTGAAAATGAGCGTTATGCAATCGCTGAGCACTGCAATTGCTGTCTTTTTTGAAGCACGTTTCATATGTTGTGTTAATGGGATTTAGAATTTTGAATGTGTCCCTCCAAATGTGTCACGGCACTAAAGCAAACAAGCCAGATTGATTAACTTGAGTCCCCTTTCATAGAATATTTTGCAACATATTTGCATAATTGTGGGGAGGAACACTACATGTTCTGTGCCCAAATGAAAAAAAAATGTGTTTGGGAATAGCATTAAAAGCTAGTTTTGTTATGTTTAAACGAACAACACAGGAGATAAGGGTTAAGGACCTGGCCATGAGGCTGCGCTTTCTCTTGGTCGTACGATTCTGACGTCTCGTTGTTGCAAGCGTTGTGATAGATGGACGGCGATGAGGGTAGACAACTGGACTCGGGAGTGGTAATGAGCTGTATCGCTGTGGAAACCAGCCGGGCTTGGTCCCTCATAGCGAGCAAAGAGTCATGGTCCTTGAGGCTGAACCAAGAGGCTTTTGGCCTGGCAGTTTTGTCCATCTTGTTGTTTTTTTCTATGCTCTCCAGTGATGCGTTCTCCACTCCAAAAGGCTCTTTGCAGTGTGGCAAACTGACAGGAAAACAAAGGAAGGCTCTCCGTAAACACCTTGTGATAACAACTGAGATAGAATCTGTAACTTTAGTTATGAGCTATGTTGGGACTAGCATGTTACAAAGGAACGCAATTACTTTTCGGGAATAAGTACTGAAACGCGTTATTAATACAATTTTCTACCTTTAGTGTTGTTACCATGTTATTCCGCGACATGAGGAATGCAGATCATAAATTACTGTGTCTGTCTGATTACTCCTGCTCGATTTCCATTGTAAAATACAACCCTTGATATACCAACACCATTTTATGAAGGGGGGGCATGTTTATTTTCATTTTAAAAGTACAAATAGTTATGGTGGCTTCATCTAAAGCACAGACTACAAGAACACTGAATTTCTCATCATTGAGATATTATCCCCACCGTATATACTTGCATCTAAGCCAGATTTAAAACCAAAATATAAAATGTTTAAATCAGGGGGACAGCGTATATGCACATATTTGGTTGTGTGTCACCAGTAGCGAATGATAGGCAGCTTGTTGGGATGGGCCGTGGCTTACACAGGTACAACAAAAATGAAAAATCCAAGCCAAACGGGCAAACTAAATTCATAGTAGAAGTGTGTTGAATGTTGTTGTCTGTCAACTGTGGGGTAACTCAATTATTTTCTCAACTAAGTAACTAGTATTAGTCTTTTGGTGTATTCCGTTTCGTTTTTGTTCATTATTTTATGCTTGTTTTTTTGTTTATGCATCTGTTTTTTTTTTATTTTGTGTGTATGTATGTATGTATGTATTCATTCATTTATTTATCCATCCATTTTTTATATAGTATTTAATTACTGTTTTTCAGTAATGCGCCCAATGCTAGTCTTGAGTGACCTAGTTGATATTGGTGAGGACTGGTCTGCTTCCCCACCAAAAGCATTTTAAGCATAACTGTTATGAGTTAAATAGTGAGCTAAAACAAAGACTAGTAGTACCTGGTCGGGAAACAATTGGCTGAAACAATCGCCTCTTCATCGTTCTCCATTGTCACTAGAAAGGATGAGGAAGCGGAGGTTGGAGACTGGTAGGAAGCTAAGTCACACCGCTGCAAGTTGGACAGGAGTACTCTGTTCTCGTACTGCAACTTTTTCAATTTCCCGCCAAGCTCTCCGATCTGAAGCCGCGCTACTCTAAGTTCTTCCTCATGGGGGGGAACATCCGGACTGATGAGCACGGCTCCCTCTTGAACGGAATGGAGCGTCCCGTCGTGGAGAAGCCTTTCCGAGAGGGACGAGCTGGAAACAAGGGTTGGTGGCGGCAGCTCCGATTTATAGCGGTTAATTTCATTCATCAGGAGCTTGTTCTGCTCTTCCATCTCCAGCAAGGACCTTCTCAGGAGCTCTGCCTCCTCCTCCACAAATTGGAGGTGTCTCTGGAGCTCCATGTTGTTTTCAGATGAGACACTAAGACCAGGGACTTGCTCTGACCCAGGACCATCTCCGAGTTCTTGATGACCATCTGATGAAGAACAGGAGTGGTGTTATGGTGGAGTTGAATAAAATTTCAAAAATGAATTGGAATAAATGCTACCTTGGGGACCTTTAATATCATCCATTTCAGCTCGGAGGCCTCTGTTCTCCACCTCTAGTTCAACAATTCGGCGACTCAGCAGGTTGGCTTCCTCTTCAACAAGCTTCAAGTGAACTCTGACTTCTGCCTCACGGGTGTGGGGGGAATCAGCAACCTGACCGGGCAAAAGTCAGCAGTATTAACACTTCATTGACCTAGATTAAATTAAAGTGATGCGTGAGAACGAAATTTTCAATCAAAATATCAAGATAGAATACCTCCTCTACGGTGATGGAGGCATCAACATCTCCGTAAAGGGACCTGTATTTGGCCAGCTCCTCCTTCATGGCCTCACTGTCCTTCACAAGTTTGGTCAGCTTCTTACACATCAGAGCTGATTCCTCTTTGGCAAAGTGCAGCTGACATTTCAAGTCTGAGCTGTCCTCCTGTGATGATGGAAGGGATGGTAGTATAGTTTAGAACAGTGGTCAGCAAAAACCGGGCCAAAAGGTGATACAGTAGTATTTGAACATATTTCAGCAATTATTTGTTTCGTCAACAAGTATCGCTGACTACATAGGCTCAGCATTGGATGGAATGGGAATCAAACCCAGATTACGACGGTGAAAGCACCGAATCCTAACCACGAGAAAACTAAGGAACTAGGTAACATCGGAAAAGGAATTCAATTTGTTCTCATTATCACATTATTTTTACTCACTGTGTCATGTTGTATAGTATTGTAATGGAGCATTATGTACACATAATATTGTACAACATGGTGTTATGAGTAAAAATAGTGTGATGTTAGGATAAAATATAATGTATTTTCCTATGGCATCTAGATCCCTAGTGATCTATTGATTACACAGTGGTTTTAGGCTTATTATCATTTAAGAAGGTAACATAAAAAAACATCCATGAATCCATACCTTGATAACAGGTGTTATTTCCAACCCTGTTTATATTTCATTAGGTGTTTCATATTTTATTCCAGATAAGTTTATAGTTTAGTAGATTCAAAAATTAATGGATTTTAAACATGGGATGACACAACCCTCAGATAAGAAATTTCAAACTGCATCCCCCAATCGTCTCTTTTTATTAAATCTCCTAAAGTACAAAAAAATATACACGCTAACTGGTAAATAAATGATGTAAACAGTGCATAATAGTCAATATAACAAACTGCCATCCTAAAAATCTCCTTTACAGGTTATCCAATATAGTAAAGAGAATAAACTAATCAGCCTCTCTTCCTTAAATAGTTCATTTTAAAAGCAAATGAGGCTTTGAGGTGCCACTGAACATATTCATTTGAGCATACTCGAGGTAAACCAGTAAAACCAAAACTCACAGGCAACTCTGCGGGTTTATTTGCATTAGAGCCTGCGGAGTGTTTCCAAACACACCAAGGAAAATGAGGGGCAGAGCATTCAATACTATTTACGGCTTGTGCTTTGGAAAGGAAGCCCATGTGGACAGCCAAAGAAAAGATCAGCTGCTTCTGGGCTTGACAAAAGAGATCTGTATCTTAATTAAATGCTTGATTATCTCTGAAATACAAATAATGTAAAAATGGGATAAAAAATGGAAATGGATACGCACGAGAATGTGGACACCTGGATGGTGTCACCTAATCTACAAGCAATACATCATCACGCCAGGGGGCGTGGGGATTTTAACGGTGGCCATGCTCATGAAAAACGGCATCAAAGCTGCCAATAATGCCCTAATCTATTCTCCTGAAAGAATAGGTATCGGATTCCACAATGATATCTAGAGAAATGGTCATAAAAGTACCAAAATAAGACTCCAAAAACAGTGGAAAGAAAGGAGTTTTGGTTCAATTTCTGCTATTGTTTTGTTGAAAACTTTGGACTTTGCGGACTGCTTTGTTACATTGTTATCAGTTCCCATACATTACTACTACGTTTTCTAGTATAAGAAACACTCTCGACCTCATGGAAATGAGGTGGGAGGAGGGGAATTTTTTCCTTTACGAAGGTTTTTCGCCCCTCCACGAAGCTACAAACCTGTTGGGTTTCTTAATGTTGCTACAGTTTCCAAAAGGATTTTGGGGATCTTTTCATTCTGTTTATCTTAATTCTCGCGGTCTCCATCAATGACCTTAGAGTTAGCGATTGCTTAACTGGAGAATTTTTTTCTTCACTTTTGAACTTTTTCACCTTTTTGTTTTTGTTCGTTTTAGTTGTCCAATTTTTGTATGTTTTTGTCCGTTTTTGTTTTATCCTGTTTTTCCAGCAAGAGACATTCCTTGGAGGAGAGAAAGTTATTTCCTTTTTTTGCCTCTCCGCGTGATTACCAATCTATTTCTTAAAAATTCTTCGAGATTAACAACAGGGGGGAAAATGTCAGGTTTTCAATGTAAATCTCTTGAATTTCTGTCTCAAGGTAATTAGCTTGTTTTTATATTACTATATATAAAAACAATTTTTCTCATACACACACACACATGAAGTAACGTTTCAATAATCAGTCTATATCTCTTGTACGTTTATCAATCTTGTATTCTCTTATTTTGAAGTCGTGTTTATGTGTTTAATGTTTTCACTGACGTGAAATAAACCACGCCCCCCCTGGGGGCGGTCTCTTTTACCTCTGGAACCATGATGAGAGCCTCGTGTGAGTACTTGCTCCTACTATCACGGGTAATATATTAACATTATATGTATTTTATTTGGGTAAATATGGCCACGAAATAGTCTTAACAATGATTGACTTTAACAGTTTTATCATATTTTTCTCTTTAAAGTCTTTATTACATATTTCCCCTGGAGTGCCTTTTTTAATCTTGCAAACAATCTTGTTTCACGTTGATCTTAATGGCACTAAGGACTATTCTATCCGATTCTATTTGTTGTATAGATACCTCAAAATAAGATCTAGCTAGTATTGACCTAATATCATGGTATTGATATATCTGATTGAATTATATTTAAATAAAAGCAGGATTTTTGTCCCATCTCAATCTATTGTTTACCCCTATTGCCACCAGAGACAGTACTTAAGTCCTGTAAACAAGTCCCGGCTTGGCTCCTCTTCTTTGGTTAAATAATGCCGTGCTCAATTTCGCTGTAAATTGAAATGATTGTGAGTCAGAAAAAGGATTACGATGACATAGCATATTGATCTTTTTTCTCTCCAACTGAAATCTGTCATTCCTTTCTGATTTAGTGCAAACACAGCACGTCACTGCAATCTTGCCTTCATTTTTGGTTAGTAATCAATTCCTGGCAGAGGCTGCAGCACTAGTATACTTTTTAAAGCTTTGTTCTGAGAAGGTTATATTATTTCAATTACCTGGCCCTGGGGGATTTTTTTTTATTAAAGAAGACCGGAATAGGAGAGCCCTGTTTTTGACTGTCCCTTTATCCAGCTAAGTAATTTAGTCGCCTCATTTTCTCGGCCAGGTCTCTCCCGAAATACGAGACCTCAGTCCCAACAGGGTTTGATTTCTGGCTAAATGAATGCCTTGATTGAATGACTTTTATGTTCTGCCTATCTTTGTTTATGAGATATTTTATTACGTGTGTATATGTAGTGCCTCCTAGTTCTAAAAAATAAACTGCATTCATAAAATAATAAACAATATTAATTTTAATAAGAAGCAAAAATACATGAGCTACCATACAAACATGGATTTTTAAAGATACTCTTAGGTCAAGAAGTTAGTATTTATTTTACATTCTATGAGCTTCAAGAAATGGGAGCTGCCATCTTGCTGCTACTGGTACCCAAAACACTCAACAAGGCTGGTCAAAAAAGAAAGTAAAATGGTGTCATAATGGTCTGTGGTTTGCAATAATCTGTGGTCTGTGAAGCCCTTTGAGACTCTTTGTGATTAAGGGCTATACAAATAATCATGACTTGACTTGACTTGAGTTTTGGTCACTTTGACTCTCTGTAGTAGGTATTCTTTCTTTCATTCTGTCCCTTTAATAACTTGTGTTTGTGTCTTACTGTGTTTGCATTTGTTACCTGTGGGGCGAGTTTCCTGTCGGGTTTGTTGTTGGGCCGCGCTGCTCTTTTCTTCTGGGGATTCTGGAAAGCAACAGAATTATATTGAGACTATAATCATTTATCGTTTTGATAAAAATACATTTTTAAAGAATGTAGTCAAACAATGAAATACAAATGTTATAAAATAAAATCATCCTTGCCCAATAGAAGATTCCCCCGTTGGAATATTCCTTGTGTTATTTTATGATTTATTTAAATAAATATTTTGAGGACAAATAAAATAAAATGACCAAAATTCTTTGCCTCTGCCATTTACAATCAATTGACCAATTTAAGTATTGTGTTTTAACTTTATTAGAAAAAATAAGTAAACTAAGAAATGAGATCGGCATATACATATACAGATGACTACTGAACCATCAAATAACTGAAAGATGGCATAGCCAAACACAATGCAGAACATAATGCACAATCTAAATTTTTGAAGTAGCAAAACCGTAAAAAAAACGTGTTATAGCGAGGGATTAATGTAAAGGGAATAAATGTGCTGCTCGACCCCAGTCTTGTAAGTGGTAGCAATACGTCCCAAACAACTCCCGTCCTTCTTTGACCAAATACTTTTAGAATTTGAATTAGAGTTGCAACAACAAATCAATAAAAAAACATTCAAATTGATAATAAAAAGCATTGGCAACTATTTTTATCATCGATTCGTTGTGTCGCGCCATTTATGAGCCACTGATCTCGTAAGATCAATTTAGATAAGAGTACAGTACATTGAATTTCTGTGTGACATATTAGTGCGCCTTTGGTCCGACAGTTTGCGCGTCGAGACAGTTTTTGTAAAAATAGCATCTTGTTTTTTTTTTTAAAAAAAAACCTTTTTTATTGAACGTCCCATCATTACAAACAAAGTTAGAATGAAACAGTGAACCCAAGAAAGTTAACAATTTTCAAGGGATCAGAAAGTGCTGCAGGAATACAGTGGGGGAAAAAAATCTGAGAAAAAAATGTACAAAAAAAAATAATGAGTGATGACGTCTCAACACAAGGGGCAGATTAGCATTTGCACGTTGGGAATGTTTATCATATTCAAAGATTTAACAATAATGGCAGCCTTAAGTTGCCACAAACCACCTTTAAAGTATTTATTACATGTTTACTCTGGAGTGCCATGTCTAATCTTGTTGCATACAATGTTTCACAACCTATATATATATATATGAAAATGCAATACAGCCTGGAAAACATGCGCATGTCCTGCTAGGGTCCAGCAGTGGGGACATTGAGGAGGTTGCAGACTGCATTACTGACTACATTAACTTCTGTATGGACAATGTTGTTCCTATAAAAACTGTACGTTGCTATTCCAACGACAAGCCCTGGATCACGAGCGACATCAAGTGCCTTCTGAACCAAAACAAGAGGGCCTTTAAAGATGGTGATCAGCAGGAGCTAAAACGAGTACAGAGGGAGCTCAGGGTCCAGCTCCGGGAGGGGTAGGAGCAGTACAGGAGGAAGTTAGAGAAAAAGCTGCAGAACAACAGCATGAAAGAGGTGTGGGAAGGGATGAAAACCATTACTGGCTGCAGCACCAAGCAGGGTGTGGCTGTGGACGTAGATGTGGGGAGAGTCAACCAGTTAAACAACTTTTTCAACAGGTTTGACCACCCCAACTCATCCTCACCCCAGAGTACTGCAGCTGTCCCTCCCCCTCTGGACACTAGCGCGGAGGACATCCCCCCACTCAAGATAACTGCAGCCCAGGTGTGTGGAGAGCTGAAGAGGCTGCGAACCAACAAGGCAGCTGGTCCAGATGGAGTATCCCCCCGACTGCTGAAGGCCTGTGCGTTGGAGCTGGGAGACCCTCTACAGCGCATCTTCAACCTGAGCCTTGAACAAGGGAGGGTCCCTCAGCAGTGGAAAACATCCTGCATCATCCCATTCCCAAAGAAATCAAGACCTGAGGAACTCAACGACTTCAAGCCGGTCGCCCCGACATCACATGTGATGAAAACCATGGAGCAGTTGCTGCTGCACCACCTGAGGCTACAGGTCTGTCACGCCATCGACCCTCTGCAATTTGCTTACCAGGAGAAGGTGGGAGTGGAGGATACTATAGTCTACATGCTACACCGATCCCTCTCTCACCTGGATAGGGCTAAGGGGGCTGTGAGGATTACATTTTTGGATTTCTCCAGTGCCTTCAATACCATACAGCCTCTGCTACTTAGTAGGAAACTGACAGAGATGGTAGTTAGCTCACACCTTGTAGAATGGATTTCGGACTACCTGACAGGCAGAGCACAGTATGTGAAACAGGGGGGCTGTACATCGAACACTATGGTTAGCAGCACAGGATCTCCGCAGGGGACCGTGCTCTCTCCGTTCCTATTCACTCTGTATACATTGGACTTTCAGTACAACTCTGAGTCCTGCCACGTGCAAAAGTTTGCTGATGACACTGCGATCGTGGGATGTATCAGAAGTGGGCAGGAGGAGGAGTACAGGAAATTGATTCAGGACGCAAAACCACCTGAACACCACCAAGACCAGGGAGATGGTGGTGGACTTCAGGAGAACTAGAACTCACCCGGTTCCTGTAACAATCAAAGGAGAATGTGTAGAATTTGTCCAGACCTACAAATACCTGGGTGTGCAGCTGGACAACAAACTGGACTGGACTGCCAACACAGAAGCTCTATGTAGGAAAGGTCAAAGCCGACTTTACTTCCTCAGAATGCTGGCCTCCTTCAACATCTGCAAAAAGCTCCTGAAAATATTCCATGAGACAGTTGTGGCAAGCGCCCTCTTCTATGCGGCAGCGTGTTGGGGAGGCAGCGTCACGAAGAAGGATGCCTCTCGTCTCAATAAACTGGCGAGGAAAGAGAGCTCTGTTGTGAGCACAGAGCTGGACAGCCTGACAACAGTAGCTGAGAGACGGGCACTGAAAAAGCTGTGGTCAATCATGGACAATTCATCACATCTACTACACAGCATTATATCCAAACAGAAGAGCAGCTACAGCGACAGACTGCTGTCACTGTTTTGTACCACGGACAGACTGAAGAGATCTTTTCTTCCTCATGCCATGAGGCTCTTTAACTCCACCCGGCAGAGTAAAGGCTCACATTAAACCACACCCCCTACATTGCATATTACCAAATTTTATTGCAATGGGTATTCTGTGTAGCACTATCTAGATACTCTATATAACACGCTACAGTGGGTATTAGCACGTCACATTGGGTATTTGTATATTGTATTCTTTTTGCTTTATTATTTTATTGTTTTCAGCGCAGGGATGCTGCTGGAAATGTGAATTTCCCTGCGGGGATCAATACAATATCTATCTATCTATCTATCTATCTATCTATCTATCTATCTATCTATCTATCTATCTATCTATCTATCTATCTATCTATCTATCTATCTATCTATCTATCTATCCATCCATCCATCCATCCATCCATCCATCCATCCATCCATCCATCCATCTATCTATCTATCTATCTATCTATCTATCTATCTATCTATCTATCTATCTATCTATCTATCTATCTATCTATCTATCTATCTATCTATCTATCTATCTATCTATCTATCTATCTATCTATCTATCTATCTATCTATCTATCTATCTATCTATCTATCTATCTATCTATCTATCTATCATACACATGGGCGACCTTTCTATGGCTGTCATATCTACGCACATCATCATCACCAAGGCAACACTGTTAGGAAAAATAACATGCCACAATACGGGCAGGGGGAACCATTGCTGTATTGCAGTATTGTCTCTCTCCCTCCCAAGTAAACCGCTTCTACTCAGTTTCAAGTGGAGAAGACTGAAGACGATAAACAACAAATTGGGTTACAAAGTCAGCAAACGAAAAACTGTGCTAAAATTGGGTCTGCTTTGCTAATGACGTTCTCTCTTCTCACCCGCCTGCTCATCCAAGTGTCTGCTCAGCATATTAAAAACTGATAAATCATCTTCCACTATTCACTTGAGCACACAACGTAACACACACACATTGCCGAGTAAGCTTATCGTGGCTCTCTGTTACCATGGAAACAAGCTACTCTGCAGTAGACAACAACAAAGGAAGAAAACGGTGGGTGGGAAAGTAAAGGACAAAAGGGTAAAAATCCCCCATAATAACAGAGGTGTTATTTCCAACCCTGTTTTCCTAAATGAGCAACCGTATTTTCCACACTATATGGCACATTAGATTATAAGGCATGCCCTCCCCCCCAACTAGTCTTCTGTGACATTTTTCCTACAGTCAAGGCAATGATTACACAATCAATAAAATATTGCCTTATTTGTGCATTGATTGATTAGTTGGAATGCAGTTGTCCCTCG
The DNA here is from genome assembly GCF_059441175.1 of Urocampus carinirostris. Taxonomy (NCBI): domain Eukaryota; kingdom Metazoa; phylum Chordata; class Actinopteri; order Syngnathiformes; family Syngnathidae; genus Urocampus; species Urocampus carinirostris. The sequence continues at coordinate 41,273,166 of NC_142351.1, forward strand.
CTGTATCACGGTTTACTTTTTGCAGTTTCGTTACTTCACTGAGTTTTCATTATGCATTGGCTTAACAGAGGAAGATGCTTGGACCTCTCTACCTGCTAAACCTGCTCAGAGCCACATGCGGGTCTTAGGAGGCTGGAGTGGCTCCATGGTGCTTTTTTAAAAATGGTTGATAATGGAAAAATGTATGGTTTCTGTGGGACAGACCTGCAAAGTAAATTCAGTTTTCCATAACATCCACATGGTGTCATGAACCAGGACGGAATCTCGGACCCAATTGCGTTTGTTTCAAAGGAATCTTTATTAGACAGAGTTGTCGGAGCTGGCTTTGGACACCAGTGTTTGTCGGTCATACGCCGCTTCGGACAGAATGGCAGTTCCGTGACAGGTAGGTGGAATAGGTACAGCTTAGCAGGCAGGTCGATGGCCAGGGCGGGAGAGCAGGTCGAAAACGTGGAACGGAAACAGGTCAAGCGAGAGTAGTCTTAAGTACTTGGTAATCTGGCGAAAGTCACAGGGATACAGGAGTACGCTCTGACATCCTCCTCTGGATGCTGACCGCTTAAGAGGAGAATGTCAGCCAATCAGAGAGCGTGCTCCAGCGCGCCAAACGATTGCCCCAGGTGACTTCACTTAGGCATTCATAACACATGGTGGAAGCATGTAAAGTTAAGTAACCCAACAAGTTATTATTAAATTTTAATTTGACAGGGCAGAAATTATTTGTAAAAAAAAATGCGTAAAGTTGTTTTTTTTATTTGTTGATCTAATACTTGAGCCTGTAAATTGGATTTGTTCTTAAGTAATAAATAAGTAAATACATAAATAAAGGTTTCTACTATCACGTGAGGTTTTTGGAATGCATATTCACACTATTTTTAGTCACGCTACTAAATTATTTTTATGCATTGTCTGTATCCCCAGGAATTTTGTGGATAGAACCTGCCGCTCTTGATCCAGTGATCCAGCTTTATATCTGGTTAAATTCAATGTTATGCAATTGTGCACAACCATCCATGCCCCTAGCAGCCTGGTGGCTAGTATTTGGTGCTCTTACCCTTGTTCCTACCCAGTTCGATCCTTGTTGCCATAATTTAATGCATTTGTGATTAATGATAAAATGTATTGACTGATGATTATTTTCACAAAAATTATTTCCAATTTTGTCTGCATATAAGGCGCACGTTCAATTTCTGGCCTGTTCGATGGATTTTGGTTGTGCCTTGGTTGTGCCTTGAAGTCCACAAAATACGGTAGATAAAGACAATGTTATAGAAGTGTAACTTTCACGTTGTCAGCATATAAGGCTTTAGCTTTTTTCGTTATTTCCTTTTTTATGTTTAAAGTTCTCAATGTTTCAGTTCTTCTTAACCTTTCATCACAGTTATGCCAACATGCTGACTTTAACATTTCTTTTCTCGTCCGCACTACTATTTCCTTTTGATACTTTTCCAAAATGCACACTACCGTTCTGCCCACTGATTTTTCCCAAATGCACTTGAAACTTTATTCATCAAAGTGAGGACAATCTATGGATCTTAAAAGGCTTATCAATAAGCCTACCTGTTATTGGGATAATCAATCCTGGTTTGGAATTTAACGGATGTTGGAAGTACTTGATCAGGGTTTTGGCAAGTAGTGTTTGGGGGACATCACTTAATAAAAGGCTGACAAAAAAGAAACTGACCCTTCCAGTCAGTGAATTTCAAGTACCGTAAATTTTGGACTATAAGCCGCTACTTTTTTCCCAAACCTTCAACCCCGCGGCTTATTCAGTGATGCGGCCAATTTATGTAGCGGCGCTCGAGTGCAAAAGGTAAGATTTAGACCAGTGGAATATATGCACCGAGGAAGACTGCAACTTCTAGCCTTGTGCACAAATTAAATTAGCGTAGACATATCCTCATCATGCAAATTGCAAAAAGAAAGGCACATGACGTAGCTTTCAAGCTAAAAGCAAACGAGCAGTCCGATAAAGAAGTAAACAGCTACTGCACGTAAACTTCACTATGCGAGCGTGTTGCTAGCGTATTTTTGAATAAGGGAGCGTGAGACGATGTCTATATGACAAAGTCTCTTTCCCATACTGGGGAAGACGACCTTGATGTCATCACTTATATGGAGGACGGTTTACCGTGATTTCTACAAGTACGGTATGTTTTTTTTGACAGACCCGTTTACTGTGTTGCGAGCGTGTTGATAGTAGCGTTTTGCTACCTTTCACAGGCACGGTTTGGGATGAAAGTTAGAATATTATAATTAAAGCTTTGAAAACTCTCTCGGTGTACCGTCTTTCTTTGTAAATATGTGTAACCGATGTATAATATGTATTTGCACCTGTATATTTTTGTAAAGTATTTATTTGAGACACTTATTCTGATATGTTTTGCGAATTAAAAAAGAGGGGCGGAGCAAACGCGGGCTGACGGGAAGTGGGGTAAAGGGGAGTGAGACATGTTGTCGCGGCGGACAATAGTGAATATATATTTTTGTTTTGTAAAAAAGAAAAAAAGAAGGAAAGAAAAAACACTTGTCGAAAATACCGAATATCGGGTTAAAGAAATTACCCAAATTGGGTCACACTTTTTTTGTAATCCCATCGCCTGAATCGTTATCGACATTACGATCCAGCTATTTTTGTCTTTCTTTTAAAAGAAAATACTGTAAATCTTCGTTTGTTTTTTGACTGGCCAATTAACCTGACATGCATGTTTTTGGAATGTGGAAGGAAACCGTGGTGCCCGGAGGAAACCCACGCAAGCACGAGAAGAACATGCAAACTCCGCACAGGAAGGTTGGTAGCTGGGTTTGAACCCATGACCTCAGAACTATGCCGCACACGCGCTAACCACTCGTCGCCGTGCTGCCTAATCCTAATATGATACTTAAAACATTTTCTGGCGATTGCATGAAAATGTCTCTTTCTGTTGTCTAAAGCCGTCAGTGTCAATTTGCTGGACATTTGGTGAGGTTATAAAAAAGGGGTGGGCAAACTTTTGGAGTCGCGAGCACATTGGGTTAAAAAAATTTGGCCAGGGGCCCGAGCCTGGAAATACATCCAATTTTTCTAATTTGCTATTATGAATAAATATACATGCAGACATCTGTGTGATATTTTTCTGTTTGTTTGTTTCTAGATTGATTAGTTTCAGTAAATTGGTTTTCAAACTCAAAGCTAAATTAAAGTTTTAAGCAATTACCTTGATATTTAGTTTTGTACAATGTCTTAATTACTTTTGTAGTATGACTAAAGTAGCAGACTTGTAGAAGTACTCTTGCAGTAATTTAGTTTTTTTTTTTTCAATATTTCCATGGTAGAATTTTTGTCATATTTCTGAAACATTTTGTAGTAGTACTGTAAGTGCATTTCTTGTATTATTTCTGTAGTAATTTTTTTTTTCGGAATTAATGCAAAACAATATATTAAGTCACAGTTATTGAGCACTCAATGTACTATTAAGTTTTGTAATAATATTGTAATATATGTAATTGTAATATGTAGTATTTTTTTTAATGGAATTTTGTTGTCAACATATTAAAGGACAATGGGAATAATACTGGCACAAAAAGAAACAAGTTTTTTTGCGTAGTTCTTTATTTACTTTTATACATTGTCATGTTATTTTTTCACGATTTTTGTTTGGCAAGCCGTATTAAATAGCCTGGGCCACGTCAACCTCTCTACTCGCTAAACCTGCTCAGGAGTCACATGTGAGTCATTGGTGCTCTTTACCGTCAAATTATGATTTAATAGTAACCTTGTTGTTTTATAGCACAACTGCATGGATCAAGGAAATGCAAAGCGTGGTTTACCCACCCTTGGGCTATAAGAACATTATGCAGCATTGGCAGCTTTTGAAAGGGAAAATGAGTGTTGAGTATACTTGAACGGAATATGCAATGTAAGTTATACACTGTACATGTATAGAGTATTCTTCAAAGGATGTACAAATCATGCAATATTCATGTGCTGGGAAACTGGTACAGCAAGAAGATCTAGAGCACATGTGCATATAGGGCTGAATAATTGTTTTCATGGGGAGCTTTATAGAAGTTACTTCATCATTTAAATATTTCATCTAGACGCTTTAAGAGCAAGAAACCTTTTAATTTTACATACAATATTCTGGAAAAGATATCTTATTTATTGTGAAAAGTTTATGAAGATCTTTAACATTACATACTTTAAAGTGTTACATTTTTTTTGTATTTTTTATAAGCACATTTCATATAGAATTTTCCATTCTATGTGTATTTGTGTGTATCATTAATGTCTATCTATGTTTGAGAGATTTTAGATTTTCCCTTCTTCCTATTAATAATTCATCACATCTAAACAGAAACATATTGTAGGTGGCACCCACGTGCTGATTCTCCTGTTGCCTTACGCTATTGAGTTTCACTACAAGTAAGAGTCCAATATTTAATACAGTTATCATTTGTTGATTCCCAAAATGAACGTAATTAAGACAACTTTATTCAAAGGCTACTAGGTAGTATTTTACTTTATCTGAATTTCTCAGCAATGCCTCTGTGCTTTATTGTGTTTTGGACTGTACAACTGCCATTAGTTGTAAGAATCTCACTAACTGGGCATCATCTGACAGTCTAACTGTAATCAGAGTCGATAACGTTAAAATATCGTTGCTTATCTTTGCAGCCTAAGTCAAGCTACTTTTGTCGCACATGCTAGTATGTGAAATTCTTAGACAGGCTTGATCAAACTTCCTTTTTCATCTTTTTGGAGGCTTGGGGTGGCATTTGGAATGTACTTCACCGTGTTATTATATTTGTTACTTTCACTATTTTCATCCAAGGATCAAAGAAAACCTCAACCAATCGTGTTAATTCATTCTCTTTCATTGATATGAATGGATCGTGCATTGTGTTCTGAGAAGACAGCACACAGCAAATGTAATCACTGGGGCAGGTTAGGGAGGGCTTTGTGTGTTGTGTGGGTTTTATTGTCTGAGTACGCAACTGTGATAGGCTGGAGCATGGTGTCAGTCAAACAGCCAAGGCGGATGGGTGCAACGGTCAATGTGTACGCCCACCTAAAACAAACTGCAAATGCACGGCTACAGCTAGCTTTTAGCGGCTCGTCACATGGTAAAAAAATCGTCAATTAAATCAGAAAGTCAGAAGAGTGCAAAAAAATAGTGATCACCAGCAGGTGCTCTGTGGATTGTTATCGTATTCAGGAAGCGACTAAGGGAGAGAGGTTGCAGGTTTGGCCTAGACTAACAACTCTCTTAAACCACCTCTGCCAAGCCTGTATCTCACAAGATCTATTACCCATGGAATGGATGACCTGAAGTTACAACTCGTGGGAAACTGCTACATTTGGGACGGTTGTATTTTAATCATCGTGGAGACCTGGCTATACCAGAGGAGCCCTGATGCTACCGTGCAGCTAGCTACACTATCGACCGATTGAATACGCTAAAGGAAAAACCATTAGTCTCCAATCAAGCGGACGTATAACAAGCACCAGGACCCATGAAAAAAACTTTCCACGAGTGAGCCAGTTAGCAAGGCGCTAATGTGTTCCCCTGCAACCAGCTCCCTCTCTGAGAAGGTATTCAGGTATGGTTCTTGTTTAATGTTCCTCATATTTGGGAAATACTGTGTAATAGTTTGCCACCGTGGGTATTTGTTCTGACATTAGACCTTGGTTATAGCAGCATCAGATTGTGTCAACTTTCACTCAGGGAAAAAAATTTGACTTAAAATGTGATAATTAACACAATAATTATTGATATCGACCGATGACAAAGGTTTTCTCGTGACAACAGTTTTTCTCAAATCGCCCAGGCCTTATACTGAATAGACCTTGGACCCCCTAACGAAGATAAACAGTATCAAAAATAGATGGAGTTGAGAAATAAACAGCAAAGGTTTTTAGCAAGACCGTAGTTTTATGCAAAGTGTCGGACTCTGTCTATAAGGACTACACTTCTTATCTCACAACACTTTGCATAACTAGTCACATGCAATTGTGCACTTTTGAAATGAAATGAAATGATCTGCATTTATACAGCGCTTTTCAAGTCAATGACTTCCCAAAGCGCTTTACAATGTGCTCCACATTTCCCAATAGCGGCCTTGCAGCCATGTAAGGCGCTAACCTGCTTATTGGGGGTATTAGGGTTCAGTGTCTTACCCAAGGACACTTCGACATGTAACACGGACGAGCCGGGATTTGAACTGGGATCCCTTGATCCCAAGACGAGCGCTCTACCTCCTGAGCTACTGCCGCCCGCTACTTTTCTGTTGTATGCCTTTGAAGCAGATTGAATGAATGCAGAAGTGATAAAAGAGGCGCTAAAGTTAATTTGCAGCAGTGCCGCAGACATAAGGGGCAGCCGATTGTTGATTCGTTTTATTAACCAGGGCAGACAAACAAGAAATATTTTTGTTCCCATTGTTGCTTTATATTTCCACTCAAGAGATTCTACACACTATTCTCATTAGTATTAAAGATGGACTTTATTTAAAGCGCTGTTTACAACAAAAGGAGCAGTATGTTGAAGCATTTGAAGGTCATAAATCTACTCTTTATGTGTCACAATAGTTGCACTTGTAAAAATTACCAAACGCAGTTAAAATATTTTATTTCCAAGCATTACATTTATAGGGAGTCTGATGCTATTGGATTGAATATCATAGTTATGTGTGCATGTGTGTGTGTACAATTTTTAATACCTTGCAGATAGAATGTTTTCCTATTAGTTGATAAGTTTTCTCATTTTACAAGGTTCCTAAGGCTTGAGGCAAGTTAAATTCAAGACTTTGAAAGACTTTTTAATGCCTTTTAAAATCAAATTAAGGACCAAGTAGACAAAAAGGAAACACGGTGGAAACAAACAAAACAAAAAACAAAATTATTTTTTGCACACAATACATTGTGCCTCTTACACATTACCTGGCACAGCTTTTAGCCATGGCGAAAAACGTTCGTCGCACAGCCACTTCACATTAAATTAACACTTTCCCATGGTCCAAAATAAATGTCTCCTTCCGAAGTTGCTAGGTGTATTGTAGGCAGAGGTAGGTAGAGTCGCCAAAAATTTTACTCAAGTAAAGGTACAGTTACTTCAGAACAAAATTACTCAAGTAGAAGTAAAAGTAGTCATCCAAATACTTCTCATCTCATTAGCTGCACCGCTTATCCTCAGTAGGGTCGCGGGGGTGCTGGATCCCATCCCACCAATCATCGGGCAGTGGGCAGGGGACACCCTGAACTGGTTGCCAGCCTATCGCAGGGCACACAGGGACAGACAACTCGCTCGCTCATTTACACCTAGGGACAATTTTGGACCGGCCAATCCACCTGAAATGCATGTCTTTGGAATGTGGGAGGAAACCGGAGTTTTTTCTTCACAAATGTGCTCAAGTAAAAGTAAAAGAATTTCAAAATACTCCTCGAAGTACAAAATTTCCCAAAACTTACGTAGGTTAATGTTATGGAGTAAATGCACTCCGTTACTACCCACCTCTGATTGTAGGTAGAAAGCATACGTCTGCTCTGAAAGGCCAGACTGAGACCACATCCCTGTTTTGTGTGGTTGATTTTGAGTATGTTTTCTTTTTTAACTTACTTTAACTTAATTTAAAAATATATTAAAGCCTGAAATAATAATACAGAAAAATGTGTTTATCCTGCACTTTTTACAACTCTTTATTATTTCACCATAACAGTTAAAATATAGTATTTACCAGCGTTGTTCTTGTTTTACTTATATAAAAAAATATAAACCAAAAGTGTGTGAAAAACAATATCACTATAAATAAATATTTTTCCTCCAAATCCCTTTTGCATCATAGAGCATGAACTATGAAAAAGAGAAAGTGTCTTCACAGTATATTTTATGGTGGTTATCAGTATCAGTCTGGAGAAGCAGGACGTAATCAGTTATTGCTATCGGTGGGAATTAAAACAGGTATTGTGCATTCCTGTACCTTATTTGTGTAACGGTACTCAAAACAACTTATGCAATAATGCAAAGAAGCTATGAACTGGTATAAAATTCACAGGGATTACTATTCATCACAATCAAAGGTTTTACCCCACAGTACAGTATTCAAAATTTACTTTTCAACATTTGAAATGCAAAGACTTTAAAGGATCTATGCGTAGCCCGTCAGGAACTCCATGAAACACTTTCTGCATGCAAATTCAGTCTCAGGCTTGCTGTCTCTGCTGTAGCCTGCTAAGCAACAGCAGCACATTACTGTCAAGTCCTTTAGGCTTTGCTTGTTAGTGGGCATGATAGATAGATAGATAGATAGATACTTTGTTCATCCCCGAAGGGAAATTCACATTTCCAGCAGCATCCCTGAGCTGAGAACAATCGAGAACAATCGAAAATAACACGGGAGCTGCTGGAGTGGCTGCCATTCGTGACGGCGCCGGAAGAAAAGATTCAATTTGAATCATGTACAAACAAACAAACAATTGAATCATGTACAAACAAACAAACAAACAAAATATTCATGTTTCAATAAGTGGAGTGTTAATAAAATGGGGGGAAAATAATTTCTGATACTGATATAACCAGGTAAAACTAATTTTAAGTTACCTGTCCAATGAATGTTGTGCCATCTCACCTTGCAATCAGCTTACACATTGGAAACAAGATACTGAAGCTCAGGTGGGAAGCACACTACTAGATTTCCTTCATCCATCCATCCATCCATTATCTGCACCGCTTATCCTCAGTTGGGTTGTGGGTGTGCTGGAGCCCATCCCAGCTATCTCCCGGCAGAGGGCAGGGGACACAGCCAGTCGCAGGTCATTTCTTTTATTTTATTTTTTAATTGTCAACAATGTCAGATTTTCTTTTGGGACATTCCAATTCAGCAGATTTAATTCCAAGGCAAAATCATACCAACACTACTGTTTTATGTGGTAATCTACCGCTTTTCTTCCCTTAAAAACACCAACCAATTTAAAAAGAAAATCGACCATTTTTATATATTCAAACAACCAAAATAACTACGGACTCAAGACTAGTATTTTGGTCTACGGCTGCTGTATCTTGAAGCAAGAGTACTGTACGTCTTTGGTGCGTGAATAAACAACTCCAACAATCGCATTAGAGTTCCGTTTTGGTAAAAGTTGGTCACTTCCGGTTTTAAACAAACGTATGTTTTGACTAAGTATTTTGGAGATGGATTGTGTTTTGACCATCAAAAAGGAGCGTGTGATAACATCTACCACTTTTTAATGTCAACAGATTGTCATGTATGCAAAATTAGTCATTTAGAGCACTGTTTTCCAACCAGTGCTCCATTAAAACTTGTTTGGTGTGCCGCAAGACTTCTTTATTCATGCAAAACACGTTCAAATGATGTAGAATGGGGAATGTGTTCTAGCAACCCATACTTTTTTAAAGTGCCATAATAGACCAAATAAATAAATTCAAAAAAATATGAATGGGGTAAAAATAAATAATATTATATGAACATTATAGAAGCTTATTTTTAAATCAAAAATGGGGATTCTCAAATATTAGTCATTTAATATTTGATAAAATTCTGAACATTTTACAGCATTGGAAAATAAAAACATTTGTTTAATGTTTTTCCTCCTATGTTTTTTAAAAATCTCCACAGAGCCACCAGGGAAGTACTCAAGAGCCACAGGTTTCTAATCCATTGGTATATTTTGCCAGAAATAAGTTGAAGTTTAAAGATGGGGTGGATCGTTTGAGGTGCCCTTAAAAAGTTGACAGAATATTTTTTTTTCTATTAAGTGTTTGTTAACAATCCCCAAAGAGCCCTTATAGTTTTGTTCCCACTTCGCCTATATGCTTTTATCTTACTTTTAGCAAAGCTGTTCCAGGACACGCAACATATTAGGGAGAAGGAGAGGGGAAGTGTTGTGGAGAGTGGCTTTGTGATTGTCATCACCATTTTTGTTAGTGTAGCATAACAATAGTAAATGACAAAAAGGTCTGTTTTAAACAGAGTCCAAACCCTTAAAAATATGAAAATAAGAGTCGATTGGAGCATTTATAAGATATGCACGTACTCGTGAGTGATCTGAATGAGGCTGAGATCATGACTCTACGTCAGGTAATGGCAGCAGAGAGTGACATATTTTCAAATTTCGGAGAGCACCTTTAAATCTATTATAAAATAAAAAATAAGATATAAAAAAGTATAAAGTTATTTTTATTTAAACAAAACTAGTCCCAAACTTACAGTATTTACTTCTTGCAATGGACGCCACAAATAATGAATTCGACTCCAGACACTTTGAAAAGTATTATAGAAATCAAATGTCCCAAAATTATTGAAAAATACATTCTAATGGTGTGCATTGAGATTTATTAAATGAAAAGAAGCGTGCTCTGGCTCCAAAATGTCAGAAAAACACTGACTTATGGACCATGCCCGGGGTATAGGAGCATAAATTAGCAACCCCAAGATTTTAGTTCCCGATGAGAAGTAAAAGAATGACAACTTTCCCGTGCGGTGAGTAAGCTTAGTATTTTGTTTCATAACCATTTTTCTTTTTAAGTACTTCAGTGAAGTCCAATCCTATTATCTTACTCTGAGTACAACATAAATTGCATGGGTGCACACATATTAACGATTACACCAGACATTATTTTTTTTCTTTCTTTCCTTGATTTTTTTCTTAATCTAGTTAACCTTCACTACTTGTTGCTTTACCATTTTTTACTTGCCGTTAAGCACACAAACATGAACAAACGATGAAAAGGAAATGGAGAGTGACATGAGGATGTGAAGAAGTGGGGAGGACATGGAATGAATGAGGTGGGAGTAGACGCAGTTCTTTGTACACATGCTTCAGCTCGCTTTTAACCATTTATATTATAGATGTGTGTGTGTGTGTTTCTTTCTGAAAACCTATTTGTATGTGCCACAAAATACAGTATTCCTTAATAAGAAACTGTTTTAATGACTTTGCACAAACGAACAACCATTTCTACAATGCATACTTTGCATATTGATCAAAATTCTCTGTGTGTGTCTTCATAAGTTGTCTTTTAAAGTAAAGTATAATTTTGCTTTTTTACATGTGAACCCGTTGTGCACTTGTAAGGTCAATAGGACTGTTTGCAGCAAGGGACTGGTAATAAGGGGTCATTATGCAGTGTGCCTCACTCACCTCAGGGTCGCACTGCACCTTCAATTCATCCAGAAGACAGGACAAAAAGCCAACTAATTACAATCATTTGTCATTGTATTTGGACTCGTTACATTTAAGTTCTTAATGGAACTTTAGTCAAATCTTTACATGAAAATGTAGTTTTACAATTTTGCAACTGTAGTTGCTGTGTCTAGTGGTGCACCAAATTTGCTGGCCTGGAGAGGGCGCCACCAGGCTGTACTTGTCCAAGACAGACCACAGAAAATGGTGGTTAAAGGATAAACACTTCCACCCCAACTAACACACCCACTTTATTACCCACTTAAAGAGACAGTGTTTATTATTTGACCATAAGATGTCACTGTATTATGCAGTGCACCTGAAACCAAGTGCTAAATAGCATAAGGAAGAGACTCAAAGTGACCAAATATTAGGCACTAAATAATACACACAGCCACTTTTAGGCCCAATCATGCCCTTGCGTTGGCTGACTCCTAGATTTGGCCAAAGATTACCAATCGTAGTGACACCTCATGACCTGAAAGCCAACTGCAGCAAATTTGAGATTTTACATGTGAATCTCCGATAGGAGAATAAAGTCTGTCACTCCACACATACAGTACAACGCCTCGTTTCAAAGACATTTAACCTTTTACGCTCATTTACGCCTCTGGGTACCACCACACCTTTATGCAATCCTCACTTTACATGCAGATTTCTCTGAGACGTACAGTCAAGGGTGTCAGAACCCAGAACAGATACAGGACCCAATCGCGTGATGTTCTCACACAAGCCTTTTATTTTATGGGAAATGGGGAGTCATGCACGTTAGGAAGCCTGTCTGGCGTGAAAGGACAGGAAGCCAGAGACCGGCGAGACAGACTCCAATTGCCCGAGTTGATATCGGATAGATGGGGTCGATACTGGACAGGAAGGGACAGACAGGATTGACAACAAATCAGGAGATCGATAACTAACGGGAGGAACTAGACGGGAACGAAAACTGGAGAAAATAACAAACAGGACAAAAACAGACGGAAAGTAAACTGGAACCCGACAGGACAACAATAAACGGGAACAATACCGGACTGGAGATCTCACCGAAAAACAGGACCAAGTCTTGTGGGGCAGGAGTTCGTTTGACGGGCTGACCCCGAGGCAAGAGAGTGCTGAGCTTTATATACACAGAAAGTCAATCTCTCAACGAGCTGCAGCTGGCACAACACGGGTGGGACCAATTGGGCACCATGGCAACCGTGACACACACGGGCAGGGCCAATTGGGCACCACAGCAACCGTGACACACATGGGCAGGGCCAATTGGACGCCATGGCAACCATGACAAACGGGGTCTGTTGGTGTACCACCATGAGTGTAAATTGAATTTGAGACTTTGCCCCATATACTTTGGACTGAACAGCAGAACATTGTTTCGGCTTCGCATACACTAAAAAGGAAAACTCACAGGGAAGATTGCTTTGACCCTCATTCTATCTCCGAGCCTGATGCACTCATGAAAAGAGCCATATCTGGCTCGCGAGCCATACATTCCTGACCCTGAATGAATCCATGACATTGCAGTTTGAAAGAGATGCTCCCTAACACAACAACATGTTGGGATGTTCCTTCTCCCTGATGTGATGTGAGAACATAAAAAAAGGGCGTCTCTGACATATCTGATGGGCTACCGACAACCTTTAGTGTGATTGTTTGATCTACGTAGAAAATAGATCAAGCAATGCATGAGCCATTAAGCGTAGAACGTGCAACTCAGAGCCTCCTTCGGCATCCTAATGAGAAACAAATGCAGGATCTTGCCGTTCCTTTCCATGCTAATTGAGCTGGAGTGGCGACATTGATAGCAAATATCCTGTTGTTTTTCTCCAGGGTCCTGAATATGAATTGAGTATAATTTGAGTAATAGACACTAAAAGAGGAGCTGTGGAATATTTGTTATGACTACCGAGACAGTTGTGCTGGAATAATAGGCCGGCCCCCTACCCTGGCATTTACAGAGAAGATTGATGGTAATTGTTGCTAGCCATGTCAGCATTTTAGCAGAATTTCTTTTTTGTTTTTTATGTATACTGTTTGTTCCCTAAACATTTTGGTGAGAACGGTTGATTTCAGTTCAAAATTGTGTTCAATCTGAAAATGTCATTTTAATATGACATTCAGGTGTCACAATATTTCTTTGGACCAATCAGCGACCTTGGGTTTCCGCTAAGGCGCTTCGGAATAAAATATATTATTATTATTATTATTATTATTGTTGTTGTTATTATTATCTATTGTGAAAGTCTATAAAGCACACTAGGCAAACTCATGGACTACGATATCTGCGAAGTGAAGGCTCATACCACTACACGCCAGTATTTCCATATCGATAAAAATAAGTGGTATAGAGAAACAAATGATACTAAAAATATCCAAGGAAATTTTGTTATACAGTGGGACCTCAATAAACAAGATATGTTCCTGGATCATGCTTGTATCTAGAATTGCTCGTATCTCAAGCAAATGTCCCCGATACGCAATAACTGAAAACAAATAAATTTGTTTCCAGCATCAAGTTAACCCTTAATAGGTATAAACGATCACTAACAACACTTTCAAAAAGCACAATAATTCCACATAATGTTACAGTAATAAGATAAATATGATGATAATAAAATAACTTTAAAGCTCCTATGTCTAGTAGTAATGTATGGAATTTCTCCCAAATTGGATTTTCTATTGTATGTCGGGCAAAATCTTTGCTCGAATCCCATCTTGATTTCTCGTGGCTCGTATGGAAGTTATCACTGTATTTAATTTACAACATATATATCTTGTGAATTTTTTTTTTCAATGATGATTTTCGTGATTGTGACTTAAATAAATAATCAATTCAATTCTTTAAATAAAGGAGTAGTTCACTTTATTTTACATACCAATTACCTTTAGCTACATTCATAGGTTACATCCGGCCTTTTGAGGACAACCATCACCCTGATGTGGCCCTCGGTGAAAATGAGTTTGACACCTATTATAGAGGGAATTTTAGCATTTTGCAGGCTAAAAAAGAAATAGCTAGTACTGGATTGCAGTTCCTTGCTCATGCAATGATACAGCACTGTAGGGAATAATAAGGCAGACCACGATGTCCCCACTCCTGCAACCACTTATTTTAGGACTTGTAAATCTATCTGACTTTGTCTCAATTTTTCCTGCCAGAACTTCCTGAACTGTCACTACTGTGTGTGTCAGTACCTCCCACTGCTGCAGGCTGCCAAGGCAATAACCCTGTAAGTAACACTGGCCTTCCTTTATCTTTTTATCATTTGTCTGCTGTCTTTTTCCTATAACATTTCAAAGAATGCTTCAAGTACAATTGGATGTTTGAGAGTTACTTTGCAGAGAGAAAACGAAAAATTAATCTTTCGGCAGGAATGATGTTATTGGAAATGACATCAAATTTAAGCATGAAAACACACTGCTCATTTTGACCTGAGCTGACCTAGTTACAACAATCAAAAAAAAAACATGGATGCTGGCCCGCAACCACACGCATATCAGTATGGGCCCATGTGTGAATAAATCAAGTTAATGTGCTTCAAACAGACAAGCGTATTGACAAGCAGTCAGTTTGTAAGACTGCGTGAAACTGGGGTTGGAAAACATCCCAGATTAATTACAAGGGGAACCATCAGGATGCTTTGGCAATAGACTTGAAGGACATTCCCTCTTCTTTGATGTCATTTTGAGTTTTATGTGGTGGCCATCATTGTATTTTTGTTTTTTTTTCTCTAAGTCCTGAGGTGTGTTTTGAAAGAATTCTGTATTTTCCGCACTGGAAGGCATGCACTCAAAATTTTGTCTTTTGTCATAGATATATATCTACACCACTTATCCTCAGTATGTGCTGGAGCTCATCCCCAGCTCTTTACAGGCAGTGGGCAGGAGACACCCTGAACTGGTTGCCAGCCAGTCGCAGGCCACACAGAGACAGACAACTCACTTGCTCATTCACACCTAGGGACCATTTGGACCGGCCAATTAACCTGACATGCGTGTTTTTGGAATGTGGGAGGAAATCAGAGTGCCTGAAGGAAACCCACGCAAGCACGGGGAGAACATGCAAAACTCCACAGAGGAAGGTTGGATCGAATGAGTGCAATTTTCATGCCGTGATTGATCAGGCAAAATATATTGCTAACTACAATTGCAAAAATTGGATGCAACAATGATCAAATCCAGCTCACAGTAGGGAGGAAAACAGATCATATCCTTTAAACTCTTAGGGATTCTGATAATAAATGATAAAAGAATTAGATACATACTTCTAAATTAATAATTGCATAAATATGATAACACTCTGATAAGTATTTCCGATTTTTGTCTCTACATAAGGCGCATGTTCAAATTTCTGGCTGATTTAGGGTTTTTGGGTGCGCCTAATAGTCTGAAAAATATGGAATATGTTAAGATGTTTATTTATAGTTTGGGGACAAGTTGTCCTGAAATACTAATAAAGTTTGAAAGTATGCATTAGTTACAACACAGAACTTCAAATCAGTATTACAACTTTCTTGACAAATATGAAGAAAAAATATCTACCTATAGAATTTAGAATAATTCTCAAATGTTTCAAACAGAGGAAATCAATGACTAATGCTACAATAAAAGGCAGACAATCGAAGACAGAAGAATTGTAACTCACTTTTAGTTCGGGTCAAATCGCATTTCAAAATTTACATGAGAAAATGCCTATTTGTCCCAAGCATTGTTGTATGGAGGAGAAACTGTCAAATATACATCGTGACTGAAACAATGTGATCATTTCCAAATGGGCTGTGGTGGTGGTGGGTTCCCTTAACCACTAGGGTAGTAGGGGCACCATTTACTGTGGTGCTTCTTGGGCAACATTATTTGTTTGAATGATTGATAGAAGAAGCATCCAACATTTTTTCGAGGACCGGTACATTAACTGCCTCAGGAAAAGTTGTTTCTCTATTAAGCGCACCAAACAGCATCTGAGTTTCACCATGCTTAACATGTGTAAACAAACTTTACCGGTCTTTTTCTGTGCTGTGAATTAGCAGGTGTCAACTCATATTTGGCCATTGTTGCCATGTACTGTTAGAGAGTGTAATTGACCGACAGTTATTTTTAGTCTTCTAAGCAATTTTCCAGCAACCAACTGTATGTCTGGACCCACCAGTTGAGAAAAACATATTTAAAAGATACATCTCATCATTGAGTAATTTAACACAATTGTATGGTAGCCTCGTCTTTTTTTGTGTTGTCTATGTAATTATTCTTTCAAAAAATTAACACAGAGTAGAAATCCCTGAACAGTTGGTCTAACTATAAAAAATGTGATGAAGAATTGACCCGTGGTCAGGGTCCAGAAATGTCCTCTAAAAGCATGAGAGGAAATAAATCTCTTTTACTGCTGGATTACAGAGTCATCCACTCAAGTGAACAAATGGGAAACATCCCTCACACACGGTCACTCTATACTATAATTTGCAGTTGAAATGGCAACAGTAAAACATTTTCACAAGTAAATTCAACCTACAGAATATAATTTATCGGATAGTCTTTTCCCTAAAACGTAAAATGAATTACTCCACTTGACCGTAAATATTTTTGTGGTGGTATTGTGCTTTTTTCCAGGTTGTCTGCAACAGAACATAAAAATAGATGAGAAATGTCAGGTACCATTATTTTTTTCTTTTCAGCTGAGTACTGAAAAAGCCAAACTGAAGAATCCACATACTGTACATGAATGTTCCAGTTCACAGACACATTAACGGTCCCTCCTGATCCAATCAGAGTGGACTGTCGCTATCGCGCAACATCTTTCATGTAATCTGCTCATCCGTGAGAGGAGAGTGAGAGTGTGGAAATGGAGGACAGGAGGCTGTCGTTTTCTTTCTTTTTATCCCTGTTACATCATTTCATAATTAGGAATGAACATATTTGGGCGGATAGCTGGTTGAACTATGCGGGAAAATGTGAAAATGAAGAAGGGAATTACTGTACATTCCGGACTATAAGTCGCACCTAAAAACCCCAAAGTGCCCAGAAAATTGAGTGCACCTTATAACGCAGTGAGCCCCACAGACCGCAAAATAAGTGTGATAAGATTGAAAATGCATTTGCTTCTTAATACCCCTTTTTCTAACATATTATGTAACGTTATTTTGTTGTTGAGTTATTGTTTTTGATCTGTTTTTTATTTTGATGTTCGAAAAAATTTTTCATTCATTCATTAATTTTCAATGCATGCAGTATTTATAGGTGTAAAAAAACGTTGCTGATCAGAATCACAAAACATTGAATACAACAGGAGCCGAACCCCGGTTGCAGTTTCGAGTGCCAATGCTTAACCAATAGACTACCAGGGAAACATAAAACAAGTGGAAAGCCATTTGATTTAATCTCATTACCACATCAATTATACTCGGTGCTAGAAATACATTTTAGAGAATGGAGAAATAAAAAATTTGAATAAAGAATAAACTCAAAGTCTGATTTATCATCATATACACCAAAGAGTAGTTTCCCTCATCGTAGTTTTTCATGTGTATTTATAACTTTCTATCCATTCACTAACATTTATCTCTGGCACTACAACGTAAATATGATAATGAGATAAAATCCAATGCCAAATCCAATGTCATCTGTATCACTAGCGGTCTAGTGGCTAGGTATTGGCTTTCTCACTTGACTTGACTTGACTCATTGGCACGACCCAGGTTCCATTCCTTTTGCATACAATGTTGTACAATTCTTGTCAGTGAAATTTTTCAACTAATAAATCATTGCACTAATATTTACCATGGGTGTATGAAAATGTGCCAGCAAAATACGGTAGCTCTGACTGGAGGTCAAATTCCATGCGGTGTTTAGTCCACTACGCTATTTTTGGGTGGTGTGCCTTATAATCCAATGTGTCACGGAAATAGATTGATCAGAACGAGGAAGTGGTCAAGATCAAACAGATCGGGGGAGAACAAAACCGGAGCAAAAAACGCAGGCAAAACGGGGATTCACAGGGTTTGGCAAAACAAGAGCAAAAAACACAGGCAAAACGGGGATTCACAGGGCTTGTCAAAACAAGAGTAAAAACACAGGCAAAAACGGGGATTAACAGGCTTGACATATCACATCAGGGTTTAGCAGGAGTTTTGCAGATGCTCCAACACCAGGCGACTCACAGACAGTGTTTAAGTGGTCAGGGAGCAATTTGTCAACGCGTTTCAGCTGGTGTCCATGGACAGGGCCAATTGGGCGCCGTGGTAACCATGACAGAACCTGGCGCCACACGGCGGGGACCAATTGGGCGCCATGGCAACCGTGACAAATTCAACTCATGAAACATGACGGCCACAGAGACAACAGTTCGAACAAAGTCTGCAAAAATGTGTGAGTACTCCACACTTCACAGAAAAAGTGTTATGGCACGGGAGCACCACGATGGTGAGGCTGCGGAAAGAAAAAAACAACAAACAACATGGAGTCACCGAAGAGGATGACGGGAGCGCAGTCGATTATTTACTTCATTTTTTGTTTGTTATTTGTGTTTTTAAGAGTCGGAACTTCATCTCTGGTAGCTAGCTGGTGCGTGTGTGTGTGTTATACACAACATACAATTGTACTTTTTAGCAGGGTCGTTAGCACATGAGAATGGAAACCCCGAAGAGTAAAACTGAGTCCAGATAGAGAGTTCAATCTCAAAATGGGGGTACAAAATGCCCAAAAACGTAATTGCCTACATACTGTATATATTGTTTGGAAGAGATCAACCCCAAGATGCAAAGACTACAAGGAGATTAGAAGGATAAACAAAGAAAATGAGACTGAAAGTTGAAAGCAGCTATTCAGTCATCATATAGCTCTTTTTTTTGCTTAAAATGCTGATTCAAGACAACCGAAAGTGCTGAGTCAGCTTTTTCTGACATTTTTCACATCTAGGGTAATCTGCCTGATTGCCTGTATAAGATGGTAAACCTTTTCTTGGGTGCACAGACACACAAACAGACAAAAAAAATGATATACTTAGATCCCAAACAAAATCATTACCACCACTCTTGCTTTGCTTGCAGGTGATAAATATGAAGGATTGCGCTGTTGTAAGTCATGCCTTTACAATGCCTGGTATAACAACATACACTTACATTCAACTAGGCACAGAACATGAAGCCTATTAAATTCTAATAAAAAGTACATTAATTTACTGCATTATTATGACATCACTTAAAGCCTGATTAACTTCCTACCACAGAAACATTAGCATCTATGGATGTTATTGTCTAGAGAATGTCCTCTGCCAGCTTGTTACCTTAGCAACACACACACATGATGCCGGCACTGTGATGTAGCCCTAGCAACCGGGCAGCTGCCAGATTATCATGAGCTCAGGGTGCCAGCTCCTCACATTCCACGTCTCCACTTTTCCCGACAAGAGACGGTCGCACATTGATGATGTCATTTATTTTAAAGCCAAGACACAGGCCGAAAAGGGGGGCGATGCAAAAAAAAGAGGGGGTGTGCTGAATGGCAGTTCAGGACTGAAGACAAGAGCATGAGGAAGAACATCGAAGGAGGCTGGGAACAAAAGATAAACGCAGGGCACAAAGAGAATAAATTTTGAAGCGTAGAAAAAATATTTAGATGTCAATCCAATAATAGTACAACACGTACCATTGCGTTGAAAGGTTTTGAACCACAGACAATAAACAAAGGCAGTCAAAACTTGACTGGAAGAAACATTAAAACATTTGTATTTTATGCAAATGTATCATATCATTGTTTCAGCATCAAATGTAGAGTGCATATACATGGTGAAAATACCTTAAGTATTTGTGTATAACTTAATTAGAACTCGAAGTTTGGATGCGCGTTATACACAACGTCTTTGTTGTAACAGGATTTGACCAGGTCCCATTTGTGAATACGTCGAAATCTAACCAATGGGCCTACAGTGGAATAGGTTTCAGATGAAAAGGCATTGGGTTTTATCTCATGATCATACTATCTTTAGTGGGTTCCAACAACCTCACTCAAGTAGAATGCCCAGCAACGCTAAGCCCAGCAACGCCAGGCCTGGCAACGCCGAACACTCAAAATGGTGTAAGGTTCACCAGCTATGAAATTGTACAAAATACATTGTGAGGAGCAACAGTAAGTGGGACGTTTCTGGGACGCGACTACATCTTTCCTGGTCTTTACAACTCCTGACTTATTTTTGAGGGTCATGACTTGTCTTAGAGTTTCGATTTCAAATGAACTTTAATTGGGGTTGTTAAGGGTATGTTATGTAACATTTGACCACTAGACGGCACTGTATTGTCTAATGAGAATACAAATCAGTGCTAATTCTAATTCTAGAATTCTCGTGCCGGCGTGATGAAGGGGCCTATCGAGGAAGAGCCGGAGCTAGCGAAGCGGCTAGCGGCGTTATAAGTCTTCGGTACCATCCGTAATCATTGTAAATGCAAACTCACGACCAAATAAGATCATCGAGTGCTGGTGGAAAACATCGAAGCGCACAGGGAGCGCAGTTGCTGTGTTTTGCGGAAACGTGGCTCACGTTTAGCATTCCGGACGCTAACGTGTAGCCACCCGGAGCTACCCGGAGCAATCCGGCTTCAACGCCGCTAAACAGAGACACGAAAGCCAGGGGAATCGGAGAGGAGGCGGACTTGCTAACACGAGGTGGTGTATCCCTGGATTTTCACAAAGAAAAGTTTTCCATCTGCCGCAGGGATGTCTCTCTCTCTCTCTCTCTCTCTCTCTCTCTCTCTCTCTCTCTCTCTCTCTATCTATCTATCTATCTATCTATCTATCTATCTATCTATCTATCTATCTAATTGAGCAAGATACCAGACAAGCATCAAGCTAACTACTAGGTATGGATTCTGCTTTGTAAAAGAAATACAAATTTCTCGACCTATCAATGTTTATCAAAATTACATTGGTATTATGGTTAATTTAGTTTTGAATCATTTGATTCAATGTTTTTGACTAAATGAAGGTTGTTTGAACCACTAAGAGGCTCTAAATATTACACATTGTCCCTTTAAGGGTTAGGATTTAGTAAATCAAGGTTAATCAAGATAAAGTAATTAGAATTTCGTTATGTCAATTGAAGTCCTCAGAGTACAAGTAAAATGAATTACTGTAAATAAACCATTAGAATCAATATCTAATTAATGTGTATGCATGTGCACGACCAAGCGGTTGTGGCTTGAATAAAAACTTGAATCAGGTGCAATTTAACATTATCATAAACTAAATGACCAATCAACTAACTATAAGGAATTACCCAGCAAAATACATTTCTAAAAACATTAACCCCTTGAAGTACAAAATGGATGTGAGCATCATCTGGATTCAGGGTTTGTACACCTTTTTCATGCCAAAATTCAAGCACTTTCAAAAGACTTTCAAAGCAAATTTTCCAATTTCTCCAGTACCATTAAAAAAAGAAACCTGCTGTGAATAATGTATTTTGTAGAGCCACAAATATATCTGCGATTTACATTTGCAGATTCTAATCTTGCGAGTGCATTTATCAAGAGATGATTTTTACGTCTTGAGGAAATCTTGGGCGATGATGCTTCATAGGATAATGCCATACAAACTGACGCCAGCTACTTTTATTCACGAGGGAACAAGAAACACAATCGCCAGAAAGCTGGGTTGGGTTATTTTTAAGCAGAATTGTTGAAAAACATGGCAACAATTTCAAGCATATACAAGCACTTTACACTAAATTCCATCCTTCAAAATGCAACAATAAAATTCAAGCATTTCCAAGGATTCCACCCCTCCAAATGAACCCTGGTAATTCCTCTTGGAAGTGGTAAATACTTTGAAGGCATGTGATCCTGTTCTACTTGGAGTGTCTCTAATCTAATCAATCACTCACTGTAAGCCAGTTCAAATTCAGCTGCTTTGAAGCACTGACCCATTTACCAGCACACGTCTCGCTAGGAGATAACACACAGATTTCATTGAAGACTAGGGTGGGGGGAATTACTGAGTTTGCCATGCTGCGTTAAATCAACATGGGTGACAAACTTTTATCTACACAATCACTTGTAAAAGTATTTAACTTCCCTCTACCTACATCACTTTACTTGTTCCAAAACAATAGGTAAAGGTTCCTGAATGTCTGAAATAGCCAAGGAGCAGTTTGCATATTTGACTTTAAACAAGGTTTGCGTGCCTGCAAAAAAGCTGAAATTCGAGGGAACTGCATCCGAAACATAAACTTAATTAAAAAAATGCAGGCCATCGATTCATTTTCTAGTCTAGGGTACCTCTGGTGGGGTTGTTGGTGAGTTGAAGAAAATCCACCCGACAGCACAAAACAATGTTATTTTAAAGAAAGACCTTCAGTAAAGATTTTTTCTAAAATTATAAAGGATTGTTTAGCAGCCGAAAAAGGATAACCATGTATGAAACTGCTTTGTTGGTTGGTTGGATCCCTTAACAGCCAGGGTCATTGGGGCATCATTTCCTGGTGGCACCCATCCATCTCTATGGCAACATGTTTCCACCTGGTCTCCAACTGGGGACCTCTACACAGTACCTGATAACAACGCTTAGCATCATTACTTGCCCATCTCTAGATTTTTATTTGGCTTTCATTCTTTATTCAGGGGGAAAAGTTTAAATGTGTCAGGGAATGCAGCAATGCAGTGATATATACCTATATGTACACAGGTTGACAGCTTAAATCAACATGCTTTCTCTCTCTCTCTCTCTCTCTCTCTCTCTCTCTCTCTCTCTCTCTCTTTCTCTCTCTCTCTCTCTTTCTCTCTTTCTCTCTTTCTCTCTCTCTCTCTCTCTCTCTCTCTCTCTCTCTCTCTCTCTCTCTCTCTCTCTCTCATATCTTATGAGACAGACAAAACAAAGCACATTACCACCGACAGGACACACTTCTAATGACCTTTAGATGAGTTATGGTGAGAATATGCATATGCAAAAGAGGAGTACAAAAGGGTAGATAAATCCTCAAATAAAGCAGTATTTTAGGTCTAACATTTAGGACTGTATCTCATCTCATCTCATCTCATTAGCCGTACCGCTTATCCTCAGTAGGGTCGCGGGGGGGGCTGGAGCCCATCCCAGTCATCTTCGGGCAGTGGGCAGGGGACACCCTGAACTGGTTGCCAGCCAATTGCAGGGCACACGGGGACAGACAACTCACTTGCTCATTCACACCTAGGGACAATTTGGACCGGCCAATTCACCTGAAATGCATGTCTTTGGAATGTGGGAGGAAACCGGAGTGCCCGGAGGAAACCCACGCAAGCACGGGGAGAACATACAAACTCCGCACAGGAAGTCTGGAGCTGGATTTGAACCCACGCAGGAGGTTCCCATGACATGAACTGTGCCGCACAAGCACTAACCACTGCGCCGCCGTGCTGCCCTAGGACTGTATTATGTATTAAAATTCCCCAGCCTTCCTACCAACACCCCACCTGGCACAACCACCTTTTGACTTGTCTCCATCTTTTGTCTCGAAACTTGTCTCGATTCTCGACTCTTCTCCAACCTCCTCCTTTGACAAACGCTCCCATTTCAACGTCATTTGAGCTGCTGTATGTTATTCCCCTACCCATCCAACTATTTGTCTGTATGAGAGCTTAACACGTCTCTATTTCTGCCTTGTGTTTGTTTACCTCGAGGGTGAGGAGTGGCTTAGGAATAATGCACAAGTCGGGTGTCATAGACCCCAAAGAGAATCACCATACAATGTACTGTATTAACACCTGATATTCATCACACGTTCAACATTTGATGCAAATGCATTTAAAATTCCATTAACTCCCTGCAACCGATTGCAAAAATCTACAAGGTCCACTTCGTTTTGCAAAGCCAGGTCTTATAATCTTTAAAAACATGAAGTAACTTCCTTGAAGAATCACCCTGCATACCTACACAGAAAATCCCCAAAACTCAGCCTAATTATATCCCCCAGCACCAGTCTTCTCATCCACACCTTCAATCAATCTTTAACTTGACTCAATCTGCCTCACCCACCTAGAATCTCTCAAAAATCTGCAGACATCTTATTTGTCTCATCTCCCCTACACTACACTGCCTTTGTTTTATAACCCTTCCTCAATCAAATGTGACTTTGCTGCCTTCCAATGTCAAACAGCTGGAATAGGTCGAACAAGTGAGGACAGCCAGGAAAAAGCTTGGAAAAGAGACGCAAAATGAAGGGGAACTCAGACAGGGGAGCATAAACACAGCACCAGAAAGAAAAAAAATGACAAACATTTTGTTTCTGGTTTCATTCAATGTGGGTACGCGTCATGATTATGATGACATGTATCGTGTGTATCTTAGTGAAAACCTAATCATGATGGAGTGTTAGTCATTCCATGTATCAATTTTCAAGTGCAAAGGCAAAGTCTAGGTTGGCGTCCAGTCTGTTGTATTTAAGTTTGACCTGTGGCGGTCCATTGGCTGTTTTTAAATGTTGCTATGCATTGGTAACATTTGTTAAACAATTTGAGTGAAACAAATTGTACAAATAATTCTGTTAGAATCTTTAAACCAAACACTTTGCTTCAAAAAGTGTAGTTGTTTTTTTTAAGTTTGAAATTTGCAACTAATTATATTTCTCAGTTTTGCTTTACCCCTTTTGCTGTTTTGTTATTTATTTCCCTTTTATTTTCTTTGTTATTGTATGTGTGTGTCTTGCTGTCGGTCACCCCTATTGAGGGATATGACCAAGGTGGATAGTGTTACCCCTTTTGCCAACACATCTCAGTTCTGCCTATAGCTATTAATATGTGAGTCACATGAACAGGACTGTTGAGTTTTTAATAACATGTAACAGTTCTGCAAAAAATAATATTTTGATTTATATATATATATATATATATGGGCAGCACGGCGGCGCAGTGGTTAGCGCATGTGCGGCACAGTTCAAGTCATGGGAACCTCCTGCGTGGGTTCAAATCCAGCTCCAGACTTCCTGTGCGGAGTTTGCATGTTCTCCCCGTGCTTGCGTGGGTTTCCTCCGGGCACTCCGGTTTCCTCCCACATTCCAAAAACATGCATTTCAGGTGAATTGGCCGGTCCAAATTGTCCCTAGGTGTGAATGAGCGAGTGAGTTGTCTGTCCCCGTGTGCCCTGCGATTGGCTGGCAACCAGTTCAGGGTGTCCCCTGCCCACTGCCCGATGATTGCTGGGATGGGCTCCAGCACCCCCGCGACCCTACTGAGGATAAGCGGTGCAGTTAACGAGACGACGATATATATATATATATATATATATATATATATATATATATACCTATATATACTACCTATCTATCTATCTATCTATCTATCTATCTATCTATCTCTATCTCTCAATAGATATATATATATATATATATATATATATATATATATATATATATATATATATATATATATATATATATATATATATATATATGGTTAGTGGTTAGCGCGTGTGCGGCACAGTTCTGAGGTCGTGGGAACCTCCTGCGTGGGTTCAAATCCAGCTACCGGCCTTACTGTGCGGAGTTTGTATGTTCTCCCCGTGCTTGCGTGGGTTTCCTCCAGGCACTCCGGTTTCCTCCCACATTCCAAAGACATGCATTTCAGGTGAATTGGCCGGTCCAAATTGTCCCTAGGTGTGACTGAGCGAGTGAGTTGTCCCCTGCCCACCGTCCGGAGATGGCTGGGATGGGCTCCAGCCCCACCCCGCGACCCTAATAAGGATAAGCGGTACAGCTAATGAGATGAGATGAGATATCTATATCTATACCTATATCTATATATATATATATATATATATATATATATATATATATATATATATATATATATATATATATATATATATATATATATATATATATATATATAACCTGTTCAGGATTTACGTTCATACAGATAGGTGAGAAAGTCCTCCTGTGAGTGCAAACACAAGGATTCCTAAATCAAAAAAGTGAACAATTTTCTGCTCAGGTGCATACCTCATCACAGAAAAAGCAAGCATGAAGCCAACTCAGCAAGTCCAAAAGCTTTTAAAGAGCCAGAAAACCCTCAGCAGTCTCTTGCGTGCTGAGATACCATAGCTTGGAAAAATAGCTCTAAAGGAAATGGTGGCAATACTGTAATATACTAGAGTTCTAACAGCAATACTGGGAGAATGTTGACAAGTTAGTCGCGCTAACAAAAATGTAAACAAAGCAGAAGAAAATTACATTATTTCAAGAGCCTTCTTGGGCAAAAAAGCAGACTGTTTCAATGAGCAAGAATGTCACGTTAAAGTCAATAGTCTAAGTGAACATGCCGTGGGGAGTAGTTTTTTTTTTTAGAAACTATCCTCTATTAGCAAACCGTTGGAAGTAAAATAAAAACACTTGACAGGTACAACATATGCACCCCGCAAGTGTAAAGACAAAGAGAACAACAGGATATCTCACTGTCTCCTCTCCGATTGCACAAACCAGGCAAATGGTCTATCAATAGTTTGTACGTAGGGAAATGGAAAAACACAGAAACCCACTCAGACAGACACAAACAACCAATTTTATTGAGGCGAAACCAACCACATCACCCTTGCCAGTTTCCTGGCCATCCATCTGACTGTAGACTCACATCAGGTCTTGGTCCAAGACCAGAACTCTGAGAATCCAATCAAACAGAATAAAACAAGACCACGAGGTCCTATTAGTATGCTCAGAACGAGGCCACCCGAGATGCCACTTTTAAAGTACTGAACAAAAAAACAATTTTTATTTAATTTGTTGGTCGCCCAATTTGTTTTTCACTTGGCTAGGGGATCAAATTGGGTCTTTCATTTAAAACACAATGCTTTCGAAGATGTGCTTGGGTGCAGCCAAAATGGAAGAAAAGGGGGTCAACAAGGAATGTCAAATGGTTTTGTTTAAATGACTTGGGTTCTGATTTCCATGATTCACCATATCTTCATAGTCCCCTGGGGGATTTGCAGCACCATACTTGTTCACAATCAACACAGGAATGAGAATAATAACCTTTCGTTGAAGATTTTGAAAATGCTTGTCCAGACCACAATGAATCAGTGAGTCTTACCTTGTCAATTTCCTGCTGCAGGACCTGTTTGGCAACCTCAAGATCTTGTAGTCGGTTTCGGAGTTCCTCATTCTCCTCCTCCAGACGGACCCTCTTTTTCTCACCACTGTCTAGCTGACTATGAAGACGGATAGATACATCCTTTGCCACCTGCGAGCATGAAGAGACTGGGTTCAACATGAGCAATTTTGGACTGACATGTAGTCAATTTCTGTTATGTATAGAATGAGTAACATGACTACGGGCTGGCGATACGTCCAAAAGTTAAAACTTTTGATTGTTGTAATGATCCTGGGTGATTCTGATTGATTTAAACATAACAATAAAAGTTACCTAATGAAATTTAGGTTCAAGTTCAAATTCAAGTAAGTTTGATTGCAAAAAAACATCCAGGAACAAAAATGTAAAAAAACAATAACCCAGTTTTTAAAAGTTTTAAATGTAATCTTGATGTTCATAACTTGTGTAAACAATTGCTGTTTGTGGCTCTTATGTGGTTTGTAATAATTGTCAACACATTTTGTAAATCACCCTAACCAGCATTTTGACAAATGTGCATACGATTTCGATAAGTTGAGATAACACTAACCATACATTTTCACTGAATGAGTTCCGATTCAAGTCAGGTCAAAATGTCTCAACACAAGATTACAATTACACCATCCCCTGATCATAAACCAACATGCGGGCAAGGAAAAACTCATAAACATCAGCACGAGGAAAATAAGAAACCTTGTGAATGGGCCTCACAAGTGGTAATCCCCCTTCCAGGATGACCTGGGTGCAACAGATTTAGCATCATGCGCCTACTAATTACAATTAAATTGTGTGTTGCTAGTCACTACGTTTTTCGCAACATTTAGCCATGCAAGCAGAAAAACGAACTGGGTTGTGAATTTTCATGTGTAAGTTACCATACAGTATGAACATTTACCAACCAGTGCAAGTGTGCAACAGAAAGGCAAAACACTACAATTGACCATCCAAAAGAAACAATGCCACCCTGAACTCCTCCGCGTCACACAGAGTTCAGTTGTGTGTGCATCTACATAGTTTCTTGTATATGATTGACATTGCTGATTGAGATTAAAAATGATGGTGTGTGTTTTGAAGGTCACCGGACATCACTGTACACCACAGAGCACAGGTTTTGCAACATTTTTTTCTGAGTGTTCATGTGCCAGGTACTGGCTTTGCACGTAGTTGTGATTGTACCAGGCTTAGATTGCTAGAAACAATAACAGTTGTTTGGCGCTGCACCACTGCGATTAGCCAGATTGATTAATTCGACAAGGTTTACAGCCTGTTTGGAAACAATTGTCCTCTGTGGTGTTTTTGTACAACATTGGTTTACGTGTGTCTCAGGAAACATCCATTTGTACAGAGAATACAAATGATCAGCCAAGGTGACATAAATCCTCAAAGTCCTTGGTGAAGCAGGGGACCTTAAGTATGGTAAGGCCAGGCCAAGGTAAATGTATCTGCAGATGAAAGTCTTTACCGTGTCTGGCTATGAATCTTCCTGGACTAATATATTTCTTTGTTTATTTCATATTTATTGTGCAGGTTTGTGGTTGGTTTGTATAGTAATGCATGGAATACTCATTGTCATGGCAAGCAGACGTTTTGGCTTTAAAATTTGAGAAAAATATTTGATTAAAAAGGTTATTGCACTATTTTTCATTGCACTATTGTTATGATGCACATACAACTTACTACAACAAGTGCCAGTCTCCAAGTACTACCTTGTACATTTGTATGCCTATATATTTTATTATTTAAAGACAATTCTAATTCTTATTGTAGTACATTTTGACAAAGTACTAACTGACACAAAGAATACTAAACCGTTTATGCTGTTATTATGATCAGAATAATATTATGAGTAATCAAGGACAGATTTCTCCACTGCTGACGGTTCTGTCTTCCTTTCTGTATTAACATTTACAATTTATTACAGTGTATTTGTTTCTTACTATGCAAGAGGCAACTGTGAGTAGGTTTTGTGTTATCCCACCATTTTAGGAAATCAAATCAGAAGACAGAAAAGGGGAATTCATGCTACTGTATATCAGATATACTATATCTTTTTCAAAAGTTTTACCAGAGTCTCATATGTTTTTGCAAACCTCATAACAACACATTCAATATTTATAACAAAACACTCATTGGGCATTCCACTGCCAGTTTTGTGAGCCATTGAGTGTCTGTAAATGCTGCTTTGTTCCTCTAAGTAAGCGTGATGGAATTTACATCCATTGGAGATCTGCCATAGGATTTAATTAGCATTCACGGAAGATCCTACTGAGAGGCGTGAATGTTGAATTTAGTAATTTTGTGCGTGCGAGCATGTGATTTTCTGAAGTCAAAATGGAAAACAGACTGACAAAAGTAGGCAGAGCAAATTTCGTTTTCCACAGGACACAAATTGAATCACACAGACGCTCTCTCGCATAAGACAGTTAAACACAATAAAAACTTTGTGTGACTGTGTGTACGCATAGTGGGGGTTGGGTTGTTGTGTGACATAAGAACAAGACTCTTGTTTGTTTGACCCACACAACTCACAGCTACATTGTTTAATTTCAAATACAAGATTACTATTTGCCATTTGACTGATAAGGCTGTTTTCCCTGAGGCATGTGCATGCAAGTATTTGTGTGTTTTTGTGGGCCCAAAATCCAAATTAGCAGACATGGGACCAAGTCACACATGTGCAAGTCTCAAGTAAGTCTCAAGTCTTCACCTTCAAGTCCCAAGTAAGTCCCAAGTATTTTTTTCTTGGGCAAGTCAAGTCACAAGTCAAGTCCCGAGTCTTAGATTGCCAAGTCCAAGTCAAGTCACAAGTCATAAAAACAGCGACTCGAGTCGACTCGAGTCCAAGTCACTAAGTCTCAAGTCCCCATGTCTGCAAATTAGGTTGTGGAATTTGAGAGGAGGCAGCGCAAAATGTATACAAGATATACAAATGAAGCTTGAAGCGTAAATTTGAGCATGGAGGAAAATTGAAGACGAAAAACCAGTATTCCCTTGTGAAAAAAATAAAGAAGTCTGTCGTATAGGCCTCACTCCAAGGAAATGATGAAACATTCATGATGCAAATGAAATAATGACAGCATGAAAGATGATGTGGACGTTTTAGGGTTTGACAGTCTGGCAGTGAACAGATTTTCTTCCCTTGGTTTCTGTTGGTCTCCTTTTTTTCCACATATTGCATCATTGTTGTTTTTGTGGTAGAAGTACTGTAATGTTATTTGTTGAAACATTCTAGTCCAGTAAACCCCTGGGTTTTGGCATCCTTAGATTATAATGGAAAAGTGAAACCACGAGAGCAGTGTCAGGTTAATATTTGTTGAAAAACATGGCAACAATTTTGAGCATTTAAAAGCAATTCACAAATCAACATGACTTGACTTCACCCAAAATCCAAGTACCTTTCAATCCTTGAAAACACAACTTTAAATTCAAGCATGTTTGTGGATTTCAAGCACCCACATGAACCCTGTATATATGGTCCATTTGTTCAACATAACTTGAATTATAAATCGTGATTTTTGTCAGTCAAAAATGCAGCTGTGATGACTTCTAGGGCAACATAACTACTTACTTCCTGTGTCTATTTGAAGTGTATATGCCCAGATGTGTGCCGCAGTCTGTGGGAATGAGAGCAGTGTGTGACTGGGACAGGAAATTATGTCAGCCATCCGTAAGATTTTGTTTTGTTCTGGTGTGACACTTGCCAAGTCAGATGACGCTTGAAAGACAGACATGTGATGTGTTTCAAACTAAAAGACGCCTGATAACGTCAACTACTCTACGTATTACAATCTATCATAATGGAAGAATGGAGTGTGTAAATGTGTTTCTGAGCAGGCGTGCACAATAAGAATCAGTGCCTCCAAGCATATGCAGCATTGAAGCTAATTTGGGAAAGCAGATTAGATGTTTTCCTGAGCTCAAGAAGCCAAGGTCAAGTTGTCACAGGTAAAGAGAAATACTGACTGGGTTGGTTTGTCTTTTTGTGAATATAAGATGGAACTGTTTAAAATGAAAACAGTATTCATTAAAATCTTACTCTAGACTTTGCTTCCAGTATGGTGTCCACCCTTACAATTGCATACCCATGTTTGACATTAATGTTTTGCACAATGTTTTTTGAAAAAATGTGGGTTGTTTAAATTTTGATTTACTGCCTATTTTACCAATGAATTCTGAAAAGAAGTGCTAGTACAAGTGGTGGTAAAAGGGATACTTCCTTCACTTTTGAAGCGAGCCGGGGTTGGTTTGAAAGATTCGAACATAGGACAGGTATCAATCTGGGTTACTAGGCATTGGTTAGGGTTAGGTTCTTTAATGTTCTTTAGATACACGTTTTCTTAATATTTTAGGTATTTTTTAAAGGTGCAACAGATTAAAATACTTACCATTGTTTCCTATGGGAAAAAAAATTTGGTACTCAACCAAATCGGTACTCAACCAACAACCAGGAACGCATTATGGTAGAGGACCGAGGTATCACTGTAATCAGATGCCAGTCAGTCGATTACACAGCTGGAGCCCACTCCACACTCCTTCCTGCACGAGCGAGAGCGATTCCATGAATCGCTTATTTGGTATCAAGATTTGGTATCAGGATTAAATTTGAAATATTTCTGATATGCCTTTGTGTGCTCTTAAGCATGATACCAACCTGTTATGTTCATAGACAGCAATTTATATTACATTCAGTGGACTTAAAATGCCCTAAAGAGATACACCAGGCTTGTGTCGCTCATAATTTCTATCACTGACATGAGAGCCAGAGAGAAATGAGGCACGCCTTCAAAGATCTACATGGCTTGGTTTTTTGTTTTGTTTTTTAAATTCGTAGAAGTTCATGATTTTACTTTTCATAGATACTTTCACAAATAGTGTTAATTGTTTACTCTAATCTCATTTGGAACGCAATAAAAGAGTTAGTGCCATGTTGGCAGAAAACTTATCTAAGTTTCAAAGTCATTTTCCTATTAAATGACAGAATATCCTATTTCACAAGTAACAGGAAAAACAAATCCTACCTAAAACGAGAAAAAAAAATTCTATAGACGTTAGATCATTTTACTAATGTTAAGAAATATTTTTCACCGAAATCCAAAAAAAAAAAAAACAGTAGAAATGAGAGAAACAATACATCAGTCGCTAAATGAAACAATTATTCTAAGCAACATTTCCGCCAAAGACGTTAACGTGTTTTTGCAGTGTAAAAGCTGCTGGAAAAAAAAGGAGAAAAGGAAAAGTCTCAACTATGAACAATGGTAAATTACAAAAAAAAAAAACATAAATGACAGCGCTTGGCCATACTTTTTCCTTAACATTGTGTCAATATGATAAAAAAAATGATGAACAGCTTCTTATGTTGCATGAATGAAAAACTAAATAAAATTCAAGTCAAATCTTTCAAATCAACCCAATAAAGGTCAAATAATCCCTTCTTAGTTTGTTCCCATCCGAGTCTTTTAGCCTTTGCCCCTCCTCGCTTTATTGCTCACGCTGAGTGGCTAATTTGAATTTTCAAACAGCTAACAGTCGCCCCTTGCCTTTTTCTTTTTCTTTCTTTTTTGGATCATTCACACAGGATGCACACTCATCCCTTCCACTTCCTTTTCCATCCTTCCCTTTTGCAGGACAGCCAGATGGTAAGCCGTCAGCTGAGCCGCAGACAGAAAAGGCAAGCCGAGGGGGGGTTGGACATGATATCACACATATAGGCTGCATACACTCAATCTATGTCTTGGGGTATAACACTTACTTTGTTCCCTGTTGCATGGAAAAAACTGAGAATCCATGCACATCCAGGACACGAACAGGAATACAATTACACATAAACATCCTACACAATATGTGGTTTTGAATCTTTAAATGTGTGAATATCTGTGAGTGTGCTTGTGTTTTTTTTTTAACATAAATGTCTCTATGGCAGCCCGATGATTAACAACAACAGAAATTTTAAAGGCGGTTCTGATGTCTGACCTCATCTGAGTCTTAAGACTGTGGAAAAACTAGGTCATCTATGACTTCTTTTTTATAGTTCCGTAGGAAGCCTGATGTCCTTTGAACCAGGGGTGTAGCTTTGGCATGGAAGGAAGTAAGAAAACAATCAATATTGAGCAATTATTGTGTTGTCCCCACCAATATTGTGTGATCACTTAAAAAAAAACAAAAAAAAAAACGTCTGCTCACCTCGTAGCACAGAAAGGGTTATATCACATTCCCTGCTGAAGCACTGAGGCATAGGACCAACGTGATTGGCTATGCATTTCCCTCTTTCACAGGAACCTTATGGTTCGTTATGTTTTGGTCCCCGAAGACCAAATCTACGTCCTTGCTTTGGACATTTATTAAGTATTGAATAGTCTTTATTGCCTTTGACAACAAGGTTGTGAAACTGTATGCAACAAGATTAGACATGGCACTTGAGGGTAAAAATGTCATCAAGAGAAAAATATGATAAAAACCTTCAGGATAAACAGGCAAAAATATTCACAATGTAGCACCAGGGACTGTCCTAAGTTGTCATAATAGTGCAATGAAATCATTTTGCAACAAAACAGTTCTACACTAACATTTAGCAGCAACAAAAAATGATCCCAAATAAGTCGCAATATATTTTTAGGTTTGCACACTTGTTTAGGGTAGTAATAGCCCCGGGGTAGAAACTGTCCCTGAGCCTGTTAATCATTGTTTCATGGGACTTGAAGCACCTTACCATAGAGCAACAGGTCAAAGAGGTAGTGGCTGGGGTGAGAAGAGTGTATTATAATGTTGATGGCTCTGTTGTGGTATTGCAGATGTGCAAATGTGATGGGATACAAAAGCACCAGCATTCTATTTAAGTGTACAACTGTTGACATGGCAAGAACATTGGATGTTTACGGCTATACCACCCTAAGAAAAAAAACGCCCGGATGGGAGACCGCCTGGAAATACCAGGTGCTGAGTTTGGCGATTGAGTTGAAAACAATAAGGAAAGAAAGTCACATTTTCCAAAATTAAAATTAAGAAGCCACATCAAGAAGATTATCACCATCAAATTTATAGCAAGATTGCATAGCTGTTTCTTTTGTTTACATAAAATATATATTGGTTCCAATTTGGGTCACAAACCGACCTATCCACTAGGTTAATATTTGTTGAAAACAACTCAATTTTCCGGGGATCTGTTTTTTTTTTTTTTTTTTTTGCACAATGAACCAACATGATTAATCCTTTTCTGATATGTTGGGAGTCAACCTGGTTTATTTGGTAACTAAGAATTTAAGAAAAGAATAACCAAATTTTGCATTTTCATTTTTATAATTGCATTGAGTAATATCATGATTAGAGATTAAGGGGCTCACATTTACCCTTAAAGACTATTTGGCATGTGGTTTAAATAATGTATCAATCAATTTTTTAAACGAAAATTGTGTTTAATATACATGGAAAGGTCCTGGGAAAACTCACTTTGACGTCTTGCTCAAGTGTTCGAATAAGTTCGCCATCAACTTGTCCTGTCTGGGCCACTCGGATGGAGCGGCGCTCTGACTTCCGCAGTCGGTACTGCAAAATGCGGCAGGTCTTGTTTGCCTACACGTCAAAAACACGCAAAGGATCAACACATTTTGGGTAAGGAAAAAAAAAACATCAAAAGAAATCTTAAAACACAATTATTCTGCAGCACTGTAAACTCCTTTGTAATTTTAAAGTGATTAAAGAAAACGAGGCTGAGCTTTCATTAAGTCTCACACAAATGAACAACTGTGCAAATATACACCTGCTCCAGCTGTTGCCGCAGTTCCTGCAGCTGGTAAACGTCGTCCTCCATGTACATATCTCTCATCTCCAGCATTTCGGATCTCAACTCTTCTATCTCATCCTGGAAACACAGGAGTACGAAAGATGAATCATCCATACATTTTCAACTAATGGGCCTTTTTGGAAACACAATTGATCTGACTGCAGGACCAAATAATTTGGGGGGATCAGAAGCCACATATATGAGGTTCGTACACAATTTTCATGGCCAAATTTAAGGACCTTTTAAGGATTTTCAAAGCCAATTTTTCAATTTCTCCAGTACCATTAAAAAAAGAAATGCAGTGTGAATCATGTATTTTGGAAAGCCACATATATAACTGGGATGTATTTATGTGATATGTAATCTTGCTTGTGCATTTATCAAGACATATGATATTTAGATCTTGAGTAGAATAGAAGAATAGAATATACCTTTATTGTCATTGTTACAAAATGGGTTAACGTATTGTGACAACAAAATTGGGCATGACACTCCAGTTTCACACATTCACAGTGAGGTAAAAAAGCCAAGAAGATAAACGAACAGAGAAGATAAGGTTATAAAGCAAGGAGGATAAGGATATAGTTATAATTTACACAATATTTACACAAGAAATGTCGGCATGTAGGATGTTACATACAGTTTGGTATCATAATACAGTTTGGTATCGTAAGGGTTTGTTCAATTATACATTTGGTGCAAAAACAGTCATCATAGTGCAAAAAAAATAGTCAACATTGTCCAAGGTGAGCAATAAACATAGTGCAGTCAACAGGTGCAAGAAACATGGACATGAGTACCATTTTACGTTCGTATGAGGTAGTGTTTTTCCAAGAGTTTTTCAGTTTTTTGTGCGGTGTCTGTTTAGGGTGGTAATGGCTTTGGGGAAGAAACTGTCTCTGAGTCTGTTTGTTTTTGTTTTGTGTGACCTGTAGCGCTTGCCGGAAGGCAGCGGGTCGAAGAGGTTGTGGCCGGGGTGAGAAAAATCCTTGATGATGTTTTCTGCTCTGCTGAGGTAGCAAGAGCAGGCAATGTCTTCCAGACTGGGCAGAGAGCAACCGACAATTTTTTGGGCTGTTTTGATGACCCTCTGGAGCATTTTCCCGTCTGCTGCTGTGCACCCAGCATACCACACCGTAATGCAGTACATTAGAATGCTCTCCACTGTGGCTTTGTAAAAGGACACCTGCAGCTGCTGTTTTAGATGATCTTTTCTGAGCACTCTCAGGAAATGCAGTCGCTGCCGGGCCTTCCCTACCACCGCTCTGGTGTTTGCAGACCAGGAGAGGTCGTCGGAGATGTGCACACCCAGAAATTTGAAGGAGTGGACTCTCTCTACTCAGTCTCCTTTTATGATGAGTGGTGCTGGATTCCTGCCATTCCTTCTGAAGTCCAGTATCAGTTCTTTTGTTTTTGTGGTGTTCAGTATGAGGTGGTTTTCCGAGTAGATCGTGAATATATTTTGGGATCTGAATACGTGTGTATATACTTTTAAGGATATCTCTACTCATATGGTATCAGATAAAATGGCGGTAATATGTAGCTTATATTTTCAGTTGCAGGAAGTTCTTCCCATGACAATTTACCACAGTGAAACGCTGCCTTTATTTTTTGCACGGCCAATAATAACTTTCCATTTTGATACGTAATCCTTGCACTAATAAACATTTCATAGCGCCCTGTTAAGGTGTAGCATGGACCTGCTGTCTTGGGCGCGCGCCACAGGGGACAAAGTGGCTTCATAGGACAATGCCATACAAACTAATACTAGCTACTGTTAATCACGAGGGAAGAAAAAACGCAATGGCAAAGGCAAGCCACCAGAGAGCAGTGTCGGTGTCATTGTGAAGCAGACTTGTTGAGAAACGTGGCAACAATTTCAAGCATTTAGAGTATTTAACCCATAGTTCAATCACTTTTCTATCCTTGAAAACACAAAATTAAAGTGCAAGGTTTTTCAAGGATTCAAGCACCGTATAAACCCTGCACGTAGAACCATTCCTATCTGTTCTTTATCTTATGAATGACCTATATTTCCTGTTGATGATATCTTTGTATTGTTATTACAACATCCATTGCAGCCTAATCATCCTGGAAGGGGGATTACCTCATGTGCAGTTCCTTCTCGAGGTTTTCTTCATTTTCCTCATGTTGATGTTTATGAGTTTTTCCTTGCCCTCATGTAGATTTTAGATCAGAAGATGGTGTAATAATAGTCTATGGTTTGCAATGATCTGTGGTCGGTACAGCCTTTAGAGACACCTTGTGATTAAGAACTATACAAATAAAAATGACTTGACTTGACTCAAATATATAACTATAAGTACTTTAGTCAAGGTTAACACAAAAAGTATATGAGGTCGACATAATTGTCGTATTATTGCGGCAAATGGTTATCACCCTAGATGTCAGACTTAAAGAAAATTATCATGAGATATTATCTGCCTTTCCTTAATAAATGTTTCCTATTGACAGTGACAGGAATGCCTTCCTTATAATCTACCTGAATATAAGGACTATTATGATCCTCACGTTCTTGACAAATGCAATAACTTAAAAGGAGGAAGTAATAAGAAAAATAAAAAAACAGCAACAAACATACTAATACATTGTATGTACTCCTAAAACCACAACCATGAGACTCGGAAAATTTTAAGTTTGGGTAAATGGGATATAGAGAGCAAAATACACTTGTCTTTAGCCATCTTAAACAGGGAAATTTTGCTACATGATGTTGATTGAAAATTTACACTATAGTCCCGTAAGGTCAAAGTAACATTTCGAGGTGGTCCGATCTGAGCCACTGGATAGAGATCAAGTCAGATCTATGCCAAAATTGCTGGATTGGAATTGTTGTATTACAATGTTTCTGTTAAAACCACAGTGTGTAATATTTGGTTTCTTCAAGTAGGGGGCTCCTCAGAACATATATTTGCGATTTTTTTTTTTTCATTTACAATTTCATTTACACAAGTACACAGATTAGTGTAATGGTAAAATCTCACATTGTTTACTCTTTGTTACCGGAGGCTAGAAGGAAGTTATTTTTTGGATTGCGGTTGAGAATACAGTAACATTCCCTGCAGAGAAATATCTTTGCAGTAGCAATTAAGGACAAGGCAAAGAGGCTTACTCAGATGGAAACAAGTTACAACATAAAATGTGGCAGACGGAGGACGGGTTGCATACAGTATAATAAATTAATCATTTTAGTGTCCAAATCATCTCAAGTCACCATGTAAAAATGTGCGTGTTTTGCTCCTACAGAGAGCATCTCATTTTGTGTTTGTGGAACACGGGTACACTAGTTGAGTGATTACCCAAGTGTGTCTGTTGCCTAAACAAGAATGTGTGGCTGCAATAGTAATAGTGCTGTCATCATTTATTCCACTGGAATAAGTGGGTCAGCACCCACGCTCAAATTCAACCATACCAGCTTAGGTTTAGCAACAAGACATTTATTTGGGTGTTTGACAATATATTAAACTACAGTAAATGGAGGGTGTTTCTTCACTTGACACTGCACTTTTATTGTATGAACAATGAGAAGGTAAAGTATCAAATGCTACAGTACCAGATACCTCCCTCGCTTGGATTCATTATACTATGACAACTGTAACCTCTTCCAAGATGGTTACAGTGGAGGCAATTAATCACGTTCCGATTTTCATTGGTTTGCTTTTTAGATCTTTCTCGTGACGTTAAAATTAGGGATCGACTGATATTGGTTTTTCAGGGTCGACATAGGTTATTAGCAGGGTTGGGTAGGGTTACTTTAACTTGATTACTTTCAATTACTTTTGGAATACTCCAATACCAAATATGCTAATAAAAGGCAAAAGAAACTAAATATGAATAAAATTACAAAATTTTGTGCAGGCTTGGGGAGTAACGGAATACATAGAACGGCAAAAATGATGTTGGCAAGCTGTTTGGATTTATTTTCATTTTGTTTCTGTCGCATTTCATGTTAGTTTTGCCGGAGATCAAAGAGATCAAAGCCAGGAGAGAAAGCTTACCACGTGTTGTGAGTCATAATTGTATTCATATTTTGTTTCTTGTTTCTTTTATTAGCATATTTGGTATTGGAGTAATCCAAAAGTAATTGAAAGTAATCAAGTTAAAGTAACCCTACCTAACCCTGGTTATTAGTATTAAGAAGAGGCCAATAAAAGATATTTGGAGCAGATATCCGTTTGCTGTAAAACCTTAATAATTGCCGTAAGAAATTTTCAACAATGAAAGAGAAACAAAGAATATTTGTTATAAATTTAAATAAAACTCCAATAGCTCTCGACAAAAGGTACATAACAAAGTATTGAGATTAACTTTTGGTATTGACCAAATACTTATTTTCCACCATGATTTATTTAAAAAGCAAACAATGTGATCTGTTGTTTTTTCCACATTCTGTCTCACATGGTTGAGACTTACCCACGTTGACAATTACAGGCTATGTCTGCTTGATGGGAATTAATGGAGCACTACTTAGCAGTATATGCTAATTAGCTTTAATCAGATTATACTAAATAATTGAAATTATTAAATAGGGCTGCGCGATAGGGCGAGAACATAATATTCAAATAGTATCAGTCTTTCTGGACAATTACAATTTTTATTTGATTTTACCAATAAACCCCATCCGACACATTTGTTTAAAGAAAATTGTGTTTATCAATGAAATATTCAAAAAATAATAACTGATTTTAAATCAATTTCAAGGGAACTTTCCCCCTCATAGTATGAGCAAAAAAATATATATATTCATAGATTGTGACTCACTTGTATGAATGCCCCAATTAACTTGTTAGTATAAATAGTTTGATAATCAACAGCAGTTTCAGTGTTCATTTTACCTCTGAAAAGTAATGGGTCCCGGGGACTCGCATGCTCAAAAATCTATAGGTCCCAACAGATATCTATGGGTCCCCAAAATTTAGTGTTATCGAGGTTGAAATTGTAAATCGGCAACGAATATATAAATAAATATATAAATCTATATATTCAGTTTTAATCATCACACTTAATTGGTAATACAAAGCAGTTATCACTTTTCAGTTCACAAAAATATTGTACATTATACAAAATAATATTGCTGAAATATTAGTCTATATATTCATGCAGTTTTAATCACTTCAGATTTTTCAGTTCATATATTCTTCGTGGTTTGCTGTCCCGCCACAGTTGTAATGCCTTCTCAAGGTCCAATTGCAGCAACGGAATTTCAATAGCTAATTTGTGATTTTCATTGTTGTCGTGCCGATCCAATGTGCTTTTCTGAAAGTTCGTGTTGCAAAATGATTTATGCAATCCAGTTTTTTGGTCACGCTGGGTGCACGCATCACAGAACATGTAGCCTCCATTATCATCCTCCTCATAGCGTAACCAGGAATAAAATTTAGTCAATTTTGGCAGAAAAGTCCTTATCTTGCTAAGAGTATTCTTTTGTTTATCTTTCGTCGAATCGTTCGCTTCAAAACAAGTGTTTTCCTTGCCTTCGCGGTCTTCTGAAGAATTTCTCCGCCGTTTTTTTCGTGCCGGAATTATTGCCGTTGTTACCACTTTCTGTATTATGTTTCGACTTACCAATTTTTTGTTGATTTGCACCTAAAACCAACTATTTTTACGGAGGCATACTTCTCTTTCACTCGACAACCGCCAAAACAATGACGTCATCTCGAAGCAACGAGATATCGTTTGCCGTGATCGGCGCGAGACCAAGACAACAATGGCAGATCTGGCTGACGAAAGGTTTGGAGTGCGATAAATCTTTGTTAAAAAAAAAAAAAAAAGTAATCGGGTAATAATGACAATTTGGTGTCAAAAAAGTTGCGTCCCGGGGACGCACGTTGATTTGACACAATGCGTCCCCAGCAAAAATTATGCGTCCAAGACGCAGGGACGCGGGCAAACGGGAACCCTGCAGTTTAGGGTAATTTAGATTTAACTTATAAGTTCCCTTCATTAAATTAAGCACATTTTCGAAATTTCAATTCTTAAAATGGAATGAATCAAATTAATTTCAAGTATTACCTAGAATTATGAATAAACCAAGTCAAATAGAGAGATACTGTTAGGATCTTGTGTACCACGTTTCACCAGAGGGCGCCAATTGGGTTTGGAACAGAGCACAGGTGTGTCAAATCACCACACACCTGTCCCTAATTATCCTGACCCTTTATAATGACATTTTGGACAGCACACATTGTCGGGTCACTTACATTTCCACTGTCATAGGTACCTCTGATTTGGTTTTGGTTTTTCTGTTCCTGGTTTGAACATTTTTTTGTTGCTTTGCGCAGACTTGTTTTTGTGTCTGTTACTTGGTTCCTTGCATGTCCAATGCCACGCCACGTGTGTTTTCTTTTATTCCTGGTTTTTTGTTTGGACATATTGTTCGGAGTTTTTTGTCAACTTGCAGGCATTAAAATGGGTTGGTGGTTAAAAAAAGTGGGAAGGGTGTAGAACATATGTTCCAGTAAACTGTACAATCCAACAAAATTGTAATATGTTTACTGTCTTGGCTGAATTTAGAATGTCACTAGCATAAAAGCAGAATGAATTTAGCTCGGCTGAGTCACTGTGGTGATTTATTCTCTACAGCCAGCCTACTTCTTATTCCTGCTCCACGCTAACAACTAGGCTAAGATACATCTGGCACTATAACTGTCTCGCGTGTGAAAAATTATTGGGTTTTATCAAATTTCCTTGGACTGTCTTTATAGGTTGCACAATTTCTAACGCCCGGTTCGTTCTCTGCAAAATCTCACAGGCGAAAAGCCACCCATTCCCCAAAAGATTTTCTCTCTGGATCTACACTGTTCACGTACTTCACCCTTTTTTACTTCAAAACGGTGAATTACTACAAAAGGTGAACGATTTTCATGCTGCTCTTGTTAGTTTGTTACTTTGGTCCTTACAATATCCGATTTCAGTCTTTGATTCTGGTTTGGATTTTGTCATGTTTGATTTTATTTGGTCATGTCAATTGTTTTGTGCCCCCTTGTTTGTTTTTTACTTTGTACCTGGTTTTGCTAATAAACACCATCCTTACTTTGTAAATCCCTGCCTCCGTATACTTCTGAGTGTTTGAGTCCACCTCAGAAATCGTA
This sequence comes from Urocampus carinirostris, assembly GCF_059441175.1. NCBI lineage: Eukaryota > Metazoa > Chordata > Actinopteri > Syngnathiformes > Syngnathidae > Urocampus > Urocampus carinirostris. Next base: position 41,315,310 of record NC_142351.1, read on the forward strand.
ACAGATTCAAGAGTAAAGTTATGAGCCACAAATTAAGATCAGAGAGAGAAAAGTGAATTCAAGGCCAAAACAGGAAATAGTTGGACCACACGGAAGGAAAGGTGGGGAAAAGGAAGGATAAACAGTAATGGAAAGGGGAAAAGGTCGAGAAATCAGAGCATGAAACACATGCAGACAGCAAGGAGGAGAAAACATGACCGCGGAGAACAAAGACGTAAGGTCACGGCGCTGGGGATTCACAAGTAAATGTGCTGAGAGAGAAATGCTCTACTGACCTGCTTTTTAGAGCTAACTAAAGAGAACAGGAATAAGGTTTTCTTATTCATTTGTTCAGAAACCATGTCAGATTTGCACTTTGTGTGTAAAGCAGGGATGTAAGTTTTTGTACATGATCAAGTCAAGCTAAGTCATGTTTATTTGTAAGCCCTTAATCACAAGGAGTCTCAAAGGGCTGCACAGACCACAGATTATTGCAAACCACAGACTATTATTGCACCATGATCTTATTGTTTGACTTTTTAGTCCAGGACGTCTGAATGTGTTTTTTTCCGTGCTCTGTGCTTTTGCAGCAAGCGGGTGTTGCTCTCAGCTGCAACGACAGCTGCCGTGTGGCTTTTTGGGGGTTGGGGCGACTTTTGCAATCACATGTCATCATCACACTTTTCTCCAAATATTTTGATGATTGGGACTATTACCATGCTATTTATAAAGAATTTAATGTTGCTAAAAGCTATGGGCCTTTTTTCATGGTTCGTTTACCATTTTCATTGCCAAATTAGAGCACGTTTTAAGGACACTCAGACAGTTTTTCAATTTATCTAGTACCATTTAAAGAACAAATCCAGTGTCAATCAAGTATTTTGCAAATTTCATGCTTATTATGATTATTATTCTTGTTGTTATAATTACTAACATTAATACTGGGATGGGCCGTGGGAATCTTTTCTATACATTGATCAATAAATCAATAATGTTTTTTATATTTTGAGTCAAACGCCAATATATTTTCATATTTGATCTGAACAATGTGTGTACAATATTTTGAGACAAATCTCTACCAAAAAAAATATTAGGTAAAATGTAATATGTAGCTTACATTTTCAGTTGTCAGGAAGTTATTCCTATTATAATTTACTGCTGGGAAATGTTCTTGTATGTCAAGTATTTTTGAGAAATTGACAAATAAAATTGACTTAGACCATAATAAATGTACATAATAGTCCTTGCACTAATACACATTTTATAGTGCCCTATCTAGGTTTAGCATGCACCAGTCCTCTTGGGCGCAATCTGTTGGGTTCCCTGACATTTTATAGGACAATGCCATACAATCTAATGCCAGCTTCCGTTCACCACGATGGGAGAAATGTAATGTCAAAGCGAAGCCACCAGAGAGCAGTTTTGGTGTCACTTTTAAGCAGACTTGTGAAACATGACAAAAATTCAAGCATTTATGAGCACTTCATCCAAATACAGGCACTGTTCAATCATTGAAAACACAACATAAAAATCCAAGCATTTTCAAGGATTTCAAGCACCCATATGAACGGTTACTTTACTACAACTTAAAAATCATATTTCTAAAAAGATCTCTTGCTCAATGTTCTCAACTACTTTTGCTGTGGTAATTGAGGCATTCTCCATTGAAATGTTGCTGCACCTCAAGCTAAAGATAGATATGTGATACACATCTGGAATTAAGACTCAAAAAAATGTGTGTTGGCTCAACTGATTACTTCATAATCAAGAATAAATCATAAAAACTTGATCGCTGTCCTCTAGTGAAGGGGATCATCATCACCAAACCCCAGCTTTGACTTCAGTGGACATGTTCTTGGGCAAGACAATAAGCCCTAATTTGCCCCCGCTAGGCCTGGCATGCAGCCGCCGCTCATTAGTGTATGAATTTGTGTGCAAGAGCCAATGAGATCCTCTGTTAAATGCTTTGGGCACTGGTTATAAGTGCACTCCATTTACCATTTAAGCCCGTTGATTCTTAATGCCAAATCACAATTTATCATAGTTAATATACAACAATGCTTTCAAAACCAAGATTTACAAAGCAATCGAAATAAGAAATCAACCACACTCTCCCAGGACTTTTCTACTAGTCATGTTCATGCATCATTGTAATAGTATGTAAATAAACCAGGTATCTGCCGTGCTGCTTATCCTGCTTATCTGTGTAATGTGCTACTACTCAAACAGCAATGCCCGGACTTGTAGTCATTATGCTTGGATTGCATCCAAACAGAGCTTGCATGTCAGTGTTAACCCGAAAAGCACATTAGGGATCTCCCCTGAAAAGTGGTGGGTCCTCCGTTACAAAAAGGTCATTGGTATTACATAGCTTGTGTTATGACATGAATTGGCTTTAAGAACTCAAGGGGCACCCTTGTATGGGTCAGACATGATCAAAAATAATGGTTCAACTTGAAGGCTGCAAGCCTGCAAACCACAACTTCTTGAAATAATAGAATAACCTGTCATTTATTTTGATTATAAATCGATAAATTAAAAATCATTTTGTTTTAATCCACGCAGCAAAAAAAGTTGTTACCAAATGCAATCACAAAGTAATAACATATTATTTATTATTTTGTTAGTAGTTTGGCACGTACCATGCCGAGAAAAAAATAGAATTAAATAAGTAATCATTGCCTGAATCTAGCCAAAAGCTTATTTCCTAAAAATAATCTAATTTAATGGCCCTCAAAAAAACGGACACTAATGTGCAAAAAACAGCCAGAAGTGAGGGCCAATTAATATTAGGAATTTTTGGGGCAGGAAATGTGAAATTGTACCTAATTGTGCCCATTAGACTTTAGTACTGGTATGAGTGGGAAGTTTTGTTTCAAATTTGACACACATATTTTAAAATCTTTTTTCCCCTCTATAAAGTCTTTATTACATGTTTACCCTGCAGTGCCATGACTAATCCTGTTGCATACAGTGCAATGTTTACTACGTTGTTATCAATGACTATAAAGACTATTCAATTCAAATATGATGGTTGATCTCATATGCAAGACAATTTAAAAAGCTGCAAATGTTAAATTTTAAGAAGCTAACATTCTAAGTATGTAGTAGATTTCAAGGAAAAAAAATATCTGGTATTAAAAAAATTGTTCACAACTTTTTGATAATCGATTAGGGGTTGATTAATGCAGTGGTCCGCAACTTTTTATCAACCACGGACCGGTTTAATGTCTAATAATACTCCCACTGCCCAGCCCAATAATAATGTTAGTAATTATAATGATAAGAATATTCATTATTATGATAAGCATGAAATCAAAAGCCATTTGGGATCTAGATGGCATCAAAAAAGATATAGGATTTTATGTCATCATCATCACACTATTTTTACTCATGTAACCACATTGAACAATATTTTGTGCTCAACTCTTTCCCATAATGCCTCGTTACTAGAAAATATTAAAACATAGTGTGATGATCTGGTGGTTAGGATTCGGTGCTGTCACTATTTTCCCTGTGCGGCCTGATACCAAACGACCCACGGCCCAATACCGATACGCTGCAAAGTGGTTGACCATTGGATTAATCAGCGATAATCAGTCGTCATTACACATCTATTCTTATAAGTATATTCTGTAAACTGTGAAAAAAAAAACACTGAAACTCTGTATATAAAAAATGGTTTCCAATAATATATTTGACTCACTTTGAGGTAATCATTCTCCGATCTGAGTTCCTCGATTTCCCTCACAAACTCCTCGTGCATCCCATCTACGAACTCCTCAGTAAGGTCAGAGAAGGCCAGAGAAGTGCTAGGAGGCATCCGGCTATCCACCGAGGTAACCGATCGCTCTTCACCCGGAGACTCGCTTTCCTCGCCGGCTTCAAGGCCAACATGACGTCGGTCCAACTCGCCCATTTTGGCGGAGCATTTCTCGGCGGCTGGTTTTTGGCTAGCCCCGTTATCCATCTGGATGTCCCCGCCTGGGCTGCTCCTCGACTCGGCGTCACTACTGGGGGCGTCCGTGAAGAGTTTTTGCTCTTCGGAAGCGCAGTCGGACAATTCAGAACTACTGTCGGTGGTGGAAAGCTTCCCGGGAGCACAACCGGAGTCCTTCGACAAGTCGTCCGATCCTATGCTAGCGTCCGACACCCTCCTCCGTGCCCCGCTGCTACTTTTGGCCATCTTCGCGGTCGACTTTTTAGTGGACGCGCTGGCAGGCGAAGCAGACACCTTGCCCGCCGCTTTCACCCCACTTCTCTCGGCTTTAGCGTCTTTTCCGTGTAGAACTCCAACGGGGCTACGTCTGGAAACGCGGCTGCCCAGGTGGATGGCTCCTGGCTTCACGCTAAGACTAGGAGCTGCGAAACCACCACGAATCTTCGTGAGGGACCACCCGGGTACATCCTTGGGTCTTGCCGGTGAGGGGGCGCGGTGAGTTTTCTTCTTCCCTCCTTGCGCTAAAAGCATCGCAGATAGTTCTGGTTGCTGTGTCTCCCCGCTGTCCAAGCTCTCACTCCCGCCTTCGCTTTCCATCTTCTGCCGGAGATGGAGTCTCCGTTCCTTGGGCGAGGCGAAGGAGAGGTGAGCCGGGTTGTTGTGGACATCAACCTCCTTAGACTTTGTCATTCATTCCCTTGGAGAATGAACCGGAAAGCAGAAACGGAAGCTCTTGCTTTTAACCGGGTTGTTTCAAACGAAATGAACCAACAACGGCCGCGGACAAAAGGAGCGAGGTCTTCTCTCGGGCTACAATGAAAAGCGTGCGCGGTTAAGCGATAAAGAACAATACAGGAGATGACCAGGTTAAAAAAAGTAGAATGAGCGCCAGGTAGAGAAACAAGTGCAATTCATTTGTTATCTGTACACAAAAACACGCGTTTTTTTCTCGGAACCACAGCGGTCGTCGTCCAACAGCCGTCGTGCAGGAGGAGTTGTGCGTTGAAAGTCGGGGGCGGAGAAGTCGCTCCGTGTCCCCGCCCACATAACGGGATGTGCTGAAACAGGGCCACTCACACTTTTTGCAAAGAAGCACGACGACGGAAGCAACCCCTCAGTGTATCTCTTGGTAACACAGATTTTGCATTTATTTATACATTTCTGGACGACTTTCAGTTTTTTCCATGATCTTACACTTGTTTCTGGCAACGTAAAAATAGTGTGAAAATTGGATGAATCTGAATGCCTTTTTATATGGCGTATGTATCACAGGTGGTTTAGTGATTAACCATACCTGTCAACCCCCACGGCTCCATGCCCGTGCAAACTGTCGTATTTTCCCAAACAAAATGCAAAATAATTGTACACCATATTTTTTTTCCCGGAATGATGTATGATGGGGGCAATCGCGTGCGCACAGTAGCATCAAACCGCCCGCTTTGTTTGCAACGAAAAAAACGATACCAAGATAGAGGCTTCCGCGGTGAACTCCTTTGACTTGATTTGCCGTTTTGTGATAGTCGGCCCATCATTGACAAATTTGCGTTTTTCCAGACAGATTTCCTTGTACGTCGTACTCGTCTTAAAATGCATAAAAATCGTACTTTGTACGACAAAACCGTACAGGTTGACAGGTATGGATTAACTGTCAGCGCTCGCACCACCACGATCCAGGATTGATTCTCGTTGCATACTATCATAGGGCACTCAGTAAAAAGTGCCACTAGGGGGTGAGCTTTCTCTGTCTATGGCTTTTTTCCAGATGTAGCAGGTTTAGCATATTATCTGTGAACATAAGTCTGCATGTGGTGCCATTTTAAATGGTAAATGGTCTGCATTTATATAGCGCTTTTCAAGTCAATGAAGACCTCCCAAAGCGCTTTACAATGTGCTTCACTCTTACCCATTCACACACACACTCACACACCAAAATCGGCCATGCAGCCATGCAAGGCGCCGACCTGCTTATTGGGGGCATTAAGGATTCAGTGTCTTTGCCCAAGGACACTTTTTAGTGTCAGTGTTTCTTTTAGTTTGTTAAGGTGAGGATGCTTTGAGACTGGGAGGTCGCTGGTTCGCGCCTCGACCGAGACATACCTAATTGGTATAATGGCGGCGCCCTCTGGCTGCGGCTGCATCGACCCGCTACAACGGGTCAGGTGTATCGACATTTCGTTCTGTGTACATTGTTACAAAGAATGACAATACAAAGGAAATTTTTATTATTATTATTATTATGTTTGCATTTGTTTTCTATGTAAAATATTTTAACATGCTGTGCATGGGATTTTAGTAATGCTAAACCAAATGGGTGTAACCAGCCTGTTTCGGGGGGTGCTCAAAATTATTAAATTCAACCGTATCACCCACCCCATATGTCTCCACCTGATCTCAAAAAGAGGCCCTTTCACTTGTTAGGCGAATGTGCTTACTTCTGTTCTACAGATAATTTTATGTTGCCCATTTTTGTTTGGTAGGGCGGATGAAAAAGCCTGATGGGCCCCATGTTACACACGAGCTGTAGTTTTACTATCTATGCTCTCGGTGCTCAGCACCCTCTAAGCTCTACTCTCTCCAACACTACTTTTCTGACATTCTGGCCAGAGTTGTATCATGTAATTGTAAATGTAAACAAAACGAAAAATGCACAAAAAAAACGTACTTTTGATTGTTTGGCCATTTTATTCTGCAAGCAGGATTACATCTGGTTTTTGTATCGGTAGGAAAAACAGTTACAACACATCCCAATTTCATCTACCAATAAGCAGGTTGGCGCCTTGCATGGCTGCAAGGCCGCTATTGGTGTGTGAGTGTGTGTGAATGGGTAAATGTGAAGCACATTGTAAAGCGCTTTGGGAAGTGCTCATTGACTTGAAAAGCGTTATATAAATGCAGATCATTTCATTTCATTTCATCTATTGCTTTATTTATTTAGGTCTGTCTGTCTGTCTTCCTGCCTTGCCTCGAATTTAGGCTACTGTACATGTTAAAGGGATTTTTGTATCAAGGAACTTCATCATTTTGTTTCTCTTGAAGACTCAAGATTCCTGACAGGTATAAAAAATGTTGCATTTTTCTGACATTGGAGTACAGTATATATACGTTGGGTTTAAGGTTTACGAGACTGCATCGTTTTAAAAAAAAATCAACTATGAAGCGGTCCAGTCTGCCTGTGGCTAAATTATTTATATGGCCCTCCATCCTTATGAGGCATGACTTCGAAACTCCTGCTTTTCACAATAAGGACACATTTTTGTATTTAAAACGAGAAGGAGATAAGACACAACTTTTATTTCGAATCAAAGAACAATTACCCAGACAAATATATATATTTTTTTGGTTTGAACAATTTTATTGACACTATTAACAGCAAATAAACAATGTGAGGTTTGAACAATTTTTCTCGATAATTTTAGCAGCAATTAAGCATATTCACAATTTCGTTATATCTGACAATATGACATTTTAACAATTTTTTCAACATTTTTAACAGCAATTATATTTTTTTTTTTGTTTTGAACAAATTTATTGACACTAAAAACAGAAAACAATCATGACAATCTCAACAGCAATTAAGCACATTCACAATATTATATTCCAATATTACGTTTTAACAGAAAACACAAAGTGAGGTTTACATATAATATCTGCTATATCTAAGACAAAATGCAAGCGTTATGCAACTTTATTAGTGGTCATCATCAGAAAGGTAATCGCTTTTACTATATGAGATTTAAATACACGTAATGTACTAACTAGGGAACGTAATTCCAGCAAAATCGTTGAATAGTTCTGCAGATCTCTACCGCCACCTAGAGAGGATTGTTTGACGATACTATTGGGATAAGTAATGTTGTCTCTTGCTAACAGCGTAATGAACATTGTTTACAACGAGATTAGACCTTTCAATCCAGAATAAACACGCAAAAAAGGTTTAAAAGAGACACAACGATAAAGGAATGTCAGGATAGATAGGCAAAAAAAACTATTGTTGTAAGTTGTAATTGCATTAGGAACGATAGTGTAATAAAAGGGTATTGAAATGAAATGGATGGATCTATGCATGGAGGGATTCATGCATGGATGGATTCCTGAATGGAAGGACGTTTGGACGTTTGCACGGACGGACAAAAAAATTATAATAATACCGAAACATTTGTAATAATACCTTTATGTACCTCTATCATTGTTTTTCCATTCAGTGGAAACAAGTTTTATTACAAATTGCAGTCAAGCAATTATGAGGCGTTCTTATTTGGGTAAGAGCTTTTTACGCTAATGCTTCTCAATTAAATGAAGACTCTGGCCTACAGTTTTTTGCATTGCATTATTTTTGTCGTTCTTTATGATTGGCTTCATGAGAACTGGCCTCTCATTGTCTTTTTATGATGACTAATTATTGCCAGTAATATGTGTGCTGTACACCAAACAACAGAATAATTTGATTGTTTTGAAGAGAAAGAATATGAATAATATAAAGATGCTGTTGAAGTAATTGTCAAGCGTTTAGTTTTGCTGTGCTGCTGAGAGAGAAGAGCTGCAGCAGCAATTTTAAAGTAACGAAAAGAAGTAGCTGACGACAGTTGTCATTTTTTACTTCTTTTATAGAAATTATAAATGCTGATAATTTCGGTCACATGCTTCCTACACTAAAAAACACTAACTTGAGCATGTTTCTCCCATTAAACATAAATATCTTATCCTTTGGATTCTCTACATTCGCCGCATTGGATTTTCTTCTCTTGTTTTTCTGCAATGTCTCGTGACAAGTAACAATAGTGATGTATTGTTCGTTTTAGGATATTAAAATTGTGTAATTATTCCACCCTCTAGTGGCAGTGCTGTTGGTGCATAATGAGCATAAGTGTACAGTAGCTGTCTATTTGAGTCACAAAGAATATATCTCATTAAGACTACTTTATCACCCTACTCACATTTTCACTCACTGTGTCCTTCTTTTTAGTGTTACAAGAGGTGTATATAGTGAATTGAAATTTCCCGGATGAGTGATAATAGGTTCAAAAGAACACCAGGTGAGTTTACTGTGTTTAGAGGGTTTTGTGAAATGAGCACGGTAAGAATGTGGTTTTATAGCAAACAATCTGATTATGACCTTTGTATCTCATCACTGTGTATACCAACAATTCTCAACTATTGGCTGAGAAACCCAAAAGTGGTAATGGACAGCCGTAGTAAATTGTAATAATTAGATTATTAGGTGAAAAAGAGTACGAGTAGGTGCCTCTTAGTTGTCATCAAGGCAAGCAGAATTATTTTAGAGGTAAAAAAAACATATATACAGTGAAGAAAATACATATTTAAACACCCTGCTATTTTGTAATTTCTCCCACTGAAAAATCATGGAAGGGTCGGAAATTGTCATCATAGGTGCATATCCACTGTAAGAGAGATGAACTAAAAAAATATCCAGAAGTCACAATGCATGATTTTTTTAGCAATTTATTTGTGTGATACAGCTGCAAATAAGTATTTTAACACTAGTGTATTAACTCGAATTCAGACCCTAAAAGACCTGTTAGTCCGCCCATTAGAAGTCCACCTGCACTCCATGTATCATTTTGAATCAGATGCACCTGTTTGAGGTTTTTAGCTGCATAAAGACACCTGTCCACCTAATACTATCAGTAATACTTTAACTTGTAACATGGCGAAGACCAAATAGCCGTCCAAAGACACCAGAGACAAAATTGTACGACTTCAAAAGGCTGGAAAGGGCTACAGACACATTGCCAAGCAGCTTGGTGAAAAAAGGTCCACTGTTGGCGCAATCATTAGAAAATGGGAGAAGCTAAACATGACTGTTAATCTCAATCGGACTGGAGCCCCATGCAAGATATCACCTTGTGGGGTCTCAATGATTCTAATAAAGGTGCGGAATAGGCCCAGAACTACACGACAGGAGTTGGTCAATGACCTGAAAAGATCTGGGACCACCGTTTCCAAGGTTACTGTAGGTAATACATTAAGACGTCATGATTTGTGGTTCCCCTGCTTGAACCACCACATGTCAAGGTCTGTCTTGAGTTTGCATATGACCATTTGGATGATACAGAGGAGTCATGGGAGAAAGTTTAGTGGTCAAATGAGACAAAAATAGAACCTTTTGGTCATAATTCCACTAAGCATGTTGGAGGAAGAAGAATGAAGAGTACAACCCAAAGAACACCATCCCTACTCTGAAGCTTGGGGGTCATAGCATAATGCTTTAAGGGTGTTTTTTTGCACATGGGACAGGACGAGTGCACTGCATTAAAGAGAGGATGACTGGAGCCGTGTATTGTGAGATTTTGGGGAAAAACGTCCTTCCTTCAGTCAGAGCAGCGAAGAGGAGTTGTGGCTGGGTCTTCCAACACGACAACGACCCAAAGCACACAGCCAGGAAAACCAAGGAGTGGCTCTGTAAGAAGCATATGAAGGTTCTAGCATGACCAAGCCAGTCTCGAACCCAATTGAAAATCTTTGGAGGGAGCTCAAACTCCGTCTTTATCAGTGACAGCCCATAAACCTAGAAAAGATTTGTGTGGAGGAGTCGGCCAAGATGTCACGAGGTGGAAGGGGTGACCGGACCAGAACGGAGACAGGAAGGGAGAACTCAATTGCATACGATCAAAGCTTTTATTTACCAAAATAAAAGTTGTCCAAAACCTCCGGGACAAAACAGAACAAAAACATTCTTACACTCAGAATGGTCAGGTACAGGTTTCATCCGACTTAAACTAAACAGGACAAGGCATAACAGAACAGAAAAGGTATAATGAGCCAACACCCGCAATACCCACCACCCAACCTTAAATAGCAGCCACGCAATTAGCTGATCTGCTTCAGCTGGTGCCCAGGGGGCGGGGCAGACCGGTCGCCACGGCGACCATGACACAAGATCCCTCCTGCAGTGGATGCAAACCTGGTGAAAGACTACAGGAAATGTTTAACCTCTGTAATAGCAAACAAAGGCTACTTTACACAATATTAACATTCATTTTCTAAGGTGTTCAAATACTTAATTGCAACTATATATCACACAAATAAATCATTAAAAAATCATGCATTGTGATTTTAGGATTCTTTTTAGTTTATCTCTCTCAATGCGGACATACACCAACGATGAAGTGTAAGTGGGAAAAAATAGCAAAATAGCAGGGTGTTCAGATACTTATTTTCTTCACTGTATATAAAACTACATGTACTGTACAAAGTTACTTTGAATACTTTTTATTGGTTTTTAAAGTGTAGAAAATGGGTCGCCACAACTGTATGCAACAAATTTCAACCATTTACTGACGCCGGCCAAGCTGATGTTTGGGACACTCCTCCCAATTGCAGGGCATTCAGGTAGTTTTGCTGAAGCTGAATAAAAAAAAAAATGTTATATCCTTTGTGAACCAAGATCTATCTTGATAAAAAACGAGTGAAAGTACAACTGATATTAAGCTTTAATGGCTCTTTTTCACTCATCATCTTTCATTAATACTTTTTTTTTTTTTTTTTTTAAATAAAATGATATTGGCATGATATATTTTTTTTAAATTTCAGTTTTACCTAACACTATGGTACACGTGGCACCCATCTTTTGCGGTCTTTGTTCATGTCCTTGGACCAACCTTCTGCCTTTGACCCTTTTCCTGCAGAGTGCACCATATTGACATTTTCTCCTAACATTGTTCATGAGTGCCTGATTGATTATCCAAGTTCTATTTGCAGAACTCCTGGGCAGCCTTTGTGTGGGCCGTTGTGGTAGAGACATTCAACCAAAACATGTGGCTGTACGGGCATGCTTTCATTTCAAAGGGCTAAACATAAAAGAGAAGATGGATGTTAAATAGATTAGCGGGCTTGTTATGTTAACAGTGTGGAGTGGAGAGTTAAATAGTACACAATTATCCATCTTAACCTGTCAAAAGAGATCCTTAGTCTTTTTTAAAGAATTGTCGTCTGATTAACATGTTAAAAACATTACTAGAATAGCTTTTTTCCACCTTCGCAACACTGCGAAGATTCGCCCGCTTATGACTTATACGTTTGTTACCTCTCGTCTCAAATACTGTAATGTATTTTCTCTGGTCACTCGATGTCTAGCTTCATAAAGTTTGCAGCTGGCAGAGAACTCTGCAGTGAGGCTTTTAACTAGGACAAGAAAGTTTGAACACATTTCCCCAATTATTGCTGACCTGCACTTACTGCACTTACCTGATTTTAAGGTTCTGTTATTTACCTATAAACTTTTGCATGGACTTGCCCTATCTTATCTTTCCGACTTATGTGCCCCCTGTTTTCCTGTCTGGTTGCCTTCGCTCAGAAAATGCTGGTCCAATGTTGATTCCAGGGGCCAAGAAGAAATTCATAGGTTTGGGAGCTTTCTCCATTCAGGCCCCAGTGATGTTGAATACATTTGAAGTGTTAAAAGTTGATGCTTAAGACACACCTATATTTTATAGTTTATCAGCGATGTCGACATCATACTTATCTTCTCGTCCTTGTGGGATGAGGGCGAGCCTGGTTATTGCACAGTGCATGCATTTTGAGCCAAAGTACCGGCCCCTGGACCTGATGTATGCCATCATCTTAAACCTTCTGCATCGGTCAAGATTTTGGAGCAGGCATCTGTCAACTGTTAGTTCTGTTATTATTTATTGTATATTTAATGTTGATAATATCTGTGTATCATCTGTGGTTGCCATTGCAACATCCATTGCAGCCAGGTCATCCTGGAATGGGTGCTCATACATTTTACTTATTCTGAGGTTTTTGAGTTTTTCTTTGCCCTCGTGTAGGTTTCAGAACAGGGGATGTCATAATCTCAGTCTGTGCAGCCCTTCCAGACTTTTTGTGATTAATGGCTAACTTTAACTTGACTTAGGAAAGCTAAGAAACACATTGCATCGTGGTCTATATTTACATGATAATTGACCACAAATAACATCAACTTTTTCTATTTTTGCCATTTAGATACTCTTAATAAATGTCGTGATCTCCACACACAATTCCCAGAAACCCTAACAGAGCTTAGTCCTTCCCCCCAAAAAGTCAGCTGAAAGTGTATCAACAATCACCATGACAGTAACAGAAGTTTCATCTTCTTTTGCCTAATTACTCCTTGTGGTGCAGCCCGCTCACATGCTCAGTGATGTAACCAGGGTCACAGAGTTGGCAGTTATCTAGGCCTGGTTTGCATCCAGGGAACACACTACCCAGACAACCCATTTGTCAACATGAGCTATGTCTTTCAAAATGAAATGAAATGAAATGATCTGCATTCATGTAGCGCTTTTCAAGTCAATGACTTCCCAAAGCGCTTTACAGTGTGCTTCACATTTCCCAATAGCGGCCTTGTATTGCAGCCATGTAAGACGCTAACCTGCTTATTGGGGGTATTAGGGGTTCAGTGTCCTACCCAAGGACACTTCGACATGTAACACGGACAAGCCGGGATTCGAACTGGGATCCCTTGATCCCAAGACGAGCGCTCTACCCCTGAGCTAAGTATGTAAGACGTTTTTCTAAATGTGCTTCTGTAATTTCAGATCCAGAAAGTATCTTGATAAACAAGTCTAAGAGCAATAGATCAGTTTGGCCTGTACCCATTGACTCATAAAGATATTGGCATATGGTTTTGAGTGACTGTTGGAAAGACCCTGCAAAAGGTGCCATATGACAACTGGATCTTGTCCTGTTCTGTGTGGAAATAAGTCAGTTGGCCTGTGTTGCACTGAGATTGACAAACTTTTAACAATTTGAAATAGCTCAAACAAAGAAAAATGGAAAATGTCTCGCAAAACACACACACACACACACACACACACACACACACACAGTAATACTGACTGGACCAGTGTATTTAATGTTTATAGTGCAAAACTGCAAGGACATCATTTTTTTCAATTGAAAAGATTAAGAGTGCTCGAGGGAAAAAGCTATTTTTTTTATGCATGAATGACCCTTAATATGACCTGCTGTAAATTGACTCAAGTATTTACTATTTATTTAAAGATTTCTTCAGAATCCTTTAGTCTTTCAGTTCATCCATCCATCCATCCATCCATCATTTCTAAAATTTCTCAATTGTTTGCCATTTTTGTTGCATTATGGAATGTTTACAATGCAAATATCATAGCAATGCAGAAAAATAATCGAATGATGGAAATTACACACCCACATACACTTCCATCATCCATTATCTGCACCGCTTATCCTCACCGTGCCTGCCGTGCTGCCCACACACACACACACATATATATATATATATATATATATATATATATATATATATATATATATATATATATATATATATATATATATATATATCATCTCATCTCATTAGCTGCACCGCTTATCCTCAGTAGGGTTGCGGGGGTGCTGGAGCCCATCCCAGCAATCATCGGGCAGTGGGCAGGGGACACCCTGAACTGGTTGCCAGCCAATCGCAGGGCACACGGGGACAGACAACTCACTCGCTCAGTCACACCAAGGGGCAATTTGGACTGGCCAATTCACCTGAATTGCATGTCTTTGGAATGTGGGAGGAAACCGGAGTGCCCGGAGGAAACCCACGCAAGCACGGGGAGAACATACAAACTCCGCACAGGAAGTCTGGAGCTGGATTTGAACCCACGCAGGAGGTTCCCATGACATGAACTGTGCCACACAAGCGCTAACCACTGCGCCACCGTGCTGCTCTCTCTCTCTCTCTCTATATATATATATATATAAAAAATGTATATATATATATATATATATATATATATATATATATATATATATATATATATATATATATATATATATATATATATATATATATATATATATATATATACGTTTTTTATACTATATATACAGGACTGTCTCAGAAAATTAGAATATTGTGATAAAGTTCTTTATTTTCTGTAATGCAATTAAAAAAACAAAAATGTCATACATTCTGGATTCATTACACATCAACTGAACTATTTCAAGCCTTTTATTATTTCAATATTGCTGATTTTGGCTTACAGCTGAAAAAAACTCAAAAATCCTATCTCAAAATATTAGAATATCATGAAAAAGTATACAAGTAGGCTATTCAACTAATCACCTGAATCATCTAATTAACTCGAAACACCTTGCGAGGTTTCCTGAGCCTTAAAAACACTCAGCTTGGTTCAGTAAACTAAATCACAAGTATGGGGAAGACTGCTGATCTGACTGCTGTCCAGAGGACCATCATTGATACCCTCCATCAGGAGGGTAAGACACAAAAAGAAATTTCTCAAAGAGCAGGCTGTTCACAGAGTGCAGTTTCAAAGCATATCCACAAAAAGTCTGTTGGAAGGGAAAAATGTGGCCGGAAACGCTGCACAACCAAGGGAGATGACCGCAGCCTTAACAAAATTGTGAAGAAGAGCCGCTTCCAGAATTTGGGGGAGCTTCAAAGACAGTGGGCTGAAGCTGGAGTCCACGTATCAAAAGCCACAGTTCACAGACGTGTCCGGGAAATGGGCTACAATAGACGTATTCCCATGGTCAAGCCACTTCTGAACTCAAGACAACGGAAGAAGCGTCTGACTTGGGCTATGGAGAAGAAGCACTGGACAGTTGCAGAGTGGTCCAAAGTCCTCTTTTCAGACGAAAGCAAGTTTTGCATTTCATTTGGAAGTCAAGGCGCCAGAGTCTGGAGAAAGGCTGGAGAGGAGCAAAATCCAAGTTGCTTGAAATCCAGTGTGAAGTTCCCACAGTCAGCAATGGTTTGGGGAGCCATGTCAGCTGCTGGTGTTGGTCCACTGTGTTTCATCAAGTCCAGAGTAAATGCAACTGTGTACCAAGAGATTTTCGAGCACCACATGCTTCCATCTGCTGAAAAGCTCTATGGAGATGAGGATTTCATTTTCCAGCATGATCTGGCACCTGCCCACAGTGCCAAAACCACCAGTAACTGGTGCACTGACCATGGCATCACTGTCCTTGATTGGCCTGCTAATTCCCCTGACCTGAACCCCATCGAGAATTTGTGGGGTATAGTTAAGAAGAAGATGAAAGACACCAGACCTACAAATGCAAATGAGCTGAAGGCCGCTATCGAAGCATCCTGGGCATCAATAACACCTCAGCAATGCCACAGGCTGATTGCCTCCATGCCACGCCGGATTGATGCAGTAATCCGTGCAAAAGGATTCCCAACCAAGTACTGAGTGCATCAATGGACATTTTCAAATGTTTGATTTAGTTTTGCTGTTATAAAATTATTTTTTTACTTGGTCTGAGGAAGTATTCTAATATTTTGAGATAGGATTTTTGAGTTTTTTCAGCTGTAAGCCAAAATCAGCAACATTCAAATAATAAAAGGCTTGAAATAGTTCAGTTGATGTGTAATGAATCCAGAATGTATGACATTTTTGTTTTTTTAATTGCATTACAGAAAATAAAGAACTTTATCACAATATTCTAATTTTCTGAGACAGTCCTGTATATATATATATATATATATATATATATATATATATATATATATATATATATATATATATATATATATATATATACACAGTATAAAAAAACGTCTGCGACTGTATCATGAAGTACAAGTCTTCATTGGCGTTTGTGGATTATGAATGCTTGCGCAAGCTTTTATGTGTTCGAATATTGTTTGAAACTGCTTTCTTTGTCTGTGTGTATTAATCTAGGATTGGTTCTAAATGATGACTATTCATTCCTTTGTTAATTTTTGTTTGGCAATGTTGTGTCCATCCCATTCTCTGCTCTCTTTTGAGTTTTCCTCATCACTCCATTATATAATATTTGAAAGAAAAACATTTTCCATCTTCTATGCTGTTCTCAACTCAGAAAAGAATTGCACTCAACTAAAAAAACTCTACAGTCCCATGTTATATGTTATATGGGAAAATTCACCCAAGATTCAACAATTAAAAAACATGCAACATAAATAAATAGTCCATTGATAATGTAAAATGTGATCAAGAGAAAAGCAAAAGCTATAAATTCAGTACAGTGGATTAACGTTATAATTCATTAATTATATAAATTTTACTTAAATACTTTAGTAAATTGTAGAAATAAATGAATAAATCTGTATTACTTTTTGAACAGCATTACATAAATGTGGATGAGTAAAGTTGTCCTGAATACAAAGTGGATTAATGAAAAGACATCAAAATCTTTGGATTTTCTAAGAATTTGTGAGCTAACATTTTCTAGAATTGCCTTGAATTAGAGGTTGACAAGCAAAATGATAAAACAGCCTTATTGGATCACACAAAAAACAACTTATGTTTTGAGCTTCAAATAAGTAAGTAAGTAAGTAAGCGAGTGAGTGAGTGAGTGAGTGAGTGAGTGAGTGAGTGAGTGAGTGAGTGAGTGAGTGAGTGAGTGAGTGAGTGAGTGAGTGAGTGAGTGAGTGAGTGAGTGAGTGAGTGAGTGAGTGAGTGAGTGAGTGAGTGAGTGAGTGAGCGAGCGAGCGAGGGAGGGAGGGAGGGAGGGAGTAAGGAAGGAAGGAAGGAGGGAAGGAAGAAAGGGAGGAAGGAAGGAAGGAAGGAAGGAAGAGAGGAAGGAAGAAACAGAGAAAGAAAAAACTAAGAGAGAAAGAAAGAAAGAAAGAATGAAAAAAAGAAAGAAAGAAAGAAAGAAAGAAAGAAAGAAAGAAAGAAAGAAAGAAAGAAAGAAAGAAAGAAAGAAAGAAAGAAAGAAAGAAAGAAAGAAAGAAAGAAAGAGGAAGGAAGAAAGGAAGGAAGAAAGTAGGAAACAGAGAAAGAAAAAAACTAAGGAAGAAACAGAAAGAAAAAACTAAGAAAGAAAGAAAGAAAGAAAGAAAGAAAGAAAGAAAGAAAGAAAGAAAGAAAGAAAGAAAGAAAGAAAGAAAGAAAGAAAGAAAGAAAGAAAGAACGAAAGAAAGAAAGGGGGGATTTTTAAGGGTTATTGATCTTTCTTCGTTATTCATTATCCATTATCCGTTATCGGTCAGTTCATAATACGCTACAAAGCCTAGGAGCCGGGACACTTACTCTCAGCCAAAAGGCCAAGCTAAGGTCCTAGCCCTAAAGCCTTGCTACGATCATTGCGAATGCACCGTTCCCGGAGGTACTGCAATACCGGGCCGATGCGTGGAGTGGACAGAGCAAGCTCATATTCCATCTCCGAAATGCAAAAATCAAAGATAGTGACTTCATAGAAAGTACACAAAAGGCCAAGCTAAGGATCTAGCATCAAAGCCTATAACCACTGTACTGTCATAAGAAAGAAAGAAAGAAAGAAAGAAAGAAAGAAAGAAAGAAAGAAAGAAAGAAAGAAAGAAAGAAAGAAAGAAAGAAAGAAAGAAAGAAAGAAAGAAAGAAAGAAAGAAAGAAAGAAAGAAAGAAAGAAAGAAAGAAAGAAAGAAAGAAAGAAAGACAGAGAGAAGAGCTGTTAAATCAATACCATTTCTTATGTTTGGACACTACAGTATATCCCAACAGTGATCGACGAACACCATAAAAATCACAATCCTGGAAATTCTTTGATGAGTTTTAGTCTTATGTGGCATTCTGCTTCAAATTAAAACTGACATAACCCGATAATTTTAAAGAAAAACTAAAGAACATCTAAAGGCTTTATGTGAGTTTACTACTTTGATAACTTTTCGGTGAGTCTGAATGAGGGGGCGTTCCGATTAAAACTGTGACGTCCTCTCTCCACCAACATCTCGTATCATTGGACAGAGTACCCCCACCCTCACACGCAATTGGCTGTCATTTCATTCACTCATCTTCCATTACGGTCCCAGCGGTTAGCCACTTCCGCTTCTGTGTCAAACCCAAAGCTCTACTCTAAGTCCTTTTTCTGTCCACGCTACACAGGTAATACATATTTTTACCACTTTTATACTCTATATATATGTTTTAAAAACGGATGGAAAAGTTGAATTTTTGAATTGCATTTTTGTAACAGGCAAAGCTTCAGTGCTTTGTAGTTCTCCTCCTTCATAGCCGAAACGCTAACACGAAGGCTAGCTGTCAATATGCTCCTTGAAGAAGTGTCAGTATCGGTTGAATATTTTTGGTGTTCGTTATCGTAATGGCGAAGAATGAAACGAAAGTAGTTCACCAGACTTTAATCAACATTGTCGAATGGAGTTTGTTTGGAGTTATGCTGTATCAGCCAAATCGGTTTTTGTACAGTGGGTGTTAATGATAGTTAGCCAACTCAGCATTAGGAGCATTGTTATGGGCGTAACATAATAAGGGTGGTTTGCTGGAAAAATCCAATGAGCTGTGATTACCATAACATTTCTGATCATTTTTGTCCTGATCCGCCAAATTTTAAGTGTGGAATTAATGCCGCATTTCAGACAAACTGGATATGGCACAGGAGGTACTGTTGATTTATGTCAATGCTGCGAATCGCGCATCTTCCCGTGGGAACGTCCGTCGTTATTATCTCAACCACCTTGATGACAACCTCCTATGGAATTTTACTGCTTAAATAATGATCCTAAGCTTGTTCGACTTGGGACTGCTTCCTTCAAAATCTGCTTATGACCTTTAGCAAATGCCCCCTCCTTTGTGGGTCATTGATTTCGAGGTCCTTCCTACAATGCAGGGGTGTGAAAACACTCTATATTACCAACAGATTCTGTTTTATTAGGGGGAAGGAGATTTTTTTTTCCTGCCCAAATCCTCCCCCCCACTGTTAACTCCTGAATAAAAACTCCAAATGACCCCAAATTCACTGTGCAGACTTATTAATGCCAAAGAAGGTTACTCTAGAAGTTACAAGTCTGTATCTCCAACAGAGTCTGTTTTAGCAGGTGGGGGGGAGGATTTGGGCAGGAAAAAAAATCTCCTTCCCCCTAATAAAACAGAATCTGTTGGTAATATAGACTTATAACTTCTAGAGTAACCTTTTCTGTCTTTATTGAGTCAGCACAGTGAATTTGGGGTCATTTGGAGTTTTTATTCAGGAGTTAGCAGGGGGGGAGGATTTGGGCAGGCCAAATCCTCCCCCCCTGCTAAAACTGACTCTGTTGGGGATACAGACTTGTAACTTGTAGAGTAACCTTCTGTGGCATTAATAAGTCAGCACAGTGAATTTGGGGTCGTTTGGAGTTTTTATTCAGGAGATAACAGGGGGGGGGAGGATTTTGCCAGCCCAAATCCTCCCCCCCTGCTAAAACTGACTCTGTTGGGGATACAGACTTGTAACTTGTAGAGTAACCTTCTGTGGCATTAATAAGTCAGCACAGTGAATTTGGGGTCGTTTGGAGTTTTTATTCAGGAGTTAGCAGGGGGGGGGAGGAGCATTTTGCCTGCCCAAATCCTCCCCCCCCTGCTAAAACAGACTCTGTTGGAGATACAGACTTGTAACTTGTAGAGTAACCTTCTGTGGCAATAATAAGTCAGCACAGTGAATTTGGGGTCGTTTGGAGTTTTTATTCAGGGGATAGCAGGGAGGGGGAGGATTTTGCCAGCCCAAATCCTCCCCCCCCTGCTAAAACAGACTCTGTTGGAGATACAGACTTGTAACTTCTAGAGTAACCTTCTGTGGCATCAATATGTCAGCACAGTGAATTTGAAAACTTTCAGACGTTTTTCATAATATTTCTATTATTATTATTATTAATAGTAGTAATAAAAAACAAACTAGATTTGTCGAACACCTAATCAGTAACACATCACAAAGTGGAGGTATTCCTCTGTAGTTGGATCCCAAAACCAAAGAGCATAATAAGGTTTAAAGCGTGTCTTATTTTCCAAACAGTATAGACAGGGAAGTCCGATTTTAAATGAAAAATAAAACAACAACAATTTGTTTACACCGCGGGATCCAATGCAACCAGGGTTTCATTCACAATGAAAAAGACATTACATACGGATATTATAGTAAATCAAATAAATATTATTTGTGTACGATTAGTTGTGATTGCGGAAATCATAGCGTACATTGACGTTGGTGATTTTTTTATCCGCGTTAACAAACGCATTTTGTAGAATACGATCGTACTTTATTGTTTAAATAAATGCGTTATATAGACTAGGATCTCCCAATTATTATAATTAGCTCGCTTTATTTTGTTTTAAAGCGTATTATATAGAATACGATCGCTTTTGTCGGAAGCGTACATTGACGTTGGTGACATTTTCATCCGCGTTAACAAACGCAATTTGTAGAATACGATCGCGCTTCGCGCTTTATTGTTTAAATAAACGCGTTATATCGCGATTTATTGTTTAAATAAACGCGTTATATAGACTAGGATCTCCCAATTGTTATAATTAGCTCGCTTTATTGTTTTAATAAGCGTTTTATATAGAATAGGATCGCTTTTGTTGGAAGCGCAGCAGAATAGCAGAATGCGCGTTCACGCGAGGGGGGGAGGAATCTGCAGAGGAGTCGGAAAAGGGCACAACACAGGATCCAGACTTTCTGTTGTAAGGGTTTGGGGGGATCAGTAAAAGAAAATAAATTCTCGGTTTTTGTGTTGTTTTGCAGTACAGTACTCTGCTTTATCATTTACCTTTCTTAGACAATTATATTTTGTTTTGACATTTTTTATTTTTTTCCCACTGATCATAATATACAAGGTTCTTATGCATTTAAAAACAACATCGTTGATAAACAATTTTGTGTGTATATATATGTATATATATATATATATGTGTGTATGTACAGTATTATAATCACAGATAAAAAAATATATTTTCCAAATGTAACGACCCTCAATCATGCGCGACACAATGGTTCACAGTCACTCGGTTTATTGCCTGTATTCAGTAAACAAAACAATACAAAGAAGTCAGGGTGTCTGTGCACGACTGTATACGTCTTCAGCACGAGGTGATTGAGCTGAAGGTACAGCCAGCAGACAACATGCGAAAGTGAAACCTTAATAATAACAATGAACATAGCTTTCCCACATACCTGCATTCAGTAAACAAAACAATAGAAAGAAGTCCGGGTGTCTGTGCGACTGCATACGTCTAAGACATTAATAGAATCAGAAATACAAAAACGGGACATCACTCAACATGCCGCACATCATGGCGTGGTTGCATTTAAACATGTTGCATCACAGTAATCATTGTTTCAAGCTGCATTACTTTACTTTTAATTAGTGCTTTTTTATGCATCATTTAGCACAACTTGTATCAATTTATATACAAAAATAGTTTGTGAAAGCAGCTCCTATATCTAGCAAAATATGCATTTTTGCCCAAACTGATATTGGGCACAGCTTACCTTCAGCACGAGGTGATTGAGCTGAAGGTACGGCAAGCGCAGAAGCCCATTAAGTGCCGAACGAAAAAGACATTCGCACACGCCCACGGCTTAACAAATCAATGCGGTACCAGAATTTTAACAGTAATGCAACAAAAACACAGATTTTGTGTTTTGAGTTTTTTCTGGATTCTCAATCAGATTTAAACTTTGTTACACAAACAAATATTTATTCACCAACAATGCGGAAAATATTTTCATGTTAGGCATTGAATGCGCTAACTTGTTTATTTCAACAATAGAAAAAGTAAAGTCAAGTCATGCTTTTTTATGTGTGCAGCCTTTAATCATCAGAAGTCTCAAAGAGCTGCATGCAACTTTATACCTGAACTAAAGGTAAGATTGGGTCTAAAAAAAATCCAGTCCGAACCGAGCCCGCAGATATTAAAGCTCGATCCCTCTTGAGCCGGACCAAATAATTTGAACCAAACAAAAACGCAATGTTTCATAATTCATATGTGAGGACACAGGAGGAGCCTGGGCACTTTAGCTGACTGCCCACAAATTTCGGGGTGGGATGGGCTTAAGCTCTTACATCTAACCTGATCCATCTCACCACGATATACAAACTAAACACTGCCCTCTAGTGAACGGTAAGTGCATCTGTTTTGCATATTTCAAAAAAAAAAAATCATTACTTTTGATGAAAATGACCTAGCCCCTCGTTTCTTCTCTGAGATTTTTGGAAATTTATAGCAGACCAGATTAAATCATCCAACGGCCATATGCGGCCTATAGGACGTGTGTTTGACATGTTTGCTATGATGGGATGAGACGATTGCAGACGCTGTCCTACTTACAAGATAGGTTCTGGACGATCATTTGTAAGTTGAATTTGTTCATAAGTTGCTTCAGTGCTCTATTTTGTATGTTTAAGGTTTGTATAAGTATGTTTAAGGCTTGTATAAGTAACCTGTATTGTTTTGTACTAAATAATAAACAATACATAAAATAATATGCTCTATAAAGATAAATAAAGTCAAGGCTAACTTACTTTTGGAAGATAAGCTTTAAGAAGTCCTCCTCCGTGTTAAAGAGTGTCCGAAAAAAAGCGATCCAACCATTTTGACTACCACATCAAGCTTTCTCATTCAACTTTTATTTCAAAAACGGCTTGCCTCTTCTTTACGTTAGCCATATTTAATGGATGCATGAGATATTAAACAATAAAAATGTCAAAGTGCTTGGCGCGCTGAAGGTAGTACAGACATAGTATAGACAGTATAGAACGTTCACACACAAAATAGGAAGAGAAGGCGGATTTTTCTTCTGGATGGGTGCTGGGTGACCTCTCACAAAGAAGCACTCCAGTGCTTTGCTGTACTTGGAAAAAGGTGCACACAACACAAAATCCAACTTACAGCAATGTTCAGATATTTTTCGACATCCCGAAAAAAATGATCGTATCTACTGTTTATCGTAAGTCGAATGGTCATAAGAAGGGGAGCATCTGCTATAATTATTTATTAAAGTGTGTCGTGTTTGTTTTTTTCTTTTTTTTGTAAATTGAACCTTGAGTTTGCTGAGTCACATTTATTTGTATAGCCCTTAATTACAACACGTCTCAAAGGATTGTAAAGGCCACAGTTACAACATTCCCTCATATTAAACCTGAAAATTGATCTAACCTGAAGCCATCCATCCATCCATTTTACGCCGCTTACATGGGGTCGGGTCTCTGGCGCAGCAGCATCCTCAGCAGTAAAGCCTAGACCTCCTTATCCCCAGGCATGTGGGACTCTGGAAGCAGCTGGCAGGTATTTGCTGGCCAAGCGGAATGCGGCTTTGGAAGTCGCCCAGGCAAAAATCGGGCATAAGAGGAGTTTGGCGAGGCCATGGAAGCCAACTTTTGGACGGCTTTGAGGAAACTCTGGTCCACCTTCTAGCATTTTAGGGGGGTTAGCGGTGTGCCATCAACACTGTTCTTAGTGGAGATACGGCGCTGCTAACCTCGACCTGGGACATTGTGAAGCAGTGGGCAGAATACTTCGAAGACCTCCTCAATCCCTCCTCAGAGGACACAAAGCCTGGGGACTCTGTGGGCTTTCATATCTCTTGGGTTGAATTCTCTGAGGTGTTCAAAAATCTCCACCTAGGCAAGGCCCGAGGAGATGATGAGATCTGCCCGGACTTCATAAAGGCTCTGGATGTTGTGGACGTATCATGGTTGACACCCTTGCAACATCACGTGGACATCGGGAAAATTACTTCTGGACTGGCAGACACAGGTGGTGGTACCCCTTTTCAAGGAGGGGACTGAAGAGTGTGTTCCAACTACAGGGGAATCACACTAGGCCTCCCTGCTAAGGTATATTTGGAGGCACCGGAGAGGAGGGTCCATCAGGAAGTCGAATCTCGGTTTCAAGAAGAGCAGTGTGGTTTTCGTCTAGGCTGTTGAACAGTGAAGTGGCTCTACACACTCTGCAGGGTTCTCGAGATTGCATGGGAGTTTGCCTATCCAGCCTAAATGTGTTTTGTGGACTAGGAGAAGGCATTCAACCCTGTTCCCCGGGGAGCCTTGTGGGGGATCCTCTGGGAGTACATGTATTATTGCAATGTGTTATTGCAGTCATATCCGGGTTGTGCCCTGTTTGCCTGATTCCAAAGTTTGGTCCGTATTGTCGGTGTTGTGGAAATTGCAGGTTCGATAAACGAGAGAAAAGTCTTCTCATATGTGGATAAGTAAGTCTGATTTGTTTTCAGTGGAAGTTGGACTATACCAAGGCTGGCCTTGTCACCGATTCTGTTGATCACGTTTATGAACAGTATTTCTAAGCGCAGATTTGGCAGGGAAGCCTCATTACTGAATCTCTGCTTTTTGAAGATGATGTGGTATTGTTGGCTTCCTCAAGCCGTGATCTTCAGCTCTCACTGGTTCACAGTCGAATGTGAACAGGCTGGGATGAGGCTCAGCACCTAAGTCCGGTTCACAGCCGGATCAGGGTGGCATACTCCTTCCGGGGTTGGGGATGAGATCCTGTCCCGTGCGAATGAGTTTAAGTATCTCGGGGTCTTGTTCAGGTGTAAGGGTAGGATCGAACGGTAGATCCACAGATTGATCGCTGCAGCATCTGCCGTCATGCGCACCCTGTACCAGTCCGTCACGGTGAAGAAAAAGCTGAGACAAAAGGGAAAGCTCTCTATCTACCGATCGATCCAGTTTCTTACCCTCACCTATGGTCATGAACTGTAGGTCATGACCGAAAAAACAAGATCCCGGATACAAGCTGCTGAAATGAGTTTCCTTCGCAGGGTGGCTGGGCCCTCCCTTAGGCATAACAGGGTTCCCGCGGATCCTTGAAAAGTCTTAAAAGGCATTGAACTGATTCATTATTCTAAAAACAAGGCCTTGATTGGCGTTAAAATGTCTTAAATCCAATTTCCAAAAATTCTCAAAAATGTGAACACATTAATAAGATTTATATTTGATTGAGCTAAAAATGATTTTGTAAAATGTATTATTTGTGGCAACATCAGGTGACCACAGTAATGGAACTATGATAAGGGTGATGTGCTGTCAGTCAGGCCTTTCGGAGCAGTTAGATTTCTTTGGTCGACCCACAATACACATAGCAACTTCCGACGGAGTTTACTCTGGACCAAGGGTAAATTTCATTAGAGCTTTTTTAATACAATTTTCGCCATGGGTTAAAGCTGTGCTAGGTAAGGTGTACGATGTATTGTGTGCAAGAAATATTGGTGTTATTTTGTTTTGTTCGTTCAATTGTGGGTTTTTTTTTTGTCGACTTAGTCTTAAACTTTTTTTCTAAAAGGCATCTAAAAAGTATTTCAAAGTCTTGAATCTAACTTGCCTTTAGCTGTAGGAATCCTGGACAAGGTGAGAAGCTCAGTCATCAAGTAGTCTTTCATTGTCTATTTGTTAATAAAGGGATCTTTCCATCCAATTGGTTCTGAAACATACACAAATAAATAAAGGGTTCTGGTAACTCCTCAATGCAGGGTATTCAACATTTTCAAGATGAGAGCTACTAATTGGCGCAAAGGGTACACTGTTTGATATGAATTTCTAAAACAGTAACCTAGCTAGATGCCTTGCTAAATAGCTTAAAATGTAGCTCGATAGGTAAAAATGTGAAAGAGTAAAAAGCTAAAAGGGGGCTATATAGCTAGCTAAAAGATTAAAAATCAAACTAAATAGCCAGATTCAAAGCTAGATAGCAAGCTAGAAAGGAGGCCAAAATGTAGCCTGATAACTAGCAAAAAAGGTAAAATGTTAGTTAGATAGCATGCAAAAAATGTAAAAATCTAGCTGGATAGCTTGTTAATAGCTAAATAGGTCTGAAGATGGGTACCTACAAAGCTAAAAAAACAGCCAGATAGCCAGCTAAAAAAATGCACATTCTTTGCTCATTCACTTTATTAAATCCATAAATTTGATTTTAGTTTATTGTGTTAATTTGTTATTACCAGGTCAATTATGTAAAATAGGGTTGATTAGGGGCAGCACAGCGGCGCAGTGGCTAGCGCGTGTGCGGCATAGTTCTGAGGTCATGCGATCGAACCTCCTGTGTGGAGTTTGCATGTTCTCCCCGTGGTTGCCCATGCTCTGGGCACTCCGGTTTCCTCCCACATTCTAAAAAGGTTAATTGGCCGGTCCAAATTGTCCCTAGGTGTGAATGAGCTAGTGAGTTGTCTGTCCCTGTGTGCCCCACACCTGGCTGGCAACCAGTTCAGGGTGTCCCCTGCCCACTGTCCGAGGATGGCTGGAATGGGCTACAATACCCCCGCGACCTTACTGAACATAAGAGGTGCAAATAATGGATGGGTTAAATAGACTCATTCAACCAAAAAAAAACAAACCATTTTATTAGAAAACCACAATGTCCTAGCACTGGTAAACTATTTTCAAAAAGGTCAGCGGGCACCTTAACTTTCCATTGGCACCATTTCGGAGACCCCTACCCTACTTCAATCTCTGCTGTGGCAATGTAAGGAGGCACTGCAAGGGAAACATTGTGTTTTTTTTTTTCACTTAAGCAGACTAGTTTGGGCCATTTGTTGTAGGGCTGCAGCTGCTAAAAAGGTTTATATTTGGATATCCTGCAAAATCTTTTACTCTAATTGACACTATTTCTGTATAACAACACTAAAAAACACAACCCCCCACATTATATAAAGTAAGAACTACAGTTTACTGTATTTTCTTCCCGAGAAAAGGTGAGATCTCTTTTCGGTGATGTGACTTCTGCACATTAGTGTTTTGTTGGGTAAAAGGGGTTGTTTCATTCGTTGTTTAGAAATGTGCCAATGAGAAGAATAGTTTTTTCAGAAATATCATTATTAAAGTGTTTCAAGTCAATTTTATATTATTAGACTTACTTTGAAAAGAAGTTTTACTTGCACTCTAATGATTTTACAAGTGTCTTAAATGTCTGAGACAGGAAAGAGGTTTTGCAAACGCATGACATCAAGGCCACATATTTCAACAGATTTGAAAGGATTTGTTGCAGCAGTAGCCAAACTAATGGGAAAGTGAATAGCTGATGAGTGTTATTATTATTATTATTGTTGTTGTTTTTGTTGTTGATGATGTTGATTAAATCATTTTATGGTTCTGTGTGAAAGGTTTCAGGTTTAAAACCTATTGGTACTTGAAATTTACCAGATAAAAGGATGAACAAAAATGTGCAACAAGACCCTTACTGTTGAAAAATCTTATCAGTTCTACATTATTCCTAAGGCAAGTATGCTAATTGATGTGGACGGCTGATTCCTGTTTTGATGGTTTTATCTTGGTTTAAACAAGTCAAGGTTTCATTAGCTGTGTGGGGATGTCTAAGCAGGGCTTTCTATTATTGCTTTCAGAATTTAGCAAATTAGCCGTTGCTTAAATACTTCCAATGAACCTTTTATTTTCTCCGCTCAAATGGGAGAATTAAGCTGTTACTCTCCGGCTGGGCCAGCATGGATTTTTCTTTTTCCAAGCATCATAATTTAAATTTAGAAAAACTTCCAATACTTTTTTGAGGGGTTTACAATACATGTTTGTGCCCATTGTTACTTAAGTACATCTTAAGTACAAAAATCTTGTTGTTAAAAGATACAAGGAAAAATCAGTCCGTAACTTATATCCAATTTCTAAGGCTTTGTCCATGACTGAATTCAATTTTTTTGTTTGTTTGTTTTATCAATGATGACTCAGAGTATCTGGCAACCCAGATTGTATTTAACAAGTGGGCTGTGACCTTACAAAATAGTTTGCACGACATTGATTCTGTTGTCATTGTCTCTAAAACTAAAATACAAAAAATAATATTTTTGGGGGTTTTCGATACCTTGTTGTGCCAATTGTAACTAGTAGTTATTTAAAGAAATCTTGAGTAGAAAAAAAATCTTGTTAATAAAAAAGATAAAGAACGATCAGTGCCTAAATTATCTCCAATTTCTGTGGGCCAGTCCATCAATGACTTAACATTGTTTTATTATTTTTCTTTAACAACAATACTTCAGAGTATCCGAGTATTCTTTGTACGGTGTTTAACAATTGGGTTGTGGCACCACAAAATAGTTAGCAACACCTTGATTTTGTGTTATCCTTTTTGAGCATGTGCCTTGCTTGTTCTGTTAACAGCAGAAAGGGAAAGGGAGAAGAACAATATTTTCATTGTGTGATCAGTTATATATTCCTGATCGACCAGTATAAGCATCGATATTGAAGTTTGAGTTCAAAAATAATTGTGCACCAAATATATACAGAAATGTGTAGTATTGCCTCATTTTTTTCCGGGGGGTTGTGTTCCAAAAACATTCAACGATAGTAGAAACCATTTATCTTCCTGTTCTGTCCTTCAGAAACCATATATTTTCTATTATGAAACTTTTTTTTTTTTTAAGATCACAGAGCCACTACAGAGCACCAAAGACCTGCATGTAGCTTCAGAACAAGTTCAACTGTTCTAGAATTCCAACTTTGTTAGCGATAGAAAGCATCTTACTCTGTTTAGCCACTCAGAATGCAGAACACAAAAGTAATCCGCGATACAGCAAGGGATTACTGTATTTCACATTTTTCATTTGATTACATTTATGGAAATGGGAAGAAAATGTCTGTGTCGACGAGTGATAATGGGAACATATAATATTACAACTTTCTTCACCAATTATGATAACTACAAAACATTTGCAATTTGCCAATGTAAAAGGTACCAATCAATGGTGATGCATTTAATTCCCTGTTTTATATTTTGCCACTTTTTAGAAAATCATTTTGTCTACATCTGAGACATTTTGAACAAGTTTCCTCTATCGTGGAAAATTCCTGTTGTGAGATCAGTCAAGGCAGGGATTCTTTTGACGTTGCTTTTGACTTCCACTTTTAGTCTGTCCATATTTTTAATTTTTAAAATGTAACACTAATATCACATTACCTGACATCCGACATTGTCTCCGTATCTTACTGCAGGCAAACAATTTTCACTGGCGTTCTTCTCTATTGATCCATCCTAAGCATTTTTCCGAAACAAAGCACAAATACTGTGCTGTGGCTGCGGTGACGATCCACAGAGAACCTTGACTGAT
The DNA here is from genome assembly GCF_059441175.1 of Urocampus carinirostris. Taxonomy (NCBI): domain Eukaryota; kingdom Metazoa; phylum Chordata; class Actinopteri; order Syngnathiformes; family Syngnathidae; genus Urocampus; species Urocampus carinirostris. The sequence continues at coordinate 41,345,029 of NC_142351.1, forward strand.
AGGATTCTATCTAGATGAACTTTGAGGTTGTCATCAAAGAGAAAATGTGTTAGAAGCTGACCAGAAAGAGGCCCAATTTGTCAGCGTTGACTTCAGAAGATGAGCAATGAGGATGAATTCTATGATGCCGTTACAGGTTGGTGCTCACAGCTTAGTTGTCTTTGTTCTCAGGTCTACAACTATCTTTAAAATAAATGCAAGCAATTCATCCGAGCAAACTACACTGTTTCTGCGTTTCACAGGCATGGATTCTGACGAGTCATATGAAGGTGTTTCAGAGTCCAGTTACAAAGATGCACTGGTGTATGACAGCAGGAGGAACAATGGATCAAAGCCGCAGGAGAACGGAGTCAAGAAACACAGGTATTGCTGCATTCCTGGAACACGTTTTAGACACTGCATCTGTCTTTAGCTATAAGTGTAGCTGATTCAATGCACCAGTGACAATTTAAACCCTGAAGTTAGTGTCTTTTTTGGTTGTTATTTGAAGTTGTGTTAGTGGCTAGTAGAGATTTTGAGATAACCATTTGTGAACTGTACTTGCACTTGACTTGGGGCCAGTCCAAGATGTTTAATTGACTCCTTAAACCAGCCAGCCTCAGATGCGGCAGTACAGCAATTTGATGGGTGGATATACTTGTCAATTCATACTTTTTGTTTGTTTTGGTCCAGATAAAACTGTTGCAAATGCATGCTGTGGTTCACAGTACCAATTTATTTTACTGCAGACTGGGCAGATAATGCTTCTTGTTCCGATTACAGACTATTTGGACAACATGCTTTGCCTATGCTCAATGCCATGCAGAGAGCCTAGTGATTTTTCTATACAGTGTGTGTCATGAATGTCTTAATTTTAAAAAGATTAGTCGGTACAAATGGCTGGGAGTTTGCAATGTACCATTCCAAAGTGGCGCAACCTAGTCTCCTTTTTTTGCTCAAGACATGCAAAATGTGGTAATTCATATAATATGTAATTCATATAATATGTGCTTTGCGCCCGACAGACTTGCACTCTGATTGAAGAAAAGCCTTACAAGTGTTAGATTCATGAGACATTTGCTCTTTTCTTTTCTCCTTTTTCTGCTCTAGGACATCATTACCGGCACCCATGTTTTCCAGAAACACAATTAGTATCTGGAGTATCCTTAAGAAATGTATTGGAATGGTACGTGTATGGATCTCATCATTTACTTTTTATCACATATTGTCTAGTAGTTGTTGGATCATTTTTTTGTGTTCCAAGTTTGTTTTCACATGACTCTCTAAACTTGTTGTCTTTAACAACTAGGATTTTATTATATACAGATTTTTACCAGTTATATTTTATATATATATTTTACTTACAATTACACTTTTTGCTATAGCATAGACCAAGTCGATTACAAACATTATTTTTTTTTCTACTTTCACAGGAACTCTCCAAAATCACAATGCCCATTGTCTTCAATGAGCCTCTCAGTTTTCTGCAGAGAATCACAGAATACATGGAACACACTTACCTCATCAACAGAGCCTGCTCGTTGTCTGACTCTATAGAGCGCATGCAGGTAAGACACTGGCACTCCCATTTCATATTTCTTTGGTGAACTGGCGAACAAAAGCACAAGTTGACTGCTTTTAGCAGGGCCTTACAAACACTAAAAAACACCTGATTTAATAATAAGGCATGATGTATCAGTACTCTATTAATAGTCTCAGGCCAAAAGACTGACTTTTGTCGTCTGTCTTGATAAAGAAAATGCTTCAGATTTTTTATACTTAAATTGCGATAACAAAACAGTCCTGGGCACTGTTTGGAAATGTAATTTGAGTGCTGTTTGAAGAGGGCTAGGCTTCAACGCAGCATGTAAGAAATGCTATTAATATAAATCCGCCCTTAAAGGACCAGTTCGAACATTTTCTTCTCAGGAAAAAAACGGAAAACCAATTGACATCTTGGGAGTGTGGACAACACAGCATCTACTGCATTGAATTGTTTTTTTTACTGGATGTATATATAAAACAGCTTTGAATCACAAACATGAAATTATTCAGCTGCTACATATAGCAAACTTTGAAACAAAAAAAAAATCAACCGACCTCCTATTCATGTGTCCTGATTGTTTTGCCACATGTGAGGCATGTGGCAAAACAATGGATGATTCAATAAAACTATGAACTATATCCTATTATTGTGCTTTTTGCTCCTGAGCCTTGACTTCACAGCGTTGCCATATAAAAGGCGTGAACATCATCCAGATTTTCACACACAGTTATAAGATGGCATTTGTGACGTACGGACGATGTTTGCTTCTCACATATTTGTACCACACAAAGCATTCAACATTGTTTTCTCAGAAACCTCTCTTGTATGGGATTTAGCCAAAAAGACATTTAAAAGACTCGTCTATTTTCCAATGTCCCATAGAGTGGTATAAATTATATCATAATGAGCCCAAGTACATTGTGAAAATACTAGGTCACTTTGCATCTACAGTGCATCCGGAAAGTATTCACAGCGCTTCACTTTTTCCACATTTTGTTATGTTACAGCCTCATTCCAAATCGTATTAATTTAATCTCTTATCTTAAAATTCTACACAAAATACTCCATTATGACAATGTGAATTTTTTATTTTTTTTTACTTTTTTTGAATTTATTAAAAATAGAAAACTGAGAAATCACATTTACATAAGTATTCACAGCCTTTGCCATGAAGCTCAAAATTGAGCTCAGGTGCATCTTTTTTCCACTGATCATCCTTGAGATCTTTCTACAGCTTAAATGGAGTCCACCTGCAGTAAATTCAGTTGATTGGACATGATTTGGAAAGGCACACGCCTGTCTATATAAGGTCCCACAGTTGAGTGTGCATGTCAGAGCACAAACACCAAGCATGAAGTCAAGAGAACTGTCTGTAGACCTGCGAGACAGGATTGTCTTGAGGCACAAATCTGGGGAAGGATACAGAAAACATTCTGCTGCTTTGAAGGTCCCAATGAGCACAGTGGCCTCCATTATTCGTAAATGGAAGACATTTGGAACCACCAGGACTCTTCCTAGAGCTGGCCGGCCTTCTGAACTGAGCGATCGGGGAAGAAGGGCCTTAGTCAGGGAGGTGACCAAGAACCCGATGGTCACTCTGTCAGAGCTCCAGCGTTCCTCTGTGGAGAGAGGAGAGCCTTCCAGAAGGACAACCATCTCTGCAGCAATCCACCAATCAGGCCTGTATGGTAGAGTGGCCAGACGAAAGCCACTCCTTAGTAAAAGGAACATGGAAGCCTGTCTGGAATTTGCCAAAAAGCACCTGAATGACTCTCAGACCATGAGAAACAAAATTCTCTGGTCTGGTGAGACAGATTGAACTCTTTGGTGTGAATGCCAGGCGCCCTGTTTGGAGGAAAGCAGGCACCGCTCATCACCAGGCCAATACCATCCCAGTGGTTGCTGACCACTGCCATAAAGTCTTGGTTTGAGGTTCTTTTAGCTTGACTATGTGAGAGAAATTACTTTGTAAAACCATCTGTGTGACTAACGCTAACACAAAAAAATGTTATTTGTAATTGCTTCTTCAGGCTGTTGCTGCGTTTGCTGTATCAGCGGTTGCATCACAGTGGGAGCGAACTGGAAAACCTTTCAATCCTCTTCTTGGAGAGACCTACGAACTCACCAGGTACACACTAGCTGTACACTCATGCATTGTGTTCACACTAAATAAGCCCCCGATAAGCAGGTAAGCGCCTTGCATTGCTGACGCGATACACATTGTAAAGCGCTTTGGGAAGTCTTTGGTGACTTGAAAAGCCCCATATAAATGCAGTCCCATTTACTTGATGCTCCTCCGTGTCCATCTAGAGAGGAGCATGGCTTTCGGCTGATCTCGGAGCAGGTATCGCATCATCCCCCTGTGAGTGCCTTCCATGCCGAGAGCCTGACAGGAGACTTTGTGTTCCATGGCTCTATATACCCCAAACTCAAATTTTGGGGGAAGAGTGTTGAAGCAGAACCCAAAGGAACTATCACTCTTGAGCTTCTTAGGTAAGCCAAATAAATGCAACAGTCTTGTTTTCCCTTGGAATGCATATGTTATTCATTATCACGTTTTTTTTCCATTTGTGGGTTCTATATTCAATTTTATGTCTTCTACCCAAGGCACAATGAGGCCTACACATGGAGTAATCCAAACTGCTGTGTTCACAACATCATCCTGGGAAAACTATGGATAGAGCAGTATGGCTCTGTAGAAATAGTCAACCACAGGTAATCTTCATACATTTTGTTTCATTGTCGATAATTTGATGAGCGGACTTTGTTTGAATTCTAAAAAAAACATTTTGGGTTATAGCGCCAGTTGCAGCATATATAGAGGACCTAAGAATAACTACCCCAAATTGTTTTTTTTTTCTGGGGATTTAAGTTATTTTGTCAACACCTTATCAATCAGTGTTATCACGAGCCCTGGATTGCATAGAAACATAATTCCCCCAAATAGTTGTTAGATTCACACACAAATAAACAATAAAAATAAACGCGTGAATAATACATGTGTCCATTCATTTTTTCACTTAGAGTGTGTCATTTGAGATTTCCTTAAACTGAGTTCAAAGACCCTTTATAATTTTTTCCACAGCACTTGTCTGCTTTTATTGTACATGCAACACATTAAGTAGAAAGAGTGTGACTTAATGGCCGTCATTGCAGTTTTTTGTTAGTTTACCATGAAAATGGTAAAAGTAAGAAGAAAAGACCTGTTTAAAATGGGCACGAAACCCCCAAAAAGATTAAAAAAAAAAAAAAAAAAGTTTGAGTGCCTCTAAGAATTGCACGTGCTTTATTAATAAGCTGTCTTTTTCTTTAAAAGCCTGCGTTAATTTTCCTTGCAAAATGCTCCCAAAAAGTCCAGGAATTTTTAAGAGGATTACCACACTGTGATGCGTTTATTCCAATGCATTTAATTGATTAAGTCAGTCTTAAGTACCAGATAAAAGGTAACAAATGCTTTCCCACCCCTAATTTGATTTTTAACCAACTTTTATCCTTCATCTTGTGTTATATAAGTTTTCTTTTTTTTTGTGATTGTTTACAAGTAAAGATGCAGCAACTGAAACATTTCACCAGTTTATGAAGTATAGCCTTTTACATTCTCTGTACCAATTTGTCCAATTACATTTTGAGCCCCTAAAAAGTGTGTGTTTGGATTTTTTTTTCATAATTCGTTCTATTTCAGTCGGATGTTGTTGTTCAACCAGTTGAAGTCATTATTATTCTGCAATTCGATTTCCTTTCAAATCCAATGTGGTTGCTGTAGAGCCCAGCTTGTGAAAATTGTGTTTGTCCAGATATTTTCGAGTTTAACTGTATGTATTCTCAGCTACACTTACAAAATGTCTCCAGCACCTGTTCAAGATATTCAACTAGGGGTTTAGTGAAAAAATGACACATGAACGTCCCATAACAAATACTTCTCAAACAATCACAGTCAGTCCAAGGGTGCCTAATCAAATATTTGTCTTTGGTTTTCCAATAAAGGCCTACAATGGTTGCTTTATGTACTCAGTCAAATTAATATTCACAACCTGATTGATTTCAGGGCATAGTCACAATCATGTTTTATTCAATTTTTTTGCATTAACTACTATGTAATACAATATGACAATATCAGACACATGTTTTTTGTGTGTCAAAGCACAATGTTTTTCATTGAGGTTGTATATGGTTCACATAATTTATGAAGCAATGTGCTTACTTTTGTCTACACAGCACCGGAGACAAGTGTGTGTTGAATTTCAAGCCTTGTGGGATGTTTGGCAAAGAGTTGCACAAAGTGGAGGGATACATCCAGGATAAAAGGTTAGCCTTCAGGATTGTGTAACTTTGTCACCCGTGATATAATTTCTATGTCTAGTTTTCCCAGAAATCTGATTTCTTATTTGTAATCTGATCCTCTGCTCATGTTTCAGTAAAAAGAAGCTTTGTGTTATCTATGGGAAGTGGACAGAGTGCATGTGGAGTATTGATCCTCTGTCCTATGAGTCTCACAAGAAAGCCGAGAAGAAAGGAGACAACAAGAAGCCTAAGCATGTAAATTGATCAATCCTAAGCACTCAAGTGTCTTATTGTGCGTCAGCCTTCTTGGCATGCACATTCTTGGTACAAAATGTTATTTGTAGATTTGCAATGTGATTTCTCAGTTTATTTACTTCCCCTTTCCAGGATGAGCCAGTTGGATCAGAGAACGATGATGCTGATGACATGCCAGAAGTCCAAGAAACGGTGTCTGCCATACCAGGAAGTACTCTGCTCTGGAGGATTGATCCAAGACCAGCTCACTCTGCTCAGGTATGTGTGGAGGACACACAGGTTTCCGTGTACGAAAAATGTAAACGGATTATTTGCTTATTCCTTTATGTTTAGATGTACAACTTCACCAACTTCGCAATGTCTCTTAATGAGCTGGAGCCTTGCTTTGAGGCCATCTTGGCCCCGACAGATTCCCGCCTCAGACCTGACATTAGAGCCATGGAAAATGGGAAAATGGGTAATTTTATTATTAATAGGGTTCATACAGGTGTTTGAAATCTTTGAAAATACTTGAATTTTAATATTATTTTCAAGGTTTTAAACGTGTTTCCATTTTGGGTGACGTGCTTGTGAATATTTACATTTGTTGCCATGTTCCTTAACAAGTCTGCTTAAAAAGACGCCAACACTTCTCCCTGGTGGCTTTGCTTTGCTATTGTATTTATTCTTCTCTCCTAATCATCGGCAGCTGGAGTGAGTTTTGTATGGTATCGTCCTATTAAATGTCAAGGACAGGTGCATGCTACACCTTAACATGGCACTTTGAAGTGTGTATTAGTGCAAGGATTACATATGATTTATGGGCGATGCAAAAAAATAAGGAAGCATTTCCCAGTGGTAAATTATAATGGGAAAACTTCCTGCAACTAAAAAAGTAAAAATTTACATATTACTGTCATTTTTACACCCGTATAGGGAGAGATTTGTCTCAAAAACAAACATATTTGCTATTTACTTATAATATAAAATCTTGAAAACGCAAAAATCAACAACAAATAGAATTGTGGCTCTGCAAATTACTTAATCACACTGGATTTGTACTTCTCACGGTACTGGAGCAATTGAAACATTGGCTTGAAAGTCCTTAAAAAGTGCTTGAATTTGGGTCACTTTTTGGAGAAAATAATGGCCCGTTAATGTTAGGATAGTGAAAGTTTGTCGCCATCTTTTGTATATCTCTGTCATTACCTCATACAAATAACAACCGGATTTACAATTAAAACTGACTTTTCAGATGAAGCAAGCCAGGCGAAAGAGAGGCTGGAAGAGAAACAGCGAGCTGCCAGAAAGCAGAGGGCAAAGAACGAGGAAGAATGGTCTACAAGGTCTGTCACTTGCTTTTTTTTCACACAATCACACATTTTCTAGATTTAACACATTCTTTCTCATTCTCTTGCTGTCGTGTTCTCCCTCTTTTTTTTCTTTCTCACACACTTGCATCTAAGTGGGAGTGGCCAGCATCATGTCTGATATGAAAACCTAGATGAAATTAAATGAAATGATCTGCATTTATATAGCGCTTTTCAAGTCAAGACTTCCCAAAGCACTTTACAGTGTGCTTCAGATTTCCCAATAGCGGCCGTGCACCTATGTAAGGCGCTAACCTGCTTATTGGGGGCATTAGGGGTTCAGTGTCTTACCCAAGGACACTTCGACATGTAACACGGAGGAGCCGGGATTCAAACTGCGATCTTTTGATCCCAAGACGAGCGCTCTACCTCCTGAGCCACTGCCGCCCCCAAATGCAGCATTTGTAATTAAATAGGGATTTTTGTCCGGGCCGTGGAACAGAGGACCAGCTTTACACATTCTCACGGTCCTCAATTGTTCATGGGAGTTTGCCTATCAGGTCTACATGTGTTTTGTGGACTTAGAGAAGGCTTCGTCCGTGTTCCTTTAGTAGCCATATGGGGGGGTGCTCTGGGAGTATTTTGTACTGAACAGTCTTATCAGGGCTTTGTGGTCCCCGTACGCCCGGTGCCAGAGTTTGGGCAAATTTCTGGGCAGATTCTTTTCGAGTGGAAATTGGACTAACTTGTATGAATATAGTACAGAATATCCAAACAATACTTTTTATAAACAACACAAGCGTCCTTTACTTGCAAAATAACAGTTTATTGCAAAAACATTGAACTTATACATGAACAATGCATGAACTTTGCAGCATCTTGTGTTTCTGGTGAATTGATCACACGATTCCCTCACCTTGGTTTTCGTGTTCCCTTGGGCAAACACGTTCCTGGGGACGTGCAAGTAACGTTCATTTTAAAAGGGAAAAGCTCTGTTGAAGTGTTAACAGCTGCGGTATCTGCACATGTCTCTTAACTCTCACCACACTGCTTCACCACGCTACTTGCCACATGGGACCGCCTTAACACACTCATTTACCGGATAAAAGAAGTGAACTTCCTCAATGTATGGACAAAGGTCTGATCAAAGCCACTCCTGCCATCCTATGATGATCTATCATACTGTCACCATCCCCAAATGCTTGATACTAACCAATGAGCAGCGTCAAACCCTTTACAACTTATTTTTCTTTTTTTAAACATAACAGTTAAAACATATTTTTACGTTTTGGCTCTAAGGGACAATACTTTTGCAAACATATTCATACATTATGGCATGAGTTAATGATGGCAACTGTTGTTTCAACTATTTATTGATCACTGTGCTTTGGACTTTTGTTTTCTGTGCGTTTTTTTCTAAAGATGGTTCCAAATGGGCACCAACCCATGCACTGGCGCACAAGACTGGAACTACTGTGGCGGTTACTTCAGTAGGAATTACCATGACCTGCCTGATATCTACTGATGAAACTGCAAGCCTTCACCCTCCACCACTTTCACACGCCTTTGTCATGACTTAGAGGGACAAAATGTAACCCTTTGCCATTGCACACATCCAGCAGAGATAGGAAAAACTTGCACAAAGACTTCTCATTAGTTGCCTCGTCTTGTCATGCGTACTTTTTCCCTATCTTGGATTTTGGCAACTTTAGTCGCATGAGCTATAAATGCTCAATGATGTTTTTTTTTTGTTTTTTTTTTTTCATATGTCACCAATATAAGGGCCCACGATGGAATGTGTGTAGTTTTTGTCATTAATGCAGCATTCTTTATTTTGAAAGGGGTAAAGAAACAGGATGACGAAAAGTCTTGAGCAAAGGTCGTTTCCTACTTCTCCGATTAAGAAAACAAACCTGACTGAATGTTTAAAACAATGGAATGTTTGTAAAGTTACAGAATAATTCCATTCCAATGTCAAATAAAATAACTATTGGTATACCAAGACATTTGAGATTGTCAAGGTAAAAATGACTAAAAGAAGGACCCTAATAACATGTTATTTTAAATCTTTACATTTTAGTTTACCTTCCCTTTGAATGTTGTAGTAGTAAAAACAAAATACAAAAAAAAAAGAAAAATACTGAACTGTAACCCGGCAAACATTCCTAACCCCAAATCTAGTAAAATATTTGGACTTACTTCATAAGATGCAAACCTTTAGCCACCATTAAAGATAATTTAATAAAAACAGGTATTTTTTTTCGATGGCCTCCCTCTTATTTCTTTAAAAAAGCACTTAACACGTTACCAAATTTCCATATCTGTGCCTGTTGATATGTCAACATTTCTTTGTCTTGTAAAGCGTAATATGTGTCACACAGACAAAACACTAAATTCAATGCCGTATTGAGATAGACCATATTCGTCTAAAACACACAACGGTACAACACTCTTGCACATATTCCGAAAAAACATGTCATCAAGGTCCAATCCTTTTGTATGTATTTTTGTTTTATTTTTCCAATAGTCTTCAGTTGACTTTTAGCCTCCTTTTGGATTATGTGGTTCTTGTTTGTGTACAAATGTTACACAGAGATAAGCGCATGCAAGATGAAAAACTTTGTGCAATTGATTTATTTTTATGGTTTATTGTATTTAAAATATTTTTTTTGGTGAGATCATAGCATTTTTTATTTTTTTTGGGGGGTGGGGGGGCTGGAGGATCAGTGGACTGTATTGGAATACTGTGGATAGCTTGGTAGTCTTGTACAGGATAATGTCTACTAATAAAATCCTTAATTTCATTTTGGCATGAACTTTTTTTCAAGCTAAATATAGAAAATTGGAAAATATTCAAGCATACAATTGTTTTTTTTCTGAAAGGGAATAATGCATTTAATACCATGTAGTGGTGAAGACATTTATTGCCACAATTTTAACATCACAAATTATGCATTTTCAAGCTTAACTAATCACAACATATTATTTGGAATGAACCAAAAAGGATAACTCACTGAAAAAGCCCATAATTATGGCATGCTAAAACAAGCTGGATTGGCTACCAGAGGTGGGCGGATCGCTTCTAATATTAATTTTATCAATACTAATCAAGTACTTGGAACGGATCAATACTATTGTTCTGGGAAGGATACTTGGCTCTTCCACCATTTTTTTCAAAGCAATGTTTCCCTGCCTAGATAGCGCAACCCTCTCTCTCTCTCGCTCTCTCACCCAGCGCCGTGTGCAACTAATAAGTCTATGCTTGAGTCTGTGACTGACACCCACACTTTTATGACGACTTGACCTGGCCATTGTCTGGTCTGCTACATCCAGCCTGCAAGACAGAAAGGACGACGGAGAGTTAAGGCCAGCGCAACCCTGGCCCCAACGCAAGGGGAATTTGTCAATGAAGCCTATGGCTGCAGAACGCCAAAGACGTCAACTCCTGCACACCTGAAGTCGTTTTCGTTCCAAATGCACTGTTTTCAGCTCTCCAAGTTGCCTAGGTCACGTGACTAGCCACTACCACAGAGCCAGATAGCATTTACAAATATGAGTACCTATTTACTACTGCGCTGGAAAAAAATGCGTTGTGTCAAATGTAAGCCCTGTATTTGACAGCCCCAGACTTGCTGTCATTTGTGGTTGCCTCATGGGGGTGCTGTAGCCAATTCTAGCTGTCTTCGGGTAGTGGGCAGGGGTACACCCTGAACTGGTTGAACATTGCTTGCATTGGAAATTAAGCCTGGATCGCGGCGGGGAGGGCACTGACATGTTACCACTAGGCCAGTAGTAGTCCTGTTTCTGAAAAAAAAAAACATGTAAATCTTTGGAAACAGAATCAAAAGGCTTTCTAACAACTTTATGGTCAAAATATTGCTGAACTCATTCAATGCCAGACTACTCTCAAATAGGACGTGCATTGGCTACATTTTTACTCATTTTTGAAGGCTTACAGACAATTTAGTTCTTTAGCTGTCTTTGCATGGGACATATCAAAAGAACGCTTCAACCTTTATTTTTCATATTAAAAAAGTTTCTAACTTTTACTATTGTCAAGTAAACATCTGATAAACATTGCAAGTTCCTTTAAAATACTTGTTTCCAAGAAAACTTTCGAGAATAACGGCCTTAATGTAGTGCTCTTTTTTGTTTTGCATTTGTGATACACCCAATATTTAAACATCCTATTGACCCGAGGGCACTTTGCTCGCAAAATAAAATGTTATTGGAAGAACACTTAACTTATGCATGAACAATGTAAGTACTTTGCAAGAAAGCTGCAGCGCCCGATGTATCCGGTGATGTGATCAAAGTATTTCTGTCACTCTGGCTGCCCCCACACTTTCAATCGCTAAATAAAGGAAGCAAAGCAACACCATCAAACTTGATATGTGGATAGTTGGCGCTAGTTTATATTTACTCAGTTTGGGTATTTTTTATTTTGAAAACTATAAATGCTAATAGTTGATGCTTTTTCAATGGGTTATGTTTTTATTTGTTTACGCTACAGAAAAAAGTATAATTACAATATCACTTTCAACTACAAATCATATGTACTTATTCTCTGAGAAAATCTAAATTGTATAGATATCTTTTAAATATTTTCTTATTTTTCAAAACAAGTTCATGCAAATTCAAATAAAACCATTTTATTTTTGTAAGAATGTATTTCCATAAACGAGCAAGATTAACATCTGCAGGATATGATTGTTTTGCTTATAATTCTTGATGCAATATGTTTCAAAATGCAGTAAAACCGTTAAAAACAATTATCGCCCAATTTACAGAAGGGTCAACTCATTTAGCATTTTATGCAAATTATGGTATAAAATATTTTAAAAATAAGCAAAATTATCTACCTGCTGAATGACAAAATTTTGCTTGTTGTAGGAATTATTCTGTTTTTTATTAAAGAAAATAAAGAATGCACATACAGTGGAAAATCGGTTCCCGACCATAATCAGTTCAGAACCCTGTTCGAAAACCGATTTGCTCAATCACCGGAATCGTTTTTTCCCATTAAAAGTAATGTAAAATCGTTTTAATCTGTTCCAACACCCTGAATGTTTACCACGAACGTAAACATGAAGCTAATTTAGGCTAATCGTACGTTCGCGTTAGCTTAATCTACCGTACGAAAGATTACGCTAACATGAACATGTAAAAATTAAAAAAATCAGGTCGTAATCAAGGATAAAGAAAATAATTATGAATAAGATTTCTTACATTTGTGGTGGTCTGCAGAAGCCATGCTCTATTCCCTCGAAAGAAGGGAAACTCGCACACCTTCATATTCTGCTATTATTTCTTTCTTAAATGCAATAGTTGTACGCACTACTCTTTTTTGACCTGTAGCAACTTTGCTGCTTGCACCGACCTTCTTCCGAGGCATAATTAGGGGTTAAAACACTCCGTTCACCGATATTAAAAACGAAAGCAAAAAGACGTGCGCACACGCACGTGACAACAGTTCTTCACGAGGGGTGGGTACAAGCTACACCCGTACACCGCTCAGCATCGCCCCTAGCGTACCGGCGTTCAAACTCCGATTTTTTGAACGAAAAGCGAAGCAAGAATTTCTCAATTTTTGGTCGAGAACCGATTTGTTCGAACTGAGAGGCGTTCGAAAACCGAGGTTACACTGTAATTAAATTTAGACAAAGGCTGAGCAGTAATTGTTCTTCTCTCTTCAGTGTATTCGCCTTATGTGACTTTTATCTAGCTTCCTTTATTTTACTTACCAGCCTTAATTAGTTCTTTGTGTCATGTTTTCATCAAGCTTTGTAGATTAGGACGAAACATGCACGTGATTTCATCCTCATTGAGTAGTTGTGTGTGTGGGCTTGTGTGTATGTGAGTGTGTGTGTGTAGACCACACCAATCACATGAACCACTAAAAGGTTACAAATTTCTCACCTAAATTGCCGCCTTCCTATTAATAAATGAATATTTTTAATCTGTTTTTCTGATAAAAGTCTTTAAAAACGGATGTGGTGCTCTGTAAGATGGGTCTAGTCTAATAGACATATTAAACTCGTCTCTTAATATTAATCAATGATTTATTTAAATCCATCCCAATATTTGGCAATCCAAATACTCAAAACCTGACCAACCTTAAATGACCAACCCATATAAGTAAAATCATGCTAAAGGTCCTACTGGACAGACTGAAACCATCGGCTGAAAACATACTAGCCGAAGAACAGGCAGGTTTTAGGGAGGGAATGAGCACGACAGAACGTTTTTTTATCTGTGCATCCTATGTGAAGAGTTCCATCAACACCAGAGAAACCTCTTTCATGTCTTTGTTGATTTTAAAATGGCAAGCTGCCCTAGAGCCACCATGTGGAAGTACAACATGGGTCAGAAACTAGTTTATACCATAGTATAGCTGTACGCCAATGCCAACAATACGGTACTGATCAATGGCACCATTGGAGTGTGGTTTCAAACCACAGTCGGGTTGAGACAAGGCTGAATTCTCTCTCCACCCTTTTTTAACAATCTCCTGGAGACAATCATGACCAAAGGCCTGGACCAATATGAAGGTATAGACAGTATTGGTAAGAAAGGTTCAGGTAGTAAAATTGGTAAGACGACATCATCCCTCCTGGTCCTCAGCACAGGCATGCCACAGTGTGTGTGCTCACCACAGCCCTCTTCACCCTATTCACTCACGACTGCACTGCCATTCATCTCACCAATACAGTTGTGAAACTCGCGGAATACACTACAGTGTATCTTAAGCAACCATGAGACCTAATACAGAGAGGAGATACAACAGCTCTCACAATGGTGTTCGGTAAACAACCTGGTGCTGAACACACTAGACCAAGAAGGTCATGGTGAACTTCAGGAGGTCCAGAAAGACTGCCAACGCCGCCCTAGAAGTGGTGGAGCGGGTGGAAGACATCAAATTCCTGGGCCTTCACATCACATCAGACCTCTCCTGGCCTACCAACATTGGTCACCGGTGAAGAAGGCTCAGCAAAGAATCTTCTTCCACAGGAAACTCAAACGGGCTGGTCTTTCCTCTCAGTTGCTCATCTTCTTTTACAGAGCAACAATCGAGAGCATCCTCTGCCTCAACGTGATCATGTGGTATAGCAGCTGCACGGCACACGAGAGGATGCAACTAGCGCGGGGCGTTGTGAGCCAACCCATCCCTGACTTGGAATCCATAAATGTGGGCCAAGTCAAATAAGGGCAAAGGCCATCGCCATGGATCACAGCCACCCAGGCCACAGACTGTACTGCATAGAACAGGAAAGCGGTAGAGGAACATCTATGCCACCACAAACAGACTGAAAGTTTTTTTCCCAGAGCTCTAAATTCCATAAATCAAGGGGTCAGAACAAGAAAACATTGCCAGGATAAGCCATATCACAGCCCCACTTGCAAGATATAAACTCATCTGGAGGGACAAGAACATAGCAGTGCACCCTAAACCATGTTGGCAATAAAACTGATGAAAAGATAATATGAAAGAGTTCAATGTAAAAGAAAGAGCCCACAACAGTCTCATAAGCATTTGTAATTTATTTTTCCTGATTGAAAGTTTTTTTTCAAGGTCATAATTTGTCATTCATCACATTACATGGCATGATGCACCAGGTCTACTACACCCATTTACGGGAGGAACACACAGAAACATACACAAGATTTTACAATGGCGAGAACAGGAAGTTTAGCTCATTGCACTTAACAGTGAACGTTTTGTTATTATTAGGCTCTTTTTTTTATATCCAGCTTCATCACTTTTTTTTTTACACATATATATATATATATATATATATATATATATATATATATATAAGCATATATAAGCATATATAATAATTGTAATATTTAATATATATAATATATTACGATTTTTACACTTATTGTCCATTTCCTCTCCATGTTATGGTCCCATCCTGAGATTTACATGGAAGCCAGAAAAATAAACCCACCTATTGTATGGCATGGCATCTCGTTTTACAAACACAACACTTAAAGAAATTCCACACACACCAGTTATCTTTTTCCATTGCAAATTCAGAGTTTTTGATGAATTTTAAATAGTTGGCATGAGTAAGCCACTCTCACAAAGCATATTTTTGTCCTTTAGTTCTAATTTTCCCCAAAAGGTTTTAAAATAAACACACCATTAGGCTTGCATCCACCCCAGCTTGTGTTGCCGTGCAATTTACGAAAAAAACCCTACCTGTGCCTTGTTTTAATTGCCGAAGATGTATATATTCAAAAGTATATTTCATGATTGTGGAAAATTGATAGGCTTTTATTTGCTATATACATTGTGAACAAACCAAAATATATAACAGCTCATGAAATGGAATGTTGACGAGCCTTAAGGATTTTGTGTTCTGGTTTCAGACCGCTGGGCAGGTGTCAATTAATGCATGTCTTTTACTTATAATTCTTTATACGGACAAATGGACTTAAAAAACACTCCTTTACCTTTAGGTATTTAGTTTGTATCTGTTCCACTCCGACTGACTTATTATCTTATAATATATATATTTATATATATTTATATATATATATCTTCAATATACGCTCTATTCTTAGATATCTCTATAATTATGCTGCCCTGCACTACAAATACACACTGTTAACCCATGGGCAGACATTTATGCTCATTTTAAGTACCGTATTTTCCAAACTATAAGGAGCACTTAAAAACCCTAATTGTTTTCAGAAATTCAAAGGTGCGCCTTAGAAAAAAAATAGATCTCACAAAACAGTGTTTTGGATGGTGCACCATAAGATCTGAAAAATTTTAAAAGACATCAATCCATCCATCCATTTTCTGCACCGCTTATCCTCAGTAGGGTCGCGGAGGTGCTGGAGCCCATCCCAGCTATCTTCGGGCAGTGGGAAGGGGACACCCTGAACTGGTTGCCAGCCAATCGCAGGGCACACAGGGACAGACAACTCACTCGCTCATTCCCACCTAGGGACAATTTGTACCGGCCAATAAACCTGAAACGCTTGTTTTTGGAATGTGAAAGGAAACCGGAGTGCCAGGAGGAAACCCACGCAAGCACAGGGAGAACATGCAAACTCCACACAGGAAAGATAGATCTCAAGACCTCAGAACTGCACACGCGCTAACCACTGGGCCGCCGTGCTGCTGTTAAAAGACATCTCATCTCATCTCATTAGCTACACCGCTTATCCTCAGTAGGGTCGCGGGTGTGCTGGAGCCCATCCCAGCAATCATCAGGCAGTGAGCAGGGGACACCCTGAACTGGTTGCCAGTCAATCGCAGGGCACACAGGGACAGACAACTCACTCGCTCATTCACACCTAGGGACAATTTGGACTGGCCAATTCACCTAAAATGCATGTTTTTGGAATGTGGGAGGAAACCGGAGTGCCCGGAGGAAACCCACGCAAGCACGGGAAGAACATACAAACTCCGCACAGGAAGTCTGGAGCTGGATTTGAACCCACGCAGGAGGTTCCCAAGACATGAACTATGCCGCACATGCGCTAACCATTGCGCCGCCGTGCTGCTGTTAAAAGACATATTTTTGCTAATTCAAAGAATATGTTTTCTTTGCCTTTAAATATTTTGTTTCTTGAGAAAAAAAATAAAAGGCCATCTTTTAAAAGGTAACTGGTTTTACAAAGAAAATGGTAGTTCTATTTTCTCATTTTAAGATTAGTGTTTTACCAACATTTAAAGTAGTAACAATAAGAAAAATGAGAAAAAGATTAAGGCAATGCTAGATATGTGATACATTTATTCTGTTTTTAATACTGGCCTCCTGCAAAGGAGATTTCATAGGGTCCCAGTTCGTTATTTTGAATATAATTACGCATTGTTGTCTGTTGTTTTGACTACTATGCACTGTTTACAACATTGTCGTTATCAGCCAATCATATAGGTTTTCTCTGATTTGCACACCCCTTAGGACAGATTTCCTTTTTTTTATTTTTTATATAAGTTCATAAGAAGAGAGTTCAGGCTTTGGAACGGGATGTAATCCCTCATCTGAAGGCTTCTTTCCCTGTCTTTCTTGCAAGTTCAAAACCCATCAATGTCTTCTCTCTTTATTTCGAGTGTCTGCTAAAGCTTGAACTTATCAATATCATGAGGTATTTGGGTAAAAGTTGTCATATTTTACTACATAAACAAAAATGTTTAAAAATAATCTTAAAATAAGCAAACAATTCTGCCAATGGGTAAACTGTTTTTTTATTTTATCTATTTCTGTTTTTCGCCATGTACACTATATCATTTGAAAAAAACAAAAAACGTTTGGACCTCTCAAACCGCTTGGAAAAGAAAATCAACATTGACAAAATCACATGTGGCAGTTTATCCGTAATCATGAATTGCAGAACATTTATGATAGTGTTTACTATTGTAAAATCATGACAAAATAAGGTAGTAAAGAAAACTAAAGAATGCTAATATCTCTAAATACTATATATATATTAAGTAAAACTGGGCAATTATTGCTAACGCTATCAAGAGAGGATATTACTAATGAAAAGTGCTTGTGACAAAAACACTCCAAAACGTATATATTTTTCAAATTCTTTTCATTTCTGCGCAATGTATGGGATAATGAAAATGTTTAAATTTCTTTGTGTCCAAAGGAAATCCAAAATTAAAACAACTGTATCGCTGTTTACGTTTGTGCTCGGACAATGCCGTGGACTAAATTGTGATTTTCACGGCCAAGTTGAGTCTATCAGATTCCTAGAAAGAGACGAGACGGCACGCAACAGAGTGCAGAAAAAAACTGCTTGAATGGCTTTCTTGGGTGACTCCTGTAACACCGGAGAACTGAAGCCCTTTTGTTGCGTTGCATATTTGTGTCGCCTGGGTGGCTGATTGAGATGAGCGCATGCCAAATGTAAACAGTGGCAAAATTTAGAACTATTGATCGGACTTGTCAAAGATACTGCCCGCGGGCTGGATCCATCAAAGAAAAAAGCACGTCTTAAGCTCACTTTTATCACAAGTTAAAATTTATTTTTGATAAATACTAATAACTTGAAAAAGCTGACGTTCAGTCTGGTTTCATTTTAAAGACAATATTGTGCAGTATTGTAGTTCTATCTGACGTTTTTGCCCATTCACTGCTAAAACTCTTATTTTGTATATCAATTCATCCATTATCTGCACTGCTTATCCTCACTAGGGTCGCAGGGGTGCTGGAGCCCATCCCAGCTCTCTTCGGCAATGGGCAGGGAACACCCTGAACTGGTTGCCAGCCAGATGCAGGGCACACTGAGATTTGTTCATTTCAAAGCATATTTCCATTCATAGCTCCCTCTTGAGGTTGTTAATGTTTTTGATGTTTGTGGTGAGTTGGTTCGGATGTAAATCTGCATTTACCCATCCGTTAAAATAAATAATTAACACATTCAAAGTCAAACATGAACATCATTTTTTCCCCATTGTTCGTAATTAACAAACAATGTGGATTAAGTGATAAGTGAGGGCCTGTACAACACATTTAAGAACCCTTTCAAATGGACTTTGAGGAAGAGGGTTCTATATCAAGCTCTCAATACTTTTGTACAGCTAAATTTGCTCACACTGAAAGGACAGAACACACACAAACCAAAGATTGGTTCGAATGAGTTTTTTCCCCACCTCTAATTTTACCCCGGAATAACGGGATTTTATTATCACACGAATGAGTTTTCTTGGAAGAATGTTGGATCGGAGCAGAATGGAATGGTGGACGTGTTAAAAGTTTTTTTCTCAATTTTGTTTTAAGTAACCAAGGACTTTTCTAGTTTTAGTTCTAGTTCTAGCTTCCACTTGAGTTTGTTTACATTCGTGGTAAGTTGGTTCGGATGCAAAGCAATTAGTTAACTGCAAAGATAAAATTAATTCTTAACACATTTAATGCCAAACATAAAAATATATTTTTCCATTGTTTATGAATAAATGTGTTGTGCTTCGAAAATATCCTTTTTTTATCTGTGATAATAATTTGTAGGATAGGCTACAAATCTAGGCTGAGTGACAAAGCATGGTACTAAAAAACAAACCTAAAAATTTGGTGTTGACATTTTTTGTACTGATTTGGTCTGGATCCAGCCCCTGAGCCAAACTGAGTTTGACATGCCTGCTACGGATCCTTTGCAAGCTCCTGTTCCTGAACATATGGAGTATATTTGAGTACTGAAAGGAAAAACTAAAGTCAGCCACTTAAACGCATTTTGATTTGAATACATTATTGTCGTCGTTCAGCGGAATATGCCACATTGTTCTCCATTCTAGTACTTATGGTTGAATCCCTCCGTATCTCTACATCTCCTACAGCTATCATACAATAAATTCCTAAATAATTTTATTCATATTTCACAAAAATAGGCTTTTATATAAATGAGTAATTTTTACTCTGAACAAAAATAGAAATTGTGTCATTGCCCCTGTACCCGCCACATTCTTGTCAGAATATATTTGACCCTGCCTCTCTGTTATTCTTAGATGAATGGACTTATTTGAAAATGTTGAATGTTTTGATATCACACAACATATACATCCCTGGCAGTTCACACAATACAGTATGGGGTTGATATTACATAATGCAGGAACATTATTCTTGCTTCTGAGAAACACCGAAGGCAAATGCATCGTTGCCCATAAATCATACTCTCAGATGCTACTCGGAATTGAGATTCTTTGTACACCCTCATATATATTTTTGTATCAGTTTCATTATCTGAAAATAACATAACAATTGAGATGAAACATTTCTTTTTCACCTCAGAGCAGCTAATCTACAATCAGCCATCTGTAAAGTATCCCTCTCAATATATTACTCTCTATATTCATATCTACAAAATACTATTTCATATTCTGTTATATTCTTTGCCTTTCTCGCACTAGATCTTTCTCTCCACTCCAACCTTAGCAGCATGTTCTTGTCTGAAGTTTTTTTTTTTTGTGAAGTCAAGCTAGCCTTGACAAAAGAGCAGCAAAACATTGACACCTGCTCTTTATATTCTCATTCTGTATCATTTTAAATGTACTCCCAATTTTTTTTTATTACTGAGCTCAATTTGACAACAGCAAACTTAGATTTTCCCCCATGTTTGAATCCAAAATTGACAACTAAATTCTATAGGAGGGTATTGATATAATTGAACATCATTGAATTCAAGCAGTTCAAGGGTGAACGTGTAAATTGGCAATTCATTATGTAAAGTAAACTTTGTCTCTGATATGGACCATTTTTTTTTCAAGAAACTGTCATGTTATTTGAGAAACAGTCAACAATTTGGTCTTTTGACAATGATTTTTTGAATGATCTCTATAACCTCCACTGTTTTAGAAAATATATGTGATACATTTATATATTGGCTTGTATCTCAAAGTTAGGGGTTCTCCATACTGACCAAAACTCATGCAGCTGTTAGAATCAGAAACAGGGGGATTCATTTACAAAATCAGTTTTGCCAAGATTTCAGACCAAGTAATGTAGCCGGGCCAGACATATTAGCCACCCAGTAAAATGGGGTCTTAATAAAACATTTCTAACCACTTATCTACTGTTAGAAGATTACCATTTCTTTAGCTCACTCAAGCATCATCACAAGTAGAACTTGTACCAATGTAAGTTTTGATATTTCAATTTAGGGGTATAGCGTTGTCAATAAATATTATAGGTCCTAGCTATGGTGCTAGCTATGCATTTAAATTACATTGTGCAGGGACTGTGATTAAATGAATGGGTTAGCATTGTCAATTAACTATTTTAGGTCCAAGGAATGGTGCTAACCATGTGTCTAAAGATGCAGGGAGGGTCGCATTCAGAGAGTTAAAGACTGTAGGGAATTTCCAATTCATCAAAGTAAATTTGAACTCTTAATCAAATTTTAATGGGGACCTCTTGCTGTGCGACTATCTGGCTGGACCTGAGCTTCATTTAGCCTATGAGTCGTTATTAAAAGAAGTTGAAGAATGGAAATCGATTTCTCTTTAGCCAATTGTTCGAATTACAAGGGGCTGGGTACTTGGTATCAGTACGTGGGGTAGTGTAAAACAGAACCTAAATTATATTCTACCTCAATTGCTACAAAAGAGCCATTCCCCATTTTTGAATTGTTGCTTTTGTCCAATGACAATGGCAAAAAGAGCATTTTTTGGCCCATTGATCTTGCTTCAATTGGTCCTATTTCTAAAAATGATTCATTGCATAGAACAAGTAAAGATAAAAGCCGGTTTCCCATTCTTGTCCCGGTTCATACCTGTTTAGCTTAGCGCAACCATTTCTCTTTTAATGCTCTTCAATGGTGGGTATCAGGAAAAGAACTGCCACACTCGTACGCACATTCAAACAAACGTCGGGAACATAATATCAAGGTGACGTAGAGTTTTTTTTTTCTCTCTTTTTGCCTTTTTGTCTTTTCTTTTGGCTCACTGCCGGGCAGCATGCGAAGGTCCCCGGCGAGCGTTCCCACAGACAATATACAACACGTGTCGCTTTCTGCTCGTCGCGTTCGGCCTTGACAGTACGTTCGTTGCTGCTGTCGTTTCGGCGTTTAGGCAAAGCGCAGATGCTGCAATGCACTGCAGCGGCGTCATCAGCAGGAGGGAAAACACTGACCTGAGTAGTTTCCGTGACAACTGAGAGAGGTTATAGGTCAGGGTGAGATGTCAAACGAAAAGAAAATTGAATTTTGGTTCCCTTTTTCCCCACCCTTTGTTGACACCATTTCAAAATGTCCTTTGACTTAAGTAAACATACGCATGCATCCTGAAGGCTCTGCCTAGGTTGGGGAGGGTGGCGGATGTTGTCCTAGAGCAGGCATGTCAAACATACAACCCCAATTTCAGATTTTTTTAAGTGAATTTCCAGATCATTCGTGTCAAAAGTTATCATTTTTTTTAATAAATACAAACCAAATGCTCCTTTCCACCACTAGAAGGCAGTAAGAGTGTAGGAGAGCTGACTTCCAGTCTGGTCTTACTTTAAAGACAATTTTGTGCAGTATTTTCTCAGCTTCAGTGGGCCCAGTAGTTTGATCTGATGTTATTGGCCATTTACTGCTAAAACTCTTATTTTGTAATACTTTTTTTGTATATTTAAAAACAGTATGACGGTTGAGGCAGGCATACTTTTATTCGTTGCTCCCACTTGAGTTTGTTTATGTTTGTGGCAAGTTGGTGAAGATGCAATGCTGCATTTACTCAACTGTTAAAATAAAGAATTTGATAACACATTCAATGACAAACATGAAGATCATTTTTTTCTTTGTTTGTGAATAAATGTGTTGTGCTTAGAAAATTCCCCTTATCCCCTGTGACTAATTTGTAAGGTGGGCTACAAGCGTAGACTACATGATAAATAATGGAACTGGAAAACAGCAAAATATTTGGCATTGACATTTTTTCTCTGAATTGGCCCACCTGAGAACCTAAAGGCTGGATCCAGCCCCTGATGTCAGACTGAGTTTGACATGCCTGTCCTAGCATGACACCTGAACTTGATCAGGGCAGCAAGTCCGGGGTGAGGTTTTTCACTTAGCCCTCCGGCGCTTTTGGGACTCACGTGTGTATTGAAGGTTACTGCATCCTATTTATGAGTCAAAGGTACTACCAAATGAATTTTGTTGTTCAATTAAACTCAGATCGTGCAGTTTTCCTCCCCACAATTATGCAAATATGTTGCAAAAGATTCCACGCGGCAGGGGACTCGAGAAATGTAGTCTTAATGTTGACCCATCTGGCTTGTTTGCTGTAGAGCTGTGACGTCATTGAAGGCACACAACACTTTCAAAATTCCGAATACCATTAACACAACATGTGAGGCCAGCTCTGAAACCGACAGCAATTTTAGTGAACAGCGATTCACTAATTTCTGCTTGGAGGTGATCGTTGTTTTTTTTGTATGTTTTTCATGATTTTTGTTTTTGCTGTTTCGTTTGTTCCTGGTTTGCGCTGAGTGGATGCCTACTGTGTGTTGTTCGGCCAGCTAACCTGGCATAAGCGCTGGTTTTGCTGTGTCTATTGGCTTATTCTTTGTCAGCTTTGCATTTATCACCATAGCTGCTGCCACTTTCCGTTGTTGGTTCTCCATTAGTATGGCTGCTCACCCAGTGTTTTTTGACCGGCTAGTCTGCTGGTAGTGGTGATTTTGTCGTGTTCCTTTGTATGTTTTTCCCAGCCTAGCTTCGCGTTTATCACCGTTACTTCTTTTTAATGTTGGTTTCCGGCTAGCCTAGCTGCTCACGGAATGTTTTTTGGTCGGCGGGCCTCGCATTTTTCTGTCGAGGTTGCGGCCGCTTTTCTTTATTCAGTCCTGGTTAGCTTCTATTGGCAGTTCTGTGTGTGTGTGTGTGTGTGTGTGTGTGTTTTTTACCAATTAGCCGTGTTTTGGCTGCTTACCCTTTGTTGTGCCATTACTGTATCCACCTGCAACACAACGCCTAGGCATTCTCCACAAAGACAGGAAAACCTGGCTTAAAACACTCCTTGTCAACTTATTAACACATAAAACATATGTTGAGTCACTGGCTTGCTAGGTTGCTGGTGTTCCTCCGATGATGTCACAGCTCAGGATGAGAAAGACAAGACATGCTGTCTTCAAAATGCCTTAACTCTGAAATTAATTTGAATATACGTATGAAATATATATAGATTTTATGCAAAAAGCATGTACTGTTTCCTCACATTTTGCATGTTTAAGAATTTGGAAATACCTTTTAGGGGATGGTGAACTTGGAAAGGGAGGAGGTGGTTGTAGGGTGGTGTTCCTTTCGCTCGTCTGCTGATTGGTAAGTGTCGTATCGCTGCTAGTTTTGATGGATGGAGGCAACACAATTCTAATTCTTTTTCAAATAACCATTGTGCTCTTGACGGTCTCCCTTAATGCTATTGCTTTGATATAGTTAATTATGTCATGAAAAACCAACAATAAAGGGAATCTGGCAACAAAAGTGACACAGAAAAGTAAATACAAATGAATCTTACATCGGGGAATGAAAAATGTCCATGGATGACGTAAAAAAATAGTCCCCTTCAATCTAAATAAATTAAGGCTGTGCAGGCAAAAGGACAACATAAATTTTCAAAATGAAAAATGTAGAGCAGCACTGACAAAAAAAAAATCTTAATGGCTTGGCAATGGCGGAAAATTAAGCAGATTCCATTTGAATTCCTTTTTTTCTTTGTATTTGATCCCCCTTGGCGTAGTCTCTTTCGGATGTGTTTGCCGGCGTCTTTATGGCCTCTGCTCAAATAATGGCGACGAACAGTGTAAAGGTCTCAGTTAAAAAGTTCCATGCGTTCCAATTCCTCTCCACTGTACACTTCTTTGAAGACGAATTGGAGGAGCGCGGGGGAAGGAGATATAAAACAAATGCGGATAGGATTCACAATCTGGAATGTAGATAGAAAGGGGATGCCTGCACGACGCCGTGGTGGTCGTTCATCGATCGTGCTGTCGCGTGAACAGGACAGGTGAAGGAACAAAGGGCTTAACAGTACCAGAAAATCCTGCGCCGCAATTTTTCGATGTCTCACTTCTCCATCGTAGTGGATTATTATTAAGAGGATCAAAGATGCTTTGGTGGCTCATGACCAAACATCGGATCCGGATGTAGTTTATGTTCTTGATGTCGACTCTGTAGTTCTTCCGTCTTGAAGACGTTTTGTCCTCGAGTTGGACGTTAAGGTGGAAGATTGGACCCTGGGAATGTGCTGCAGGAAATCAGAATTCATTTAGCATCTATATTGAAATCACTGTTACACATTCAACCACAAATTTCATTTAACTCATTCAGTGCCATAGATACTTTTTCAGAAGCATTGTCTCAGAGTCCCAAAAGATAATTTTGTTTTATTAAGAAGACACTATAATAAAGGCTTTGGCACTGCTGATCAGCAGTTATCACACCTCTGGGAATGACTTCAGTGTGATATATCACCACTAGATGGCAAGAATTACTTTGGTCTAATCTTTGTCCATACATCGAGGAAGCCCCCATTTTCCAGTGTTGCGTCCTGTATCCGGCAAATGACAGTGTGTGGGTGGTGAATAGGTATACTGAGGCAGTGTGGTGAGAGAACAGAGCTTATTCCTTTCAAAAAACATTATAAAGTCCTATCGTCATTGTCTGGTCTGAGAGGGATAATGTTTCTTGCATGTCTGCAGGAGCGCGGTCGTTCAAGGGAATGTGATTGCCATAATGATCGAGATTGTGTTAAAGTTCTTGCAAATGAATGCATCGTTCATTCTTAGGTCATGGATCAGTTCACTGTTTTTGCAATAAAATGTTATTTTGCAAACAAAGTGTCCTTTTGTTTATGGAAAGCCTTGTTTAGATGTTGGAAGTGCAAGTTCCGCATAAATGCATCCTTCCATATAAAGCCGTTTTTCTTAGAATTTTTCATGGAAACGAGTGTTTTCAATGAACTCAGCATACGCTCAACTGGTGTTTACTAGACAACAGTAAAAGCTAAAAACGTACTTTTTTTTACAATGAAAGATGGGGGTTCAAGCTTTCATTTGGTATGTCTTATGCCTAGAAAGCTACAGAACCACATTTTCTGCGGGCCTTCAAAAATAAGTCAACATAGCAGAATTTGGCTGGCCCTGGCTCTCCCAATTGAAGAAAAACGTCTGGCATTGAATGAGTTTTGTAGGCCAAAAGTGACTGCGCCCTCAAGAATATGTTTGCGTCGTATTGTCTTCGTACAAACAAATTTTGTCATCTGTGTGCCGATGAAAACTGCAATGGTATGGTCACTTCAGAAGATCATCAGGACTAGCCAAGATCATTCCACAGGGAACAGTCCAGGGGGGCAGTAGGAGAGGAAGGCCAAAAAAAGCTAGGCCAATAACATCAAGGAATGGACTAGTGCCAACTGTGCCACGACCGAAAACAGGCCAGCAGTGGAGAACACTGTCCAGAGTTGCATCCTCAGTGGTGCCCCAACAACGCAGGCGGTTAAGAGGTCCATGAACAGTAACAGCACACTGGACTTAAACTGAAAACGGTGTGAAATGAGGTAAGCTCTAATATCATATACTGTATACCACTAGTGGTCTAGTGGTAGAGCGTCGAAACTCTCAGCGCCACTACTCGCGTTTGACTCCCGTTAAGATACAATGCTTTGGAATTTTGCTCAGCGATGGTAATCAATTTGATCAATCTTTGTACAATTGCTGCTCAAATACAATAGCATACATATAGTGGATAAGCATCTTATCCACTATATTCCGCGGTATAAAAGGCCCACCGGGTTATAAGGTACAGATTGGAATGTATGGCCAAATTGGGGGTTTTAAGTCTGTTTAATTGTATGAAAAATACGGTAATTAATAACTTAAGTGATTATTTCATTATTCATTTTTTCAAAATTAAACATGTTTTCAGTCGGCTATTGAGTACAGTAATCCCTCGGTTATCGCGGTTAATGGGGACCAAAACCACCCGCGAAAAGTGAAAATCTGCGAAGTAGCGACGCCCCTTCAAAAATGCATTAAAAGAAAAAAAATATATTATTTTATGTTATCATTATTTTTTTTCAGACCCGCAAAACACTGAACCCGCGAACCTGGAACCGCGAAGTAGAAAGGTCCCAATGTAGCCGCTAAAGCCGCTTCAATTGTTATTTTGTGTGCTGTGAGACCTTGTCTAGTGTGCTGCTACAAATTGCCAAACTTTATCCTTGCAATTTTTATATACTAATTTGTTATTGTTATTTTTGCAACCTATTAGCTACATCACTACTTCACTTACGTACTACACTATTTCTACATCACGGATCTTATTGGAACGTCACCTCAATGATAAACAAAGGTTCACAGTATTCATGCAATGTATCAGGTTTTGAGGCAGTTGCAATAGTTGCTAGACGAGGTTCTAATTATGAGAAAAAATCTCACAGGATGACCCCCAATCCTCATATATTTAATACTATGTGTCTATAGTGGAAGGCACGCTTGAGCTCTTTTACTTTTTATTATTTCTGAGTTGGGCATAATACTAGAGAAAGGCAGTGTCATGCTTGCAGAAAGCCAAGAATAGCTACCATCCTTTGAAACGTCTAAATATAAACCACGATTCTGTTTTTAACTCAAAAGGGCCTCCAGTGATGTCCAAATGCATCACTTTTTAAAACCGAAAGAGGACACGTTACAAAAATAGATTGTTTTATCCAGACAATATCCAGACCTTTCGAGCGGCTGCCAAGATGAACATTTAACAACTATAAAAACTGGAATAAAAATGGAACCTTTTGTGTACCTTACCTCTAGATCGGTGTTTCTCAACTAGTGAACAGGGACCCAAAAGTGGGTCGTGGGCCTTTGCCCTCGCAAAATAATAAAGAAAAACAAAAATAAACGGAGGATCAATTACACAGCATATAGCGATAATTCGTTTCTCAATCTCTTTTTACTTCAGTCTATCTGTATTTAAATGGAACCATATCTCATTTTATTGTAATTTTGTTTGTTTTATTTTCTTTTTCTGCCCATAATAATGGGTTTCAACAATGCTATTGAAAAGGGGAAGGAAAACAGTGAGAACATGATCATGTTGAAAAAGGAAAGGATTGTAAAAATTTAAAATATTGCATGAGTGTCTGTTATTGAAGCACTGCTTGAAGGTACGGTAAATGGTTTAAATTATTTTTCTGTTGTTATCTTTATTGTATTTCTTCCTTATCAGCTCCACATTTAAGTAATTTTTGTTCGGGAACACAATTCTTTATTATTTTGGGTATGAACTTCTTTTAGTATGTGGCTATTTTAAACCAGTTTTAGTAGGTTGCCTACATGTATGTGGGCATTTAGGCGAATACATACAGTACTGTACTTGAAGTCGTTTTGGTTTTACTGGTCATTTTGTTTTGTTTTTCATATTCTTTTATGTCTGCTTTAAACTGCACATACCTTTGATTCGACACATTTGAGCATTTGAATTGTTTTCCTTGATTTTGTTCCTTGCATTTAATTAGGGTGTGATGGTGGGTCTTCAATCCAGACCAGTTGAGAACCTCTGCTCTAGATATGTTAACAAAAACCTTGGCAATGTTTATTACCCTGATAAGATGTAAAATCCCCAAAAGCCTGAATCCATCTGACAAAAGTCAGATACTCACTTGCATGCTTGATTCTCCACTCTGCCCTCTTTTTCGCTCTCTCTAGGAATGCAAAGCAAGAGGAACGTTGCAGGTTTGTCTGGTACGATGTCTCATGGCTTGATGTATTGATTTAGTCCTGCAAAGGCACAACTATCAGTTGCTTCTTTCTTGTATTTCATTGTTTTGAAACCCTTTTGCAAAATCACTTTTAATAATAATGATATTTATTAATGAGAAAATACTTATAAACATTATGTTTTTAAAACAGGGAATACATATATCAATAGATACATTACATTACGTTTTTAGTCTTCTACATATGTGTCAAATTTAAACGTAGCACGCCAAATGGGGAAAAGGACATATTATGTGGCCTACGAGACAATGCCCAGAGAAGCACAAAAGAAAAAAAAGACTTGCAGTTTTAAATATTTCCACTTGAAAAACAAAGCCAAAAATTGCCAAATGTAACAGGATTCTTGACCATCATTGATCAACAATAGAACATTGAGGAAACATATCTTGATGTTATTTAGTTCAAAATAAAATTAACGCATTGTTTAAGGCAATACGAAAAAGACAAAATTAAGGAAAAAGAGCACCAGGGTGTCTTTGAAGAAAAAACGTTTCTATTACAATAGCTATTAAATCCAACTGCAAAGTTCAGGTAAATATTTTCCCCCCAAAAATACAAAATACAAAATAAAAAGTAGAAAGACTTTGAAATAATTAAATCGATAATTTAAATTAGTATTTGTATGCTAGTTTTGTAACATTACAGTCTGCATGAGTTTGTAACCCCTGATTTAGGTGATACATTATTGTATACTGGCAAAAATAATTTCTTACATCAATGGCAAAGAATTGTGCTTTTTTTAAAGAGCAATAAAACAACATACCGTAAACTGAGCACTTTAGAAAAAAGAGGTGAACTTCTTGCCAATGCCAGAGATAGCTGAAAAAAAGAGGCAAAACAGGTTAAACTGATGACTAATAAGTGAGCGGAAGAACACTTTTGGCTGAAATTAGGCAAATTGTTGAAAGAACTGAGTACCTTCTCCGAGTTTCCCGGCCTGCTCGGCAGCGTTCCCTGGAAGGATCTTGGACAACATGCTATCTCCTTCCATTCCTGGCTGACCAGCTGCTGCGCTGCCTATGCCGCCTGGTCTAGGAGCAGCTTTAGAGCCTGTCATAGGATGACAATTAAGAAAATGAGAGGGAGAAAAGGACTAATGGATACTGATGGAGTACAATTCCAAAAACGGAAAATTCCCATTTGTTTGATAACCAGGGTTTTTTGGGGGCTGCCTTGAAACACTTAGTAGATTTGGACTGCGGTCCACTTTACATATGGGGGTTAGTTAGAACCCTGAGTGTGTTAACCCTTAAATAAGGAAAAGGGTGTGTTGTCAGTTTCACAAGGCAGAGAATGAAGGGTAAAATTAACCAAGATTACAGGCCCTTTCCTTAGTAACAAGATTTATTAAAATTTATTTCTAAGTTTTCATCAGTCAAATACTTAATTTGATTTTAGTCAGCTGGCGAAATTTTGCACTAGGGCACATAGTTTTGCTTTCTGTTATTTAATGAAATTTGTCAATGAAGTTCCCCTAGGTATAACCACTGCAACTGCACTATAAAGCGCACCCGATTATAAGCTCCCCCCAAGAAATAGTCTTTTGTCACATGTTTTTTATGAATAAAACACACTGGATTATAAAACACATGGGATTAAAACCACAAAAAGAGCGTGTTTATTAGTGTTTACGATTTTTACACTTTTTGTATATATCATTAGTGCAGAACATTATTGCTGACCAAATTCGCAAAACATTGCATGCAACGGGAACCTTGGCAGATAGAGGACGAATCCTAACCACTAGACCAGGGGTCGGGAACCTTTTTGACTCAAAGAGCCATAAAAGCAAATAATATTAATTTTATTTTGGGAAAGAGCCACACCATATATTATGAGACAAATTTACTAAATTGCTAAACAGGCGCCCCAGACAAAAGCTTAGTCTTCAGCACATTTATTTTTGATGATTTGATAAAAATTATGAAAAGAGAATAATGCCAGAGCCCCTGTCCCAAAATCAACAAACATACCACTTTAAACTTGTCTCTTTCTTGCAATTACTCAAGATCGGTTAAACTCCTTTTGACCCTTTTTTCATACATATTGGTTTCAAAACTAGATGCAAGCAGTTATTGTGTAAAAACGTCACAACATTCTGCAAATAGGGAGCCTGATGAGCTCACTTTTGGCGCAGACTTCGTAGGGCGAGAGATGGGAGGGAGTGCTTGCACTTTTTGCATAGCTCCACCCATCCCTCCCACTCACCCAATCAAATGACTAAGTTCTCTTCCGGTGTTTTGGCGTATTTACAGTTCTGTGGATTCATCATAAGGTATCTGAACACTGAACACAGATTATATAGTGAACTTTTATATAAAGGATTCTTTAGCGTTGTACAGCCAAAACGAATTTTTTTCCCCCTTTTTTTGTGTGACACCTTGACTGTAAATTGTAGTGAAAAACGTGCCCTATA
Organism: Urocampus carinirostris; assembly: GCF_059441175.1. Classification (NCBI taxonomy): domain Eukaryota; kingdom Metazoa; phylum Chordata; class Actinopteri; order Syngnathiformes; family Syngnathidae; genus Urocampus; species Urocampus carinirostris. The sequence goes on from NC_142351.1 coordinate 41,376,010, forward strand.
TATACTCCGAAGTAATTCTATGATATTTAACTTTGGTTTGGATTTGCGTGTGCCTGTTAAGGATGAATGAGGCAGGTTTTGAACAAAATGGAGAAATTTTGCATGCAATCAAATTTGTCTCTGAGCCACAGATACTCATAGAAAGAGCCATATATGGCTCGTGAGCCATAGGTTCCCGACCCCTGCACTAGACCAATAGTAATACAAATTGGCATTTGATTTTTATCTCATTGTCACTCTATTTTAGTCATGGTACCAGAGACAAGTGTAAGAGAATGGAGAAAACAGAAAGTCGTACTGAAAAATATGAGTAAACACACAAAAAGAACGACAAGGTAAACAACTCTTTGGTGAATTTGATGTTGAATCGGACTTTGCGTTTCTTGACATCTTTCAGTATGACTCTCTGTTTTTTCCATTCTCTAACATTTACTTCTGGAACCGTAAAAGTATTGTGATAATGAGATAAAATTGAATGCCTTTTCGTATGTCGTCTGTATCACCGGTGGGCTAATGGTTTTGGCGCTCTCACCTTAGTGGTGACCCAGGTTCGATTCCCATTACATACAATGATTTGTGATTTCAGTCAGCGATGTTTCAATTGATTAATCAAGCCACAAAAATGTTAGTATACCAGAAACCCTGTCTAGTAACAAACAAAAATAAATAGTCCATGCCTTTCCAATTTTGTCCAGCAGTATTTTACAGTGTATAAGGCACAATGTTTTAAAAGTTACGCTTTCATATTTCTAGCCAATTTTGATCCGTGCACCTTATAGTCCGCAGAATATCGCAAATGCAATGAATAATGAGCTACCAATCAGCAAATTTCCCTTTTAAATTTGTTGTCAGGGGGTGTAAGTTGCTTGAGCATCTTTTCAGATATTTTGTAGATTACGAGTGTGGGGCAACAAAAATGGGCATGCTAAATCTTTTTTAAACTTCTCTGAGTTTGTATTAAAGTTCTGTTTAATATAAATAGCACCTTGTTTCCACAAGGCAACTCTCAAATAAAAGAAATACAGTTACACACAAAATAATATTCCACCTGGTGACGTGCATTCAGGGAAATATCAATTTAAACAAATATATGGTTATATTTATTCAGTGTTAAAATCATTTCTCATTTGCCATTTTTTTTCACCCAAATCAATGAAATTCCACCTTATGTCATGAATATTAATGATAGAATTATTATATAACTTATTACTGTTCTAAACGTCTGCAGAATCATTCACTTGCCTTTTGGCAAAGGGCGATAATATATTAAGGATTCTGCTTTGGCGCACGCTTCTATCCCTAACAATCGAATTATTAACAGTATTGGAAAGCTAGTTCCTGGTCAAGCGGTGCAGTCATTTTTTGCTCATTGCATAGACTGTTTTCAGATGACCTATTGATGTTTTTATTCAAAGGGGCAGTGTATAACATGTCTTTCCAGAATTAAGTTCCTTTTGATCCTTTTAGGCTTTTTTGGGAAGAAAATAAATGATTTATGGGAAATGTATGTGACCTTTTTGTCTAAAATGGGTATGTTAATTATTTTGGCCTATTATTTACCATTAAATATGAAGTTGTGTATTCTAAATAAAAAAAATATTGGCTATGATGTCCTACAAATCTACTAGACGCATTACAAAATATGTTTCTGTCTGCTGATTGTCTGCAGACGCATCGTAAGGCATGCAATCATTTTGCCTTAATGCAGAGGGCGATAGTGAAACCAAGATTCAGATTTGGCGTAGACTTAGGTCCCAAACAATAGCATTAGTGGAAGTATCAGCGAGGTAAATAGGAAGTCAAGCCATCTAGCATTTTTTTTTTTTGTTGCGGAGGGTTACCTGTTGGTGATTTTATTCAAAGAAGTGGCACATAAACTTCATGTAAAAGTTACGGTAAGACAATCAAACATTTCTTTTTTTATGCTAGTCTTCATATTGGTTTCTTGATTTGCTAATCAATGAAGAATAAGATGTAGGTTTATTTATTTGTAACCCTGACTGCCTCAGCAGACATGCATCACTGATTGGGCTGTAGGTATAACTAAAGATATTTGACAATATAGAGGTTGTCCACAATAGTCTATGGCATGCAAATATGTGTGTTGGAACATCACCTATGCCTGTGAGTGGCGGCTGAGCTCCTTTTGAAGCCATGACTGGCGCTGCTTTTGCTCCAATGGCTGTCACTGGAGGTGCATCGATCTTTGCCTGCGGAGAAAACCGAGACAAAAGCATTCATCGATTAAGTATTCCCCGCAATATGGAACCATATGTTTGATGGAGTTAGAGGTCAGAGGGTGTTGTAATATTGAATTTTGTTATTGCTCATATTTAGTGATGATTCTATAGTGTTTTCATCATGTATAACTTTTTCAATAATTTAGATGTAATTATGTAATAGTTGTGCTTTATTTTATGATATCACCTTACTTCTTTGATTGGGAGACACATTGAGAGACAGGAAACCTCAATTTTACTTCAAGAAACAAACATTCGTAAAAAGATCACACGAAAGTCCATCTTTCGTCTGTTTTAACTAAACACAATTTATTTCCTTATTTAGGGTTGAGCCGCTTGAGTAAGATTTCCCTATGGATGGCAAGGCGGTCATCAGTTGGAAAGTGATCCATTCAACTGTATGTAACTTGTAATAAACAAGCAAAATGGCCTGATTTTGCCAGGCCAATATAAGGTTGGATTCGGCTGCTTGTAGTGATTGGTCGGGAGCTGCAGTGCCCAATTTGGCCGCCAAAGGGTGTTAGAGACCGCACAAAAGCAGACCACAGAAAAGCAGATGTTTATCGATTTTGACGGTATTTACTGGGTTTTCCTTGACACAAAACCTTGCCTGAGACATTTGCACAGGGCCAAAGTACAATTGTATACATTTTTCATGAAAATTGGTTCAGTCGTTTCGGACCTATGAGTCACAATAAAGAAAATACACACACACAAATCAGAAAGTAGTTTAAATAAGATGGATATATTAGTTTAGATTGGAAATGACAATTCAGAATTTAAATATGTTGTAGCTGTCTAAAGGCCCGGTCACACAGCCTTTCACGGGCGTATCGCAGACGAATCACGGCCAGAAGTTTCTGCCCGTGAAGCAGACGCGGTGGAAAATGTGCAAAATTGGCTAAACCCGCTGTTTACCCGTGGTATGCCCGCGAAACAGACGCCGGCGACTGTTCCGCATCCTTATCGCGGGTAACCGCGGCTGCATCGCGTTTGACCGTGCTTACACGCGATACACACGCTAATGCACGTGATAACACCGCGATACAGGCGCAGAACAAATGTGCTATGACTGTGCTGCACCCGCGATTACCCGCTAAAATTTCGCGTCCAACCTGCGTGTAACCACGTCTTGGCCGCGGCCGTAGCACGTCCTAGCACGTTCGTACCGCGTCTTTACCTCGTGTGTACCACGTGTGCCGCCCGCAGTTACCCGTGGTCTAAAGTTTTGAGCAGCGCAAAACTTTTTCGCGCGGCCAACCGCGTGTAAATTTCTTACCGCGTGTAAAGCACGGCTGTATCTCGTCTATATCGCGATCTCAAAAGCGTCCAACAGCGTCTGCTTCACGGGCAGACATTTCTGGCCGTGATTCAGCCTCGATACGCCCGTGAAAGGCTGTGTGACCGGGCCTTTATCAGAAGAGGGGTCAGAACCAAAATCATGGTCAGGATGGCTCAAAGCACATTCGCACTTGCCAGACTTAAATCCATCTGAAGGGACAAGAACATAGCAGTGAAATCAAAGATCCGACTCATGCAAGCGCTCGTTATTTCCATCTTCCTCGACGCTTGCGAGACATGGACACTCACAGCAAAACTGGAAAAGAAAATCCAGGCCATAGAGATGCAATGCTACTGGAAACTTCCAGGCATCAGCTACTTAGCCCATGTGACAAACGAAAGGGTGCGCAACACCATCAGAGGGCACATTGGACCCCACAAAGAACTGTTGTCAACTGTGCGCAGACAGAAACTATAGTGGGAGGGTCACGTCACAAGATCATCATGACTGGCCAAGATAATTCTCCTGGGCACAGTCCAAGGGGGCAGTAGGAGAGGAAGACCTAAAAAGAACTGGGCCGACAACATCAAGGAATGGACTCATGCCAACTTTGCCATGACCCAAAAATAGGCAAGGAATCGTCAACGGTGCCTGTCACTGGTACCAAGTGAGGGAACCAAAAACCATGAGATCTAGATAGCTTTAGATGGATTCGATTTCCAATCATTATATGGACTACATTTTTTTGTACAAGAACGATGGTAAAACATGACAGCCTTTGTAGAAGTAATTTGCTACAGCCATTGTCCATTAGTTCATTTATGCCCAAAATATAGTCTGTATTAAAACCTTTGAAGGAACTGCTCATCTGTTTTCATTCTCTATTTTAAAAACCTGACTTTTTGGTATCCAGAACCAAAGAGGGAAGGTAAAAAGCCATCACTCGTCATTGGTAAATTCCACGTTCCTGCACTTTGTAAAGTTGTGAAACATTAAGCAGACTTATAGAAAATGTATTTCTCGTGTGACCCTTCTCATGGTTTCTTATTTTCTTCATGCTGAGCTTTTTGAATTTCTCCCTACCTGCATGCAGGTGTCAGTTTAGGATATGTTGTATCTGTTTAGGACTATACATATACATGTGACTCTACGTGACTTTTAGTGCAGTTCCAGCTCTCAATTACTACTCGTTTTAAATTTATTGAATTCTTGAAACAGGTCAAGGGAGCGGAGGCAAGTTGAGGACGGATGCAGATGGTACCAATACCCGTCCGTGAAAAAAAAAAATCAGCAGGAAGATGACAGTCAGAGCGACTGCATTGCCCTTGTTTTGTGACAGCTCAACAAAGCGAACAGAGGTAAAACAGACTCTGCTGAGTCATGAGAGCAGCTCAGTGTTGTGAGCTGTCACAATCTCCCGGCTGCTCCGACGCAACATTTGAACACCGACTCAGAATATGGTTCTTCATAGCACCCTAACGCAAAACGAAATAAAGGTGGATGCTGGTTACGCTAGGCTTATTAGTGTCAGGTATTGCTCGCTATCAATAGGTTTTTCTTCTCTTGTGAAGTGACTGCACAGGGCATCCGTCTGACAACCAATAAGAACAGTCCCCGCCTACATCCTATGTCAGCTGTATGGTAAGGGTGGCCAGATTGATCTAAATATCGATATTATCGATTCCAAGCAAGTTCTTGGATCAGATTGATACTATTGTCTTCTCATCGATACTCCACCTGTCAACCAATTTCCTAACTGCACCGCAAATCCTTCTCTGTCTCTCACCCAGCACCCACGGTCACTCTCTATGTTTATGCCTGTTTTTGTGACTGACAGGCACACTTTTAGCAACTGTCCCTACCTGGTCATAAAAACCAGGTAGGGACAAAAAAAGGAATTTCAGGACACTGCATTTAATCATCCAACAGGCAAAGTCTGGCCCATAGGCTGTATGTTTGACATCCTTGGTCTAATTCACTCTAATACAATAGATATGGGTTTTGCAAATTCAGACCAGACCTGGTTGTGCCAGGCAGAAGAGAGGGTCAAATCTATACTTGCACCCGTTATCAGAGCATTTCACATTCGGGCCCCAGTGCTGAGGAATGCTTTGCCCTCTGAGATTCGATCTGCAACCTCAGTGGAAATGTTTAAATCTAGGCTTAAAACACACTTTTATTCTATAGTTTATGAATGACCTATGTTTCATGTTTCCTGGCCATCCTGGAAGGGAGATTACCTAATGTGCGGTCCCTTCTCAAGGTTTATTAATTTTCCTCATGTTGAGGTTTTTGAGTTTTTCCTTGCCCTCTTGTTGGTTTTAGATGAGGAGATAATGTATTTATAGTCTGTAGTTTGCAATATCCTGGTCTGTGCAGCCCTATGAGACTGGGATTAAGAGCTATACAAATAAACTCGACTTGACTTCACTTATCAGAAGCTAAATATGACAGAAGCAAACGGGAAGCGCAGCGCAGTGTGGACTTTTCTTTTCAATAAGTCATGTTTATTTGTACAGCCCTCTATCACAAGGGATGCACAGACCACAGATTATTGCAAACTACAGACTATTTTTCAGTGTTTTTTACAATATGATTGTCTTTGGACTCTTTCCACGCATTCATCAGCGTTACACCAATACACCTGACAAGAGCTTGTGGACATTGGCTACTGACATCAACTCAACATCTCCGTCGGATTGGCAAGACCACCGAGTTGGGAGAGAAAACAAAAGTGGGACCCCAGGTCCGGCCTAATGCCAGATTCATTACCCATGAAATGGGTGACCGAAAGCTGCAATTCATTGGAATTTGTGACTGCTGTTTTTTAATTATCACAGAGACCTGGCTCGACTCAAGGATTCCCAATGCTAGTGTGATGCTAGCCGGCTGTTTTTTACATTTGCTTCTTGTACTGAAAAGAGGAGCCCTCGAACTTCACTGTACAGTATTATTTTATAATGACTGTATTATTCTTCATGAAATGTTCTTGTCTCTAAGCTTTTTTTCTTTAAATTACCTCCAAATTAACAGCCAATCAAATCTGTTCTAGACAAGTGACAATGCAGTCACATTAGTCACTGCCATGTTGTGTTGCGTTTGCACAAAGTAACGATCTCGCTACCTTTTGTCACTACCCGTGTGTGGAGCCCATTCGTTTTTTGTACCCACCATGGGGGCAGTGGTTATTCCTGTGGGACCTGTCTGCCTGGCCTGTCCCATAGGTCCACCGGCTACTCCCATTGGTCCGGGTTTGGCCTGAACTTGCCCCATTCCCATACTTTGTCCTTGAGCAGGGATCTGCTGCTGTGCACTGGTGGTGGTTGGGGGTCCCTGCTGCCCCGGCTTAGCCGTCAAAGTCTGGGCTTGCTGTTGAAGCTGCGTCCTCTGACCCGGGGCCATGTCATTCTGGGAAACCTGACCACTCTGTCGCCCGGATCCTGTACCAGGACCCCCTGAAGGGCCCTGTCCTCTTGAAGAAGAACCAGACCTGGAAGAACCTGGATCATGTTTGAAAGGGAAATAATGATTAACAGATACAAATTATGTAAAGTTTTAATATTTATCTTCGTTTGATGCTAATTTCGAGTTACATTTTTCTATTGTTTTTAGATTGTGAAACAAAATAAACTTGAGAAGCACATCTGCAAACATTTTCCATACATGAAAGAGAACATTGCACATAAAAATATGAATCATATGTCATAAGTATAAGACTAAGAACACAGCTGTCATTGATGTCCTTATGGGAAAAATCCACTGAAAGTTTATGGTTCATGAATCTAATTAAAAACTTTAAAAATACATTTTGATTCTCATAGGATGTTTGAATCTAAAGGACCTCCAAACTGTATCCAAATGAACTATGTTGAATGTTTCGGGTCACTTAAGATTAAAAATTCATGATGAGATTTGGGTTGTAGGATTATTTTAATTCCATTTTTTTGAAGGTGCTGTCCGGATTTTTTAAATGTTCTACTCGCTGATGCCATCTTCTGGCTCAGGTCATTGTTGCAGCCGCTAACAAGATGCCTTTGTAGCGCGTGCCAGTATGTGCATTTCCTGGACACGCTTGAATACACTTTTATTTTTTTCACCTTTTTTGGGTTATTGTTAGACTTTATTTGAAACAGTCATTTTCTTGCTTTCACCGTGTTCATGCTACACAAAAAAAAAAAAACGCGAGCATGAAATTACTCTGCAACCACCCCCGCTCTTCCATTCCCCAGATGAATGTGTTGTGAGTTCGAAACAGTTTTGATAAAAGTAAGATAAAAGCAGATAGGGGCAGTTGGGTATTGTTTAAACATATCAAATAGAAAAAATTTTACACTTTCAAAATATTCAGGACACCTAAAACGACACGCCCTATCTTTAAGTCAATCATTATGATTTTTGTGAGCTACTGAATAAGTCAAAAAAATACCAATTAATTCGAGATTCGATCAAAATAAATCTCTAGTGCTTAAATTTAACCCAATGTTAAATGTGTTTTTTGGGCTGAAGTGTGTTTTCATTTTTTTTTAAGGAGGCTACTAAGATGATTAATCTATAATGTTAAAACGGGGTTCTCCAACGCTGTGCCTGTAAGGCACCAGGGTCACCCTGGTGGACAGCAGAGGTGCCGGCGGACCTGTTCTGAAAATATCTCACCGGTGCAGGGTCATTCCTATTTTCTAGTAAACGTTTTCTGTAGTGGCAGGGTTTATTTAGCCCAATTTCCAATAATTAACCTGGTAATAGCATAGAGTTGTTATTTTAGAAATGCATATCAAACTGGTTGCCCTTTGTGCTAATTAGTAGCAAAGAGCAGTTCACTGGTTAAAATGTAGAGTAACATACCAAATCATGTGTCCTCCAGTCTATTGTTGAATGTAAATCAATACAATTTAATTTCAGGATGATCCACAAATTAATATGAGCACATTTATAATTATTAACGCTTATAGCTGGAGTCTTGTGACATACTTGACTCGTAACAAGTCAAGAAATGTAAACGGTACACCAATTACCTCCTGGCTGGCCTTGCATGTCAACTTGTTGCTGAGACTTGCTGCGTGATGAGCGATGTGGATCCCCTTGCCTGGAAGATCTTTGGCTATGATGGTGACCAGATGGATCCCGAGAGTAGTCTGATGAATGGTAGGCCCCTGATCTTGAATCCCCACGTCTTCCCGAAGATGAAGACCGCACTGAAGGGTCATGCCGTAAGGACGGGTCCTTTGGGTGGCCCTTAGATGACCGGGAGGACCTCGGTTCGTCAGAGTGACGTGATGAGGATGAGTGGCGACCCGAGCTGCCGTGATGCCGGTGGTCACGGGAAGATGATGAGTGTCGTCCTCCCTGGCTGTACTCATCCTGAGGCCACAAGTCCTCCTCGGGGGGCTCATCATAATCGTGATAGGTATGTTTTACACCATGGCGACTCCTTCCGGACGAATGGCTGCTACCGTAGTGCCGGGAACTGGAACGTGGCTTCTCAAACCAGTCTGTTTCTTCTTGGCCCAAATGGTAGGCTTTGGAAACCGAAAGCAGATCACAGTCAATCTCCATGTCGTTTGGAGACAGCGGCATGCAGGCTGAGAAAAAGAAGGAAGACCAACCACATGCCAAAGGAAAGTATAAGAAGGAGAAGACATGGTAAAATCAAAATATGTTCACACCCATGCAAAGTACTATTTACTTCACTTTAATAGTACAAGACTGTCTACATGGTTGATATAATAAACACTGCAAAAATGTCAACTGAGAAAGTTACATAGGAGTTATATTTTTGTTGCTGAGGATCAGCCAATCGTATAGGGCAAATGGAGTCCTGAGTATAAAATATTTACATTTAGCAGCGATGGCCTTTCAAAATGATAATCAGACTATTTTGCAGTGTAACCACAATTCAGAAATGAAAACATCTATAAAACATCAATGCAAAAGACAAACACTAGATTACGACAAAACCCTGTGAAACAATTTGCATTGGTGACGTGCAAAGAAGACCTTCCAAGGGAATCAGAGTGGTGCGAACGAAGAAAAGGACCACGCCGGAGAACCATGCGTGTACTGGACAAACAGATGACCAGACGAACAGGCGGCGGAACGGACAGGCAGGCAGACAGACAGACAGCAGCCCACTGAAATGAGAGCTCCGAGTGACTCTCAGGAAGAAGAAAACATCGGCATGCAACAGCTAGCTTTTCCTCATTTTCTTCTGTTTCTCTTTGCTAAGCCTATCCATTGGTTGGGTGGGGGACATTTAGATAAATGGTGGAGACAGTACTAGGTAGTGAAATCGTGGGCATTCAGCTCCCACAATTACCTTCACTGTCTGATACAGCACAATGATAATCGTCTATTATGTACGTATCATCAGACTTGTAGACATGGGTTCGTGGTAGGTCCCGTATGTGGTCTTGCACATCTGGTAGAGAGTGACTGGAACCATATTGGCCATAATAATACTGGTATTTACTGGTGCGACTGCCATATGGGTCTGGACCTAAACTTGACGATCGCCCGGAGCCCGTGTATCTTCCAAGGGGACTGAGTGGACTTTCCTCTTCAGAATACTGCCTTGTCGGGTGGCGCCCTCGACTATAGCCAGATCGGTAAGAGCGGTCGTCCCTCTCATAGGATCTGCTGCGGTAACCAGAGTAATCTTTGGCTGTGATTTTGTCCATGCCGTAGCCTGTGGAGCGTGAGCGACCGGTAGAAGTGTAGTAGACTCTGTCATCGTCCTCTCCCATTGAGCCAAAGTATCGATTAGCGTGGGCGAAACTGCTTCCTGAGTCATAAGTGCTCCTCTTGAAGCCGTAATCCTCTATCAGCTGACGTCCTCGGACGTGGGAGGAGGGATAACCTCCGCCAGCTCCTGAAGTGTAAGAGGCCAGGTCTGCCTCTACATCCCGAGCCTCCTCTATTGGGGAGAATTTGGATATTTTCTGCTCCATACTGCCCAGTTTCCTGTGCTTGCTGCGTTTGTTGGACATGACAGCAGGAGCCAAAAGGCTTCTAGGGGACGATGATTTCTGCACCCCTGATCGGAAGCAGCCGTGTTTGAAGTCGTAGTCATAGTAAAAGGAGGATCCCCCACCCATGCTAGTGCTCACGCTGCTGCTGCCCCCTAGAGGTCCGTGCCTGTAGTTGCTCTTACCCCTGCCATGGTGGTCGTACAATTCTTCCTGTAACGCTGCCTCCTCCTCCGGTGCCCTGCCGTACATGGCGCTGCCAACTCCCCCACGCGTCGTGCTGCCAATGGTGCTGCTGTGGCCATGGATGTCACCAGGGTAACGCCCCGTGCTGCTGTGATGCATCACATCCGCTGTAGTCGTGCCCAGCCCGTTTTTTGCCGTCAGCTCGCTTACATCGTCGATCATCATGTAGTTTCTTGGGATGTTCTGTTCTAAACCAGGTGTACCATACAAGCCATCTGCTGTACTGTAGGTAGAGGGACTGTCTACAGCGTGCCCATAGGCATTGGTAAGTGTGGATGTGTACTGTCCATATGAGCTGGCTGTTGTTGCTGTGTAACCATATGTATTAGCAGTGGTTGTAGTGTACTGGCCATACGAACTAACCGTGGTTGATGTATACTGTCCATAAGTGCTAGGTGGAATGTTAGAAAACCCACCGTAACTACTGGACACTGTTGCTGAACCATAGGGTCCATAGTTGGCCATCGTTGTTGTTCCAGTGTATTGACCAAATGAGGCAGCTGAACTGGAATATTGGCTGTCTTGTGCCGTGGTCGTAACCACGACTGTAGGGTTGCTGATTGTCTCATAATTGGTGGGCATCTTGTGCTCCAGATCAGCCAGTGATGTTTGCCTGGGCCTTCCTTGATGAACTGTCAAAATATCAGTTTGAGGTTGCCCAGGGTAAGCTCCACTCTGGCTGGGGTAAGAGGACACAGCACTGGGATAAGGTGAGCTGTGGGTGGGGTACGGTGGCTGACCAGGTGGGGCAGGCCCAAAACCTGTGTGGGCAGGTTGGGGTTGCGGTGCACTTGGCAATCCTATGTCTGTTTGCGGGTATGGGGGTTGAGGCTGGGGGTAAGTGTGTGAGTATGAGGCTTGAGATTGGTACAATGGTCCCTGAGGATGAACATGACACTGGGGGGGAGCTGGCTGTGGTAAGGCCTGAGATTGGGACACTGTTGGATAAGGAGCTTGGTTAAATGTTGAGGACTGGAAGGGTAAGTTTGATTGAGATGGTACCAGTGGTTGGCTCTGAGGGTATTGAGAGTGGAAAGATGATGTGGGGGTGTACTGAGTTGCTGTGTTCAAATCATTGCTGAACTGGCTGAGTGGAGCAGTACTTGGTCTTGCGGTCAAAAGACCGTTGCTCTCATGCGATGCAGCTGCAGCAGCCAATCGGAGGTTGTTCAACTCGCTATCAGACATATAGTCCCGGGCATCACCCATACACCTCAGATAAGCAATATCCCTCCTCTCCCTTTCCTTGACCAGTGTCTCTTTTCTTTGGTGGATCCCAAGCTCGAGATATCTCAACTTTGCATCTATTTCTTTCTCTTCCTCCTCCAGTTCAGCTTGCTGCTTTCTCAGTTTTGTTGATTCTTGCTCCACCGCCTTTAGCTCGTGGGTGAGGTCTTTAAGAAGACTGGCCTTGGCAGCGAGGCCAGACCTGGAGCTGGGCTTGAGGCTGGGCACGGATGGCAAGTAGACCTGTTGGAGGGCTGGTGTCATCACGGGCAGGTGAACAGATGTACCCGTCTCTTCTGGAGGAGGGCTGGGCAGGGTCCTCTTGACCTTACGGAGAAGTGAGCTCTGTTGAAGCGCTGCCAGCTGTAAAATGAGAGAGAAAGTAGGGCAGAAGAGCAGGATTTATGGGGGAAACAAAGACAGCATCGTGTGAAGACAAGGTGCAACACAAAAGAAAAGGAGGGTATGATTTTTAGTATGAAAGACATATTTGCACATCGGGGAAGAGATTAAATGTAAAGAACACGATAGGGGGAAAATGTGTCAAGAGTTGAGGATAAGGTTCCAAAAAATGGATAATGGCATAGTGAATGAAATATTTAAGTAGAAAAACAACATTAAGTTGTCCAGGGTTGTAAGAATGCAGCGTGTCAAGGAAAAGATAAAATATAAGTAACAGTTGGGAAATTAAAGGCATGTGTATAGCAAAGGTATGATAAATTACAATTAGGAAAACGGATATACATCACATGGGCAAAAAGAAAGGAAACTCAAAGAAAATGTTCAGAGAAGGAAATATAATGAGGAGATGTATGGTCAAAAGACAAAGACAAAACCAAAACAAAAAAGAGGGAAATGGGTGTTAGAACACACCAGAAAAGAACCAACACAGTAAAAATAAATAGTTAATTGTTTAAGGAAAAAAGTGAAGCAATGACCAACAATTGGCCTAACTATGTAAACAATCAAATTGGGTAACAACATTTTAAAAATAAAGCTGTTCTTGTTTGATTATCATTCTAGTAAGATACAAATGTATTCTTTTACTGAAACAATGACTATATACCCTGATTTTGAAAACCTACAATTGTTTTCATATCAGTTTGTTTGACATCCTATTATTTGGTGCAATCGGTTCATGCTTGGAGCTATTAGGATAGCTCAGTTTTACAATGAGTCCATTAAATATTAACCAGCTAATTTTAGAATAACTTCAGAACTTTGCCTTGTAATATTTCCTCTGACAGAAATAGACTCAGGTGTTTAGGCTTTTTTCTTTGTTAAAAAAGTTGTTGTCAAGATTATTTTGTCTTTGTCACATTATTAGACACAAAATTAAGACGAATAATGGTAAATGAACCGGGCTTTAACTTTTTTTTTTACAGCTTAGAGCTCAATACCTTTCATAAAGGGGCACTTTCACCAGTAGACACTGGTCTGTTGTCGCCATTCAGGGCATCGATAATGCATAGGTCAATTAAGTGATTTTCAAGAGAATCATTTGTACAGTACTTTTAGAAAATGTGCTAATTTCCACATACATTGGAATTAAAGCTAATGCAACCAGAGCCCTAATTTAAAAAGTGTGCAAACCGTGAGGCAATAATTAATGAAAGGAACCCTGTATTCTGCAGCCTATCTTGAACCTTGACATTATTATATGAGTTCCTGTACCTGGTTCTGGAGTGCTTGTTGTTGATAGAGCGACAGCCTAGCCTTGGTGTGATCATCAGTAGTCGGACTGAGAGATTTAGGATCTGACATGGACCTTTGGGTACTCTTGATTGGTCTGGGCATGGAAGGATGCCTCTGCGGGGATTCTGCAGTGTACGCTTTCTGTTGAGGTGTGACATGGGCTTTGTTTAGCCTTTCACTTGAAAGGGAATTCTCCAACAAGCGATGTGGTGACACTGGAGAGACTGGTGAGTATAGGACCTGTGAGGATTTGGGAACTGTCTGCTGCTGCCGAATGATGCTAGATATAGACTCATTGTGGAGGTGGTTGTGGGGCTGGTAGTTAATATCAATCGGGTCGGGTCGTCGGCGCTCAAATTTGGCTGCGTTTACTGTTATGTGCTGCTGCTGGCGCTGCTGGATGGAAATATCAGTGGAACCAGATTGTTGGTTCCCACTACTGGAAGAGGAAGAATATGGGCTCACTGTGGTTGGTATGCTGAGCTGGGGAGCAACAACTCCCTGAGATTGGGCTTCTGGGTCAGTCTGGCATGCTAAAGACTGCCCCTTTGTTGTTCGTTCCGGTCCAGAGATGTAGTGCACAATCTCTACTTTACTAGGATCTGGTAATGTAACATGAATGGCGGGTGAAACTCTTCCAAGGTGCTCTACTTCAGTTTGGCAGGACATTTCTCTCATGGTTTGGACAGCTATGCTGGAGGATACCATCTTGGAAGCGTTGGTTTTGTTGTCAGAGACAGCTGAGCCTGCGACATTATTGCTGGCAGCTGGATTGGATTCGGAATGTCGAGAGTAACGAGACCGTCTTCGGCGGACCGGCTGCCCAGTTTCAGCCTTGTCCTCATCATCATCTGTCTGAACTGAACAGTCCACGCTGCGACCGCGTCGTCTGGGCCTGTGACGCATCATGTATCTTGAGACAAAGAAAAAAATTCAGGACTTTAAAATTTCTTATCCAGACATATTTTAATCACAAATACTTACTTATACCTTTTTCTTATAGACTTAAATGCTGTCAATATCTACAGTGGTACCTCTACATACAGGCTTAATTTGTTCCAGAAGCACAATTGCTTGAATTGCTTGTGTAACAAGCACATTTTTACGATATGAAATAATTAAAAAGTAATTGGCCCGTTCCCGACCAAAACGATCAAAAGAACCCTAAATAGCTATAAAGCACATCTTCCTGATCACTAAAATGACATTCAAATAGTAATTATACATACAAATACATTTAAAAGATTAAAAAACGATGATGTAACAAAATAAAATGCGAGTTTATTATAAATCACCATCAAGGAAGTGTGTTTCAGAGGTGGGGGAGTAGGAAGGAGGGAGGAACTTTTGGTGATACACACTTATTGTACACATATAATTAAGGTTACTGTAACTTTGAATGAACATGTACACACACATTATTTTTATGGAATACTTCAGTTTTTTATTCATCATTTTCTTTTTCCCTTTTGGCTGTAGTTGGAATTATATCACTATTTACAGGTTTTTTGAAAAAAAAAAAAAAAAAAAAAAAAAAAAAAAAAAAAAACATATCCAAGGAGGTTTTTATTCCTGCCACTCCTTCAATATGATAGGAGGACCAGTTGCCACTTTTTATGGATGTTTTTTTTCCTCCCACTTGGCCAGTACCTTTCTAATTATCTCACCTCCTTTGTAGACGCCAGCTTCTTTGGTTTGTCCTTAATTTTTCTGTTTTTGATTTTTGTGATAGGAATATTCATTTCCTCTAAAACAATTGGAGGGAATTCTTCCGCGGCTTTGTGAACGGCACTCGCAGCATTATGGTTGTACTCCTTGGCTTTGTCACTCAGTCAAACACCACGCTCGTGTTTTTCTATTATTTACCTCTTCAATTCAATTGTCATGGTTCTCCTTTTTTTCTCAGACACTCTACCGTTTCCCTTTCCAGAACACACGGCTAAGGTCACAAAAATGAATTAAATGCAATTAAAGGAATGTAATTGTAACAGCCTTGCTGCAGAACACAGCAGGTATAGCCAAGGGCATTTAATCATTTGCCTGATGGCGGGAGGCGCATGCGCAAACTGGACCGGGCTGATCGCAGTGAGCGGTCACGACCACTGAGCAGACTTGACCGGTCTTTTGTGATAGCCTTTGGGACTACTTTTGTCCTGGATTTTTCTTTGTAAAGTGAGCAAAATTTCAGTTAAAAAGAAAAAAAGCTCACCAAAATTCTCGTGTGTAGAGGTGCTCGTATAAAGAGTGTTAGATTTTTTAAAATTTAGGTCACTGAGTATGTTGTCACGATAACACGAGTTTTCCAGCTATCCATCCAGGGTCGCGGGGGTGCTGGAGCCCATCCCAACTATCTTCGGGCAGTGGGCAGGGGACACCCTGAACAGGTTGCCAGCCCGTTTCAGGGCACACAGGGACAGACAATTTGCTCCCTCATTCACACCTAGGGACAATTTGGACCGGCCAATTAACCTGACGTGCATGTTTTTGGAAACCGGAGTGACTGGAGGAAACCCACGCAAGCATGGGGAGAACATGCAAACTCCACACAGGAGGTTCGATCTCATGACCTCAGAACTGTACCGCGCACGCACTAACCACTGCGCTGCCGTGCTGCCCTGTTTTCCAGCTATATTAAGTTTATTATTTGATCATCACAGCATTACTTTTGATGATCACATTACTGATATTAGTTTTTATGAATGCACTTATGTTCATCCAGGTATTTGAGAGAAAACTTTACTTGCTGTCTTTATCCTTTCTTATCAGTACTTCCCAGCCTTATCTTCTCATACAACCTTCAAATCCAGCTGTGTGCAGTTCTAACTGACTCTTTTGTTCATTGAGATAGTTTCTTTTGCCTTGTAATGCGAGATGCCAGAGGTGCCTGTTAGAGTTTCAGACAGGCCCAGAGTACTCTGTTTTATCTTTTTTCAAAACTTTGTAATAAATGTCCTCAACTGCATTGCTTCTCTCCAGCTCCCTTTTTTTTAAAGTCCAATCACTCGGTCTGGTCCCTGAAAAGAACACGCGGCAAGACATCGGAATGTAATTTTGCCTTCAAGAGGTACCACTGTACATCTTTGTACTTTTAATGTTAACCAAACCACATTTTCATTTACTAACGCAGTCAGTCAAGCCAACATTTAAACGAGCCTTACCTCTCCTCGCCATCTTCATCATCTGTCTGCACACAATTGTCCACGTTCCTGCGTGGCGAAACATGGAAAACGACACCCTCGTCCAAGCTGTCTCTGCTCAACCTAGTCATAGAACTGTGTTTCCTCATGTTGCTCCTGGCTTCAACATGCTCGTCTTGGCTCCTCAGACACATCTCCGAAGAAGAGTTAGGGAGGGAACGGGATCCAATTTGATGGTCATTATAAGGATGCAGAGCCTGTCCATTTACATCCACCTGGAATTGGAAATCAACTATTATAGTTTTCTCTCATAATGCACTCAAAAGCAACCCAATACGGGCCAAGAGAGACAAATCCACCAGTAGAGTTGAATTGAACTCATTGGGTTGTTACTTATGACGAGCCCTGCAAAAATGGCAAATCTAAAAACAGTTGTTTCATTTAAACCAACCATAAACCATTTGTGGTAATTATTTCAACACACAACTAGTCAGACTGGGTTGACTTGTTTAAAACTACGTTTTATTTTGAAATAAAGCTCCAAAAATAAAGTCATAACAACTAGATCTGGGAGGTTTACTTTAAAAACGTAATCCGATACAATTACCCGTTGAAAAATGTAATTATTAACCTAATCCGAATACCAAAATATTGCAGTAATGTAACGTGAATACTTTAAATAAATTTTGGATTACTCCAAACCCAAATATGCTATTAAAAGGGAAAATAAACAAAATTGGGTTGGTTGTCAACGTTCTTGGCAATATTCAGATTTATTAGACATGCATGCCAGAACGTATGCCGAAACAGCCATCCCATAGCCGCATGGTGTTCTCATATGCCGCGGCATACAATTACATTTTTGTATGCTGATAACATAACACTGTTACATGTATTCCGTTACTCCCCAATGATTGTCGTCATTTTTACCCGGAATGGGATAATTTTTGGATTCAATTATTTATGGCGTGTTTACTGGGGTCATTTTACTTAACGTCAAACCGGTCTAGCATGATTAGTCATTTCTCCAAAACTGGTTACCTGCAAGTTCTGGACCGCGGCGGCTGTTTTCTGTCGCTTCTGCTCGACAAGCTGCTGCTGAAGCTGTTGTTGCAAGGATTGGATCTGGTCGAGTTGCGACTTTTGCTGGGCAAGCTGTTCCCTCTGGACAACAAGTTGTTTTTCTCGTTCTTGCTGCTGCTGTTGTAGAACCTAAATTTGTCAAAATGGAAACAAATCAAACGTTGGTAGGAAATTAAAAGTTTGAAGTTGTTACGGATGAGAGCTTAGTAAAAATGAGGTTACAGGGTTAGTGACTCGAAAATAATGGGCTAATGAAAGAAAAAGAGTATGGCGAAAAGCAGTAAACGTTTTTTTGACATCTATGCATCCGGCAAAATGAATGGGGGCGCAAAAAATCCCAAGCCTCCTGAAACAGAATATTGCATGGAGTTAATGTGTATGGGTTGGGATAGGGCCTCTTGTGTGCTACTAGGAAACAAAAAATCACAAGTACAACACAAACTACAGAAGCTGTGTGTGTGAGTGCCTGCAAGAAAAATAAATCAATGGGTTTCCGTACATGACAGGCCGTTGCAAATAAAAATGCTTGGGCTTTTGCTGCGGCTGGGTTTTATGGGTTGCTGAAACATTCTCTGGCTGATTTGGGGATGAAATCAAGTTTCCGCACCTGCTTAATTGAGTTAACTTGAAAGATTTTCAACTGCTTGTTCTATCAAAAAGACAATTACAGTAATGTGTTAGGGCTTCGGTTAACTCATTGAGTGCCATGGACTTAAAATGAAGTTTACATGTAATCTTTCCCTGGTGCCACAGATGTGATGAGATACACTGGAAAAGCTGCGGTCAATTATGGACAATTCATCTCATCCACTACACAGCATTATCTCCAGACAGAAGAGCAGCTCCAGCGACAGACTGCTGTCACAGTCTTTTACCACGGACAGACTGAGGAGATCTTTTCCTCCTCATGCCATGAGGCTCTTTAAGTCCACCCGGCGGAGTAAAGGCCCACATTAAACCACACCCCCCACATTGCATATTGCCGTATTTTTATTGCAGTGTGTATTCTGTGTAGCACTATCTAGATACTCTATATAACATGCTACATTGGGTATCAACACGTCACATTGGCTATTTGTTTATTGTATTCTTTTTGCTTTATTATTGTTTTGTTCTCCAGCGCAGGGATGCTGCTGGAAGTGTGAATTTCCCTGCGGGGATGAGGAAAGTATCTATCTATCTATCTATCTATCTATCTATCTATCTATCTATCTATCTATCTATCTATCTATCTATCTATCTATCTATCTATCTATCTATCTATCTATCTATCTATCTATCTATCTATCTATCTATCTATCTATCTATCTATCTATCTATCTATCTATCTATCTATCTATCTATGTTTTTAGCAATATTATTCAAATCGTTGAGAAAATCATTACAATCATGCGATATGTTTACATAGTTTTATAATATCTCCTAATCATAAAATGAATGATCTGATATAGGTCACATTTAAATAACTGGTGGTGCAGTTTCCTTTTTTTGAAGTTAAATTGAGTTATTTTTCCCATGAACGTATGAAAACCTTACTTGATCTAAGAATTATGGTTGAAATACATCCATTCTATCCTGGAAAGGAGCATTTATACAAAACCCACACATATTCATCTACAATATTTTTGAAAAAAAAAGCTGGCACCCAGCCCTCCAATTTAAATCATGTGTCTGGCACTCAAAGAGTTACATTTTAAAAGACAGCAACATATAAAGTGAGTTGACAGACCATTGTTTAAACATGCTGAGCATCAATATTCCAAGCATAGCATTGTAAACCCATACAATAATAATTTAGATAAAAAGATAACTTATGTTGTTAATTTCCTACTTAAAATGTAGGAAACAACACAACGTCAATAGCGTATTTCGCACCTGGTGACATGTTTTCGTCAGGGTGAAAGATAAAAAAAAACATGGTACTAAAATGTTCACAGTTTTATGCAAACATTATTTGTAGCTCCTGAAAATGCAATGAGGCACTATGAAATGCAGAAAAGACGAGCATTTAAACAACAACAAAACACTAAGCACCTGAAATCTGTATTATACTTCCTGTTTTTCCTTATACCTGTTCCTTGATGTTCTGCAGTTCTTGTAATTCTCTTTGCACCAGAATGTGCTCCTTCTCCCTGTGCAGCTTCAGCTCAATCTTCTCTCGATCCAACTCTTCCTGAAGGCGCACTTGCCGGAGTTTCTCCAGCTCTACTCGCTCCCTTTCCAATTGCAGTAGCTGCTCCTGCTGCCGATGCAACCTTTCTGCTTCAGTTTCACCCTCTTTGTGTAGAGCACTGGGCGGCGGGAACGTAGGTAAACCCCCAGTAACTTGCAAACTACTAGAGGAATCTGGAAGGCCGACTGATGTGTAACACTGAGCAGTGGTTGCTTGTGTCTTGTGTTGTTGTTGTTGACTGTTTAGGTGCGCTTGAGACATGTTTAGCGGTTGATGCTGTGGGTCAGCTGAAGTGATTTCTACAGCTGAAGAAGATACAATAGCTCCTTTTCCAAGGTAAACTGGTTCATCTTGAAATGTAGATGGTGTAGCTTCAATTGGAGCAGATACTGGGGCGCTCACTGGTGCTAAGGTTGTTGTTGCATTGGCAATAGTGGAAGATGTTAAAGTGGTTTGAAGAAGACCTGGACCAGGGTAACATATTGGAGTTGGTCCGGAATGAGGCATTCTGGGAGATGTTGGTAATCTGGTGAGACTTGAAAGGGGCACAGGTGTCATGTTTGGGGATGGGTAAGGCCTGTAAACCCCTCTAAGTAGTGGCCGAAGAACAGAAGCAGGCTGGGTTGTAATAGGCAAAGTAGATGCAATTGGTGTCTGAATAGTGGAATAAATTGTCCCATCTGAGGACCGAATAGCTGCAGGGAACATGGCTCTAAGACTGGCCTGTCTGGCATTGATTAGATTAGTAAGTGCTTGGTTGTGGGTCAATGGCTTCCCATCAAAACCAAAAAGGAGATTTTGCCTCAAGCCAAGACCATTTGATAGTCTAGAGGTTGCTGCGCTGGTTCCTCTCCCTAGACTTCCATACTGCATCAGGTCTGGGTTACTTCCAAAACGATCCATTGAATTGAGTGCAGCACACATTCGGCTGATCTCTCTGGCAGTTGTGGCACTATATTGCGCTAGATTCGCTTCCTGGAAATTGGCAATGTCACGAGCAGAGTAACCATAGTCCGAATTGATGTTAGACAAGGAATTGTATCTCCGTATAGGCAATGTTGGGGCAGGGAGTTCTCCTCCATGACGCAAATCCGTGTAAGAGCCATACTGCATCCCAATATAACCCCCATAGCCTTGTTTTACAGCATTAAGGTCGACTGCTTGAATATGAGTATCTAGTTTTGAATGGTAGGGATGTAGTCCAGCGTCAGCCAGGTTTGTATCCGACATTGAAGGTTGAAGCCTACCAGGATAAGGCAATGTGTACGACTTTTGATCTTCCATTGGATTTTCATGATATATTCGTGATTGCCTCTCTTGATCTGAATCATAGTAAACAGGTGGAGCAGTTGGAGGCCTAATGCCCTCTTTCTCTGAACCTCCGGCACAGCTACCACCAAAGGGAAGTCTGTATACAACATCGCAGCAGGCAGGTTGATTATCAGGTTTAATTTGGCCTCCTGCCACATTTGCAGCATCCACACCTTCCTCTACTTTTACAATCTGAGTCACTGCCCTGGTCTGCTCTTTCCCACCATCTATCTGTACTACCATACTGTGTGGTGTGGTCCCACCTGTTATCATCCCAGGTGGACTAGGTTTTCCTCTCAGCTCAATTGGCCCAGTGCCATATATTTCAGGATTGATGATTGGTTCTACAGCACTGACAACAACGGGGGCTGTACTAGTCTGACTGACAAGCAAGTCTTTTTTCAGCAAGGGTGAGATCTGACCTGTCAGGTTGTATCTAGCTAACGCAGATGCATGTTGCTGTTGATGTTGTAAATGATGGTGTTGTTGCAACTGCTGCTCAAGAATTTCTTGTTGTATTTGCAATTTCTCCTGCTGTTTTTGTAGTTCTTTCTGTTGAATACTAAGATCCTCGAGTTTGGCATCAATTTTTGGTATTGATGGGTCAATTGGAGGTGATAAAGGGGCTTTGCTTTGAGAAAAACAAACAGCTGAGCCCATGCCCTCACCTAAATCCACTCTGGTTTGATATGGATCACCATAGACCATTGGCTGTTTGGGTTGGGACATAAACATAGAAGCAGCCACAGTTACGCTCACTGTGGTTGGTGTGACGATCTCTTGGGCATTCAGGTTCATAATCAGTGGCTGTATGATTGTTGACTGTCTGCTTCCCTCTAATCCACCATATTTTCTGCTTTCAGTAGCTAGAGAAGAGAGATCCATTCCTTGATCTGTCATAATGAACGGAGCCTGTTTGGCAGCTGTTCTGAGGTCTACAACACTTCCACCTCTAATCATTTGGCCCTGCTCCACCCTAGATGTCCCAGGGACTGTAGATATGCGGCAGAGGGAAATATTATCCATTGAAATAGAACCTCTTGTGTAAGTACCGGCTGTGGTTACCATACTAGTACCAACATTTACCTTTTCTATCCGTTGTGTTCTGTAAAAGCTACGAGAAGGTGAATGTTGATGCGGTGGTGTATCTGGAGGGCTATCACATGGTGAATAAGAATCAAATGTGGACTGACGTCCAAATCTAGTGGGTGAAGACAGGGGGGATGTAGCTGTGTTTACAGTCATTGGACGTGCCGGACTTGCAGGTGGAGAGTATGGCACATCTTGGGAAGACTGCTGCCTGTAGAGCCGTGGGGAGATTGAGCTATGGGAAGTTTGGGTCCCCTGAGCCATAACGGGAGATGAAGGGCCAGAACCCTCTGAATCTCTTCTTAGTGCCGAATTGAACGTCTGTGTGGAAAACTCAGCAGTAGCCCTCCTGGAAGGGGAGTGAATGGGACTCTGTGGTGGTGGGGAAGGAGAAAGAGGAGGGCTGGTACTCCTGTAATAAGTTGTGTACTTAGGAGAGCGTGGCTCACTGATTCGTTCATTCACAGTCGAGCTATCTCGACCTGTTCCACCTCGAGCTTCACCTACTCTTCTGGTGATGACCTCTCTTTGACTGTAGGCTTGGGTAATCTCTGCAATCTTGCTACATACACTTGAGACAGTAGCTGAAGATGTAGAAGGACTTGTATGTCTGCTATAGATGGAAGACTGGGTGGTTGTTATTGTGTTGCTTGTACCTGTTTGAGAAATAGTTACCGCATCTCTAGCATAGACTCCATAAGCCGCAATCGTTGTGGCAGCTACTGGCGGTGTTATTTCAGTTTTTCCCGCTTGGTTTTTGGGTCTGTCTTTGTGTCTATCCTTTGAGGCAAAGTGTTGAGTCACTTTAACATCAGGGATAGGTCCTCCTGTTTGAGCAAAAGAGACAGGTGCAGAGATATGGGTAGGGCTGGTTCCTGGACTCAAAAGAGCATTGCTTTGCTCCAGTAGTTTTGCAAAGGCAGAACCTGTGTCAATAAATTGTTTGTCAGTATAGGAGCTCTCAATGTCCTCTTGCTCATCAGTGGCTAGCTGCATTTTGGTGATATTCTGAGATGTTTGCCGGATTTCCTCGTAAATATCCGTTTCTAACTCAATTGCGTCATTGTCATATCCTGAATTATCTTGCTCATAGTCATACTCGTCATCATAACCTTGTCCATTAATGTCTTCTTCATAGTACTGACTGTGTTTTGTAGGCTGCTGCTGCAATTTCTGTTGCTTTTGAAGCAGCTCTGCCTTCCTCATCATCTCTTCATAAACCTCCTCAGCACTTTTTAATGGTTTGGACGTAGACGAGGGCGCTATTGTAGTTGTGATCGAGGATTTCTCCACGGGTGAGTACAGGGACATGAAAGTTGGAAGGTTGTACTCACTGCCTGACTTGTATAATTTGGATTCATAGCCTTCAGCTTCTGAATCCAAACTCTGAGGGGAGTATTCAGAGGCTGACGAACGATGGAGTTCTTCCATTTCGGCAGCTTGTCTCAGCTCCTCTGTCGGTGAAGCGTCTTCAATCGGTGAAAGGTTACTGGGTGGTGTCTTGGACCTTTCTCTACGTCGTTGAGCTCTTAGCTCCTCTTTATCTCGTTTTGTCTTGCGTGCCGTGCTTCGGATTCTGTGTTGCTCAACCTCTCTCATCTTTTCCTGTTCTCTCAGAAGCTCTTCTTCTTCTCTCAACTCATCTTCCTCTGAGGAATCTTCAATGGTTGGAAGAAGTGGACCGTGAGAGCGATGCCGCGCTTTCCTCTGTTGCTTAGCATCTTCTAATCGTTGTCTCCTGCTGGGGCTACTGTCACTATCTTCTTCCATTGATGAAATTGACGTAGGTGACTGGCCTGAGCCATAAGAAGACGCAGAGGTTGGCGGAAGAGTGGAAGAGTATTCACCCCGAGAGCGCTCATCAGGTGAACCTGTCAGGCTTTCCATCTCTAGTTCAGGTTCTCTGTCTAGGCTCAAGTCATTTTCATTACTGAGCTCAATGTCTCGGCTGTAGCTGTTCGTGTTATTGAGTTCAATAGTTTTGAAGCGTCTCAGACCACCTTGTGAAGCCATCAGATCTTCCTCGCCTTCTTCCACTGAGCTTTTGTAAACATCAGTGGAGCTTTTTGTTTCCTCCTCAAAACTGCTGGAATGGTGCTGTAGGCGACGTTTTTCTTTTGCTATGTCAGATATGATGTGCTTGTGGTGACTTTTCTTTCTCTCATAACCATATCCTTCGTCTTCCTCATCCTCGTCCTCCATCTCTTCCTCCTCATCATTGTCTTCATCGGCACTCATCTCCATTATCTGTCTCCTCATGAACTCCTCATCAGTCATCTCTGTGGGCTCAACATCCTTTCCTCTTTTCTTCTTTTCTTTCTTCTCCTCCTTCCCTTCTTTCCGTTTCCCCTCCCAGTCCCCTCCATCTTCTTCTTCTTCCATTATGTCCCCAAGTTCCTCCTCTGAGTCATATGCATCCGGTGGGATAGATAAAGAGCGGGGGCGCATCTTTCCTCTGTCATCTAAGTCTCGATCCCTGTGCTTCCTTCCTCTTCTGTCCGCTTTGTCTTCTGAAAGGCTCTTCTCCAGTAAAGGCCGCATGGAACTTTCCAGTTTTGTAATTTCTGAAGGGCTTGGTGGGGAGCCCCGCCCGATGATGCCCCTTTCACTTAATATCATCTCCTCCTCTTGAATTAATCCTGTGATTTCACTGTGGGAGCTGGAGATACCGTCAGACGAGTAACCGGTATCACTGAGGCTCTGTGGGCTGCGTGACAAGTCATTGGTGCTGTTTTTTGTTTCCTAAAGGGAGAGAAAAGAGAGAAGCCTTTAAAGTTTAAATGGGAGGCACTTTGAATGCAGTAAATGTCAGCCATATCCACAAATAATCTTGGGTGCAATGCCAACACTTGTCTACAAATATACCATCGACAAATCAGATTTTTCAAGACATTAAATTACATTAAATGACTTGGTCTGGATAAACGTTTTGGGGTCTCTGAATTAATATTAATGTAGTTTAATGACAAGATTATTTTATGGCTTCAAACTAAAAATAGCAAGATGAGATTGCGAGTTTAATGTGTCATGTTTATTACTGAGCACATATTCCTGGTCGAGCTGCATCATCGCACCACTAAATTACAATTTCTCAGAAGGGTTAGTTGAGCTCTGCACATTGAGTTGGCAAAGAGTGCATTTTCAAAGATGGAGATTAACCAATAGTTTGTAAGAATAAAAGACCTACCATGGGTGTAGACCAAAATTATGAATTTGTAACTAACCAAATTGAAGATGAATAAATAATAAGATTATCCTCTAATAAATCCATGTTTTGCCTTCGTCAATAATAGTAAAATGAAAATGCTATTTCCCATTTAGGACCCCATTGACCATCTCAAGTTAATCAACACATATAATTAGATTTTTTTTGGTGAGCAGAATGGAAACATATACAATGATACATTGAACATCTTCAAATGCTTCAGGTCTTATTCGGTAAGATATTAGTTATTTTGTGAACACACAACCCTTTGGATCTGATCAGGTGGCCATGACAAGTGGTCCCTCATTGAATGTTCCTTGGACCCTTTTTGTTTAGTTTCTCTGTTTCGTTGCATTGGAGGAGGAAGACATCTTAAACATTTTATTTTGTAACTTGTTTTTGCTATTAATTTAAACAACTTATAAACTTATAAAACTGTCAAAATATATATCTTGCCACTTATTGGGAAATTTTTGATACTGCAGTACTTCTGTATCGCACTACTGTTATGATGCACTACTCTTTCATTGCACTTTTATTATCATAACTTATGAGAGTCTCAAGCACTACTTTGTAAATATTTTTGCCTATTAAACCTGACAGTGTTTTATCCAATTTTTCTCCTTATTGAACCTTTATTAAATGTTTACTCTGGAGGGCCATGTCCAATCTCATAGCCTACAATGTTCTAGAACAGGGATGTCAAACTCAATTGCACAAGGGGCCAAAATTCAAAACACACTTAAGGTCGCGGGCCAACCAGGATAAACATTTATTGAAGACACTTAAACTGAATGTTTTTGGAACATAAATATGAATAAAAACAGACAATAATATTACATTTAAACCTTAAATCACTTATACAGTATTTATTATTTTGCTGTAAATAAAAACATCTTGTTAAATTATACAACTTAGAACTTAACTTAAACAACTTAACATTAAAATAACATTCAAATTCCTTTGCGCCTATGTCAATGTATATATTAAAAAAAACTTAAATATCCCAACATATTTTGCTCTCCTTAATATATCTCCTGTCAAAAATAGAAATATGAAAATGCTACACAAATTATTTTGTAAAAACGTCACAACATTATGAGAACAGGGAGCCTCATGTGCTTACTTTTGGCACAGACGGAGTTGGGCGAGTGACGGGAGGGAGTGCTTGCACTTTTTGCATAGCTCCACCCATCCCTCCCGCTCACCCAATCAAATAACTTTAATTTCTCTTCCGGTGTTTTGGCGTATTTACAATTTCTTCTGTGGATTAATCAAAAAGTTTCTGAACACTGAATACAGATTATATAGTGAGCTTTTATATAAAGGATTGTTTAGCGTTGTACAGCCAAAACGATTTTTTTTTTCTATTTTTTTATTTATTTATTTATTTTGTGTGTGACACCTCGACTGTAAATTGTTGTGAAAACGTGCCCTATATATTCTGAAAAGTACTGCATCAGAGTTCAGCTTTGGTTTGGCTTTGCGTGTATTTGAACAGGATCAATGGCGGAAGTTTTGAACGAGATGGAGAAAATTTGCATGCAATTGAATTTGTCTCTAAGCCATAGGTACTCATAGAAAGAGCCATATCTGGCTCGCGAACCATAGGTTCCCGACCCCTGGTATATAGTATAGTATACGTCATATATGAAGGAATAGGTACAGTGCCTAAAACATCAGAATATTATGTCCAGGGATGAGACGGTGTTGGTCATATTGACGGGCCATTAATAACAATAATGCAAAATGGTCTTGCGGGCCGGATATGATTACACGGCGGGCCGGACGTGGCCCGCGGGCCGGGAGTTTGACACATTTGTTCTCGAACATTAATATCAATGACAATGAATACATTTGTCTTGAATTCAATTGAAAATTGAATTGACGAGAAAATTAAGATGACAAAATTGAATTAAAATTGACTTTTGGGGTTGAATCTAACACACATAGCACAATATTTTTAACTGCCTCTATATACTTTGAGTGACTCTGTTTTGAATTGTACTGAAGCTCATGTATTGTAAATAAGGGAAAACATGTCAGTGAAATTAAAAGTCCAGCTAAATAAATCAATACAATAAATAAGCGGCTTGATTAAAGCATGCATAGGCAAAAAAGAACAGCAGCAACAAACCTCGTCTGGTGAATTTCAAAAGAAGTTAAAAAAAAACACACACACAAAGGAAATTACAAGAGTGTGAATCACGGAATTGTGGAAAATCACATCTCATTTACAATGTGATTTTTTTTGACAGTTAAACTGAACAGCACCCATGCCCTTCAGAGGTATGTTACAGTCAACTAACAAATAGGAATTTAGTACTTTCCTAAAGTAATTGCAAAGCAGAAGATTTGAATTAGCATTTTGTCTTCCTAAATATTATTGTTAAGAATGTTAAACTAACCTTTAACAGTAGTTAGAACATTTTCCTCTTAACTTGTCTTCTAACAGAGTGTGTCTCAACTGGGGGCCTGTGACCTGGCAAAATAACGCTGATAAAAAAAACAAAGGTGAATTTCACTCCTCTACAGTAGATGGTGATAATTCCCTGCTCAATCTCTTTTTCTGTCAGAATGCTCTTCCTGAACTTCAACTTGGCGTTCAACACCATCGCTCTGGAGATTCTGGTGGGGACACTTTTACAACTGGGGCATCTGCAGCTGGATTATGGGCTTCCACTCCAACCGCCCGCAGCTTGTGAAACTCGGCTGCCACATCTCTTCTACCCTGACGCTAAGCACCGATTCCCCCCAATGATGTGTGAAGAACCCTCTACTGTTTACCTTGTATATCTCGGACTGTTCACCAACCCACCCCATGAACACAATTTTGAAGTTCGCTGACGCCACCACTTTGGTGGGATTCGTCTTTGAGAAGGATGAGAAGGCAGACAAGAAGGGAGTGGAGACGCTGATGACGTGGTGATAGAAAAAATAAACTGATACTCAAAACCACAAATCCAAAGAAGTCATACATGACTTCAAGAGGACACACACAAACCCGGCCCCACTCATCATAAATGGAGATTGCTTAGATATCGTCCACCCATTTAAACTCCTGGGTGTGCACATCTCCAACAACCTCTCCTGGTCTGCCAACACCAGGGCTCTAGTGGGGAAGGCCCAGTAGCGGCTCCTCCTCCTCAGGGTCCTCAGGAGGAATAACCTGGAACAGAAGTTGCTAGTGTCTTTCTACAAAGCCACAGTGGAAAGCATTCTGGCATACGCCATTACCATGTGGTTTGCTGGGAGCTCGGCAGCGTAAAAGAAAAACATACAGAGGTTAATCAGCACAGCCCAAAATACCATCGGCTGCTCTCTGTCCAGTCTAGAAGACATTGGAGGCTTGCAATACTGTAGCAGAGCCACATATTGTAGGGAATTGTGGGGAAACACAGTGACACTGCACAACAGTTATAGAACAAAAACGAGCACTGTGTGTTATCCACAAGGCTGGGTATCTCGATCATACGCATGAGCTGTTTCTGCTGTCGAAATTGTTAAAATTTCAGGACCTTGTCAAATGTAATACAGATATAATCTTATTTCAAACTGGTAACAAAATGCTGCCCATATATTATTGGTCTGTTACCTGTAGTAACAGTCATAAATAGTTTCTGTTTCAAAACTATTATTTGTTGTTTAAGAGTTGAGTCTGAACCGTACAGCTTTTTTGGCAGTCCAACTGGGGCTACAAGAAATTTGCTTTGGTGTGTATTAGAGAAGGGGTGGGAACAAGTTTTCTTTTGTTATGATTTAAGTTATATTTACATTTGTTCAAATGAATGTAATTGCCTGAATTGAATAAATGAAATAAAATTCAACTAAATTAAATCAACATGTTTTACCTTGGAAGGCCATGTCCAATTTCGTTTCATACAAAGTTTCACAACAGTGATATCATTGACCATAAAGACACTTTTATTTCTTCCTGTTCAGTTGATCGGCACTGTCCTAAATTTTAATTGAGAGGCACCACATCTCATCTTATTGGGATTGTGTTCGTATTATTTCCCTTTTCTGTCCATAATAGCCTGTCCCAAGAAAGTTGGTGATAAGGGGAAGGAAACATGGAAAAACATGACAAATAGGATCGGTTAAAGAAGGAAATGATTTCAAAATGTGAAAATATTGTATGATTGTGTATCTACACAATGAAGTACTTATCTTTGTTTACGTATACAATCTTTTTGGGTAAAAACATTTTAGGGTAGGGCAGCACGGCGGCGCAGTGGTTAGCACATGTGCGGCACAGTTCATGTCTTGGGAACCTCCTGCGTGGGTTCAAATCCAGCTCCAGACTTCCTGTGCGGAGTTTGTATGTTCTCCCCGTGCTTGCGTGGGTTTCCTCCGGGCACTCCGGTTTCGTCCCACTTTCCAAAAACATGCATTTCAGGTGAATTGGCCGGTCCAAATTGTCCCTAGGTGTGAATGAGTGAGTGAGTTGTCTGTCCCCGTGTGCCCTGCGATTGGCTGGCAACCAGTTCAGGGTGTCCCCTGCCCACTGCCCGATGATTGCCGGGATGGGCTCCAGCACCCCCGCGACCCTACTGAGGATAAGCGGTGTAGCTGATGAGATGAGATGAGATTTTAGGGTATGTGGCTATTTTAAAGCAGGTTTAGGGGGTTCCTTATATGTGATGTAGGCTTTTATGCAAGTATATATAGAACTTGAAGTACTTTTGGGTTTGCTAGTCATTTTGTTTTTTGAAAAATAGGTGAATATATACTACCATCTCTGCTTTAAACTTTACACTCCTTTCATTTGATACTTTGGAGAAGTTGATTTTTTTTCCTTGATTTGGGTCACAACTCTTCATTAGAGTGGAATGGTGGGTCCCTAAGTCAGAACAACACCGTTCTAATACATTAAAAGTTCCTTCTACATCATTATTTATTTTTTAATTCCTCGGTACAAACTAAAGATGATCAAATAAGCAAACATCTGACTGCATACAAGCCCATCTTGCTCTTCCTCCCAAAGCTAATCCATGATTGGTAATGTCAGCATTCTGCCAGATGGGAATCAATAGCTTTTATTCAATAATACCTAAAGATCCTCAAGATTTGAAATACTATCAAGTACTGTTGTGGCAAGTAGGTTGTTCACACAACAGTTTCAAAATTAAAAGTAGACGATCGTTTGAGTTTCTAATCATGTGACAACAACGATAGGTCAAAGCAGATTTTGTTAGTGGACAGTTGAAATCAGTGACTCACTCAAAAAGCGTCACCCTAAACCGCTGATTGGTCAGGTAGGCAGATTTAGGTGAAATCTACTCAGACAGTAGACAGAATGTCCTAATCTGTCTTCGTAATAGGGTTGGGCGAATGGATATAAATGTCTTTATGGATAGTAAGTAATACTTAAATCGGACTAATACTATTTTCCTAAAATCGATACTTCATCCTTCCACCAATTTACCCAAACACCATTTCTATATGTACAGTAGATAGCGCTCGGCTACTGTCCAAGTTTATGCATGTTTGTGTGACTGACAGGTACACTTTTAGCAACTCTCCTTTCTTGGCTTGCTGCTGCAACCTGCCGGCCAAGCAGAAGAGAGGGTCAAATCTACGGTAGACCCCTATCAGAAGCTAAATATGACAGAGGCAGACAGGAAGTGCTGGGGGGTGTGGACTTTATTTTGACAACAGAAAAGGACTATGCCAGGTTTCATTTGTGAGGTAAAGTGCTCTGCTACTGTAGCAAATGAACACATGAAAATAGTCCACCCTAAGAAAGCAACAAGCTGCAACCAAAAATGAAAAAATATTTCCCGTTCCTGAACAAAAACTTCCAAATCTGTTGTCACTATGGCAACAGAGCCAAGCGGGCTTGTACATTATACTGCTGATTTTTGGGAGTTTGACTTTCTGGACTTTAGCTCCGCAGCAATTGTTATAGTAGAAGTATTTTGGTTTTTTCCCTATCGTTAAAGGGTTTTCAGATTGTATTGTTTACACTTTTTGCACTTCATTTTCAAAATGTTGTGCAATGAACAGTATAATTCACATGTTGACATTTTTATATTTACATTTAGGTTACATACTGCTTTTTTGAGTGTGTTGGCTTTTGTTTTGAAACAGTTGTAATGTAATTATTCAGATTTATTTTCTTATATTGTTGAAGTATGAAAGGTAGTTATTTAACGCAAAAAGAAATCAAGCATTTGTATTGCCTAAAATCTTTGTGCCGTGTTTATTGTCAATATAAACTCACTAAAGGGAGGGTTCAATTGTTTAATGATCATGTAATTTACTAGCAAGAGTATCAGTATCGGTTTGGCATCGATTCATACGACCATGTAGTCATTTGGATTGGAACAATACTAAAGTTCCCAGTATCACCCACCCCTACTTTGTACAATACAAAGACTAAAATGACTGTTCTCTTTAGTTCAATGTAGCTTGATGAATTGCTTCAACGGCACCAAAAAGCACAACCTGTTTTGCAAATGCTTATTTTGAGTTGTTGAAAAAAGTGTTACAAATACGCTTACTTACACTATAATGCCTTGACTTCTTAATTTCTTTGACTGGTGTGATTTGATCTCCTTTCTTGGGGGTGGTTTTGCTCTCTTTGGCAGTTTGGCTTTCAGGCTCCACCTTTGGTGTTTCATCCACACCTTTTGACTTCTTCTGGTTCTCAGCGGCATTTGCAGCCGGTATCGTGTTCTTGGCATCTGTCGGCAGCTTGGCCGCATTGGGCCCCGACTGTTCAGTTGCCGACTGTGGTTTCTGTGTCTGAGGCTGGGCTGGCTTGGACGCCTGCTGATTGGCACCTTTGTGGAGAGGGCTTTGTTGACTGGTTGATATAGTGTGGCGTTCTGACTTAGCAGGTTGGTGTTTCGGGGATGGGTGAGGAACGGGGAGAGGAGGCTCGTCCAGGCCAGCTCCCGACATCAGCCTCTGGGTTTGGCAGTTGAGACATAGCCACTCTTTTTTCTGAAAGACACACCAAATAAGGGTTGATGTAGTAAACAAAATCTTTAATCACAAGTAAAAGTATCTAGCTCAGTGGTCCCCAAACTACAGCCACCTCCACATTTGGCTAGAACAATACCAGAGAGCATTTTGATGCACATTTTTACTTATCTAAAAAAATTATTCAAAGTATAGGTGCAAAATTTTGATTGTGAGGAAGTTCAAACTTGGGTATAGGCAATGAGAGTGCCAAACACTTTCCACTGGTAGTCCAGTGGAAAGTGTTTGCATTACATGCAGAAAGGCATTGGGCACATTATCACTTTATTTTTAGTCACGGTACCAGTGACGAATGTTAATTTTTTTGGTGCATTTCTTATGTTACAGTGACAACATTTCCAACAAACTCGGCCATGTCTTGTGTCCAAGTTCATGGGTAAGCTTGTTTGAAATGGGGATGCCACATTTCTTTACAATATTTACTGTAGATTTACTAGGCAAAATAAAACATTCTCACGACATAACAAAACAGTGACCATACAGTGGATTTTGAACAACAAATATCTTTAAAATAAAAAAAGAAGACAATCAATCAAATTTATTAAATGTCCATGATTGCGTCCCTACCGCGTAACTCTGTTGCCCAATACCAAAATCACAGACACATATGCAGTGTAAAGAATCTGCTGCCTTAGGTTAATTCAACAACATGAGTGCCGAATTGAAGGAAAAGCAAAATTCAAACATAATGGAAGGTGCTTTTACAGTGTGACCAACGTGAAATCTATACAATCTGCTTAACAGATACGGCTTGCGCACATCGTGTGTTATGCTTCTGTCTCTCCAGTATCAGTTATTGAAATAATGATAGACACAATTCGTCTATATACATGTAAATATACTTTGAAATAAAATGCAATTCTTCAAAGTAATCCTTATTTTAAATAAATGTACCTACAATTTGCCAACATCTTTTTTTTCTAACTGTAACGGAATACAAATCCATTTTTAAAAATTCTAATTACGTAATGACGTTACATATATTCCGTTACTCCCCAAGCCTGGATATCAACATATCGTGTGTTGCGTTATAAGCACACGGGGGCAGATTGTGTGAGTGTGTATTGGTAAAGTAAGTGTGAAACTATCATCGGTGAATAGAAAAAATTGTCAAGTCCTGTTTATTTGTATGGCCCTCAATCGCAAGAAGTTTCAAAGGGCCGCACAGACCACAGATTATTGCAAACTACAGACTAGCATTACACCATCCCCTGATGTAACACTGACATAAGGGCAAGGAAAAACTGAAAAACCTCAACATGAGGAAAATGAAGAAACCTTGAGAAGAGACCACACATGAGGTAAAATAATAAAATAAAATAATAAAAGGCCTTGTCACAGATAAGCGCGAGCGCAAGGTATTTTGTCCTTGGTGACAATTATTCTTTGACGTTTTCTTCGCAGTCACCTTCTTTTTCTGAAAACAATAATATTTAGTACAACTGTGGGTGTGTGTTTGCTTTCACAGCCCTGTTCCTGATAGTTATACAGTTTCATCACCATCCATCCATTATTACTACCGCTTAACCTCACTAGGGTTGTCAGGGTGCAGAGCTATCTCCAGGCAGTGGGCAAGGGACACTCTGATGTGGTTCTCTCTTTCTCTCTCTATTTCACCTCCTTTCTCCCCAAATCCTTTTACTCTCGCTCTCCTTTTTTCTTTTGACAGTCTAAGCTACTTTTATCCGCCCTCATCTATAGTGTTGCTCAAGAATGCACTCTCCTGAACTGTACACACATACTTACATGCATGCTCATATATTCATATGGACACATTTCTCATTGAATGAAAATGTAGAACATTTTCTAAACGGGCACAAACCAAGAAGTTAGTGGTGACAAGCAGACCGGAAGGAGGGGAGATGGGAGGAAGCACAAAATGACTTGAGTGAGTGACAGCGGACCTTTAAGTGGGGCACTAATAATAATTGAACAGTTGCCTCGATGGATGTTCCTCCCCGCTGAGGCTGAAGGAAGCAAGGGAGAAAAGAGCTGTAGCTAAGTGGGCATCAGGGAGATGCTGATTATTATGGTGCCAAAAGTGCTTCGAGACTATTTGAACTCGTAATCACGGTGTCACTGTGATTGTGTGAGTGGTATATGTTTTAATGCTCGTTTGATGATTATAGAGAATGTCGGGGTGGTCTGCAACCATATGTTCTTTGTCCCTAGCAACACCTTCCCCCATCTTCTTTACAATCCTTTACATTCATATTTAGCTTTTATTCCATGGATGTTGGAGAAGAATCGTGAGATTCTGATCTTGTCCTATGTGTGTTCGGTGATTTTTGGGTGAGGATAATGTCGAAAAAGTAAGAAGCTGTGTAACGGGTGTAATAATAACTTTTATTTTATTGAAATTCCTGCTAAAATATGTGTATAGTTTTTGGTAAATGTCCTGCAATGCTGAGTCCAACAGTGCCATCTGCTGGTATGGGGTGGGGTTTGGTTTTGGCTTCTAACATGTGACCAGGAGGCGGGGTTTGTTGTCAGTTTTACCAGAGTACTACAAAGGTAAGACATATCTTTTGGTGCTCCACAAAATAAGTTAATTTTAAACTTTATAACCCCAGCTGACAAATCTCTCACCATGCATAGTAATGTGATTGATATTGTCAAGCTGTTTAGGTTTATTTTCGTTTTGTTTCTGTTTTACTAAATATTAATTCCCCTTGTAGAGATCAAAGAGATCAAACCCAGCAGAAAAAGCTAATGTTGTGACTCATCCATTTGCAGGTAAATTGTACCCATTTTTATACTCACTATTGTTTTTATTCCTATTTTTCATATACATTAAAAAAAGGATGATGTTGGTTAAAATTAAGAGTAAAGAAAAACATGTTGAATTCATTGTAAACGTTAAAAATCCACTATACGATCTCTTGTTAAAAGTATCTTGTTAAAATGCAAAGATTTATAAATGTATTGTGATATTCTAAAATGTATTTTCTGTAAAGTGAAAAGAAAGCTCTTTGATATGCTTTGTTGTCAGAGTTTTACCAGAGTACTACAAAGAGATCAAAGAGATCAAACCCAGCAGAAAAAGCTAATGTTGTGACTCATCCATTTGCAGAAACTGTAATAATAAAAACCTCATCATCCAGTCCAGCGTGAATGTGGATCTTTGGTGGGACACGTACAACGCGGTTACATTGGTGCCGTGACCCGTGACTTCTATCAAGCTCTCCGAACCGAGGACTGTCCTACCTGCCACATCATTTCATGAAGCCATCAGCTCACAGTATTTAAAACTGCTATACAGTGACGTGTTACGCAGGCGATTTTGACTTATTTACATCTTTGAAACATGTTTACTCAGAGCACAAGTGACGTTTCTGAGGGTGTAGCTGATCAGATGACAAATATTATTCAGGAGATAGGACATAAATTGGCTGATAGCATATTCACAAATATACAGTCACGTAATATAGTAGCTCCTAACGCTGCTGCCACACAAGATGTAGCAAACAAATTGAGTCAGGTGGTTACACAGAGAAAGGTTAAGGAACCGCCGTCATTTATTGGGGATGGCTCAGACTCAATAACAATACATGAGTGGGAAGATCTAATGAGGACATTTATTAAAAGGAGTAATGTGAGACTTGAGGAGCAAGCAGAGGAAATCCTTATACATTTAAGAGGAAAAGCTAAAGATGTAGTTAGGTTTGGCATTAGAAACAGTAATATAGACGTCTATACCCGCCCTGACATGATTTATAGTCTTCTCAGGAAACACTTTAGCTGTACCAAGTACTCTGCTGTCCCTCTAGCTGACTTTTATTCAACTTTGCCCAAAGACCAGGAAGACCCCTATGACTACTGGCTGAGACTAAACAGAGCAGCTGACCTTGCCTCTGAGTGCTTGAGTGAGCAGGGCAAAACATTTGACAACCCTGAAATAGAGGTTACTCACATGTTTATTAGGAACTGCCCATGCAAGGAACTGGCACTCACTTACAGATCAAAAACCATCGAAAAGTGGTCTGCATGTGAGTTACTAGAGGTGCTGAATGAATACCACGCTGAGAAGAGCTACAAAGCAGATTCCCTACAACAACCTGCGAATAGAGCGGAAATTGCCGTACACAAAGCTGAGGTGAACCATGGTCCAACCCTCGTGCACGAGCCACCTCAGACTTCGAGCCCACAGTATGTCTCTCTAACGGACGTTATTAGTATGTTGGAGAAAGTTTTGAAACGTGTTACCTCGAACCAGTTCCAAGAGAGAGGGGGAGCTCCAACCAGGCGACCTGGAGCCAGAATCAATGGTTTCACTGCCAAGCCATGTATCATTTGCAAAGAAGTCGAACACAGTGCTCTCTCTCATTGCCGAGACAAAAACCTTTGCTTTCACTGCCATGCCCCAGGGCATTCTCGACGTGATTGTCCAGTGACGAAAGTTGTCCCGCTGCCTCAGGGAAACTAACTGATCTGCGCTTAGGGGAGAACAGTGCAGATCAACTGAGTATACCTCCCACCACTAATGTGAAGCCTGACATGCAAGATAATAAATCAATTTATGAGTTGTATAGCAACAAGATACCTCCATCGAAGAAGCTGATCTTTCAGGGGTTTCAGAGAATAGCGGAGACTGACGAACTGTTTTACACACCTGTACTTGTGCAAGAAGGCCCCACTTTCAGAGCGCTGTTGGACAGCGGGTCGATGGCTTGTACAGTAAGTGAGGACACGGCTAAGTCCCTCCTGCAGCAATTCCCTGATATGATGAGTTACACGGCCGATGATTATGTCATTGTAGGCTGCGGTGGACACCAAGTTTCTCCCAGAGATATGTACGACATTCACGTCACAGTTTACGGGTGCCAAATGATAATACCAGTAATGGTTGTGCCAGGCCAGACCGAACAGATGATCCTTGGCAGCAATGCCATCAAATATATTTTGACTCAATTGAAAAGTACTGATGGCTACTGGAGATTAGTTTCCACTCCTGACAACGGTCTGTCCGATAACCACAGTCAATTCCTGTCAATGCTTTCTAACACAGAGAGATGGAGAGGTGACTGCATTCCAGACAAAGTAGGGACAGTAAAAATCAAGAGTTGCGTGACGCTGAATCCACGGACCGAGTACGTTATTTGGGGCAAGTTACCTGAGTTGGCCGGGACGTCTGCGGGCAGCACAGTGGTCGTTGAGCCAACCCAATCAAAGGCTGGGCCCAGACAAGTCCTTGTCGGAAGAGTTGTTACTCCACTCTGGGGAGATGGATGGGTGCCTGTTAAAGTCTTTAATCCCACGGACAGAGTTGTGGTGCTGAGGAGAAACAGGAAAATTGCAGATGTGTCTCCTTGTATCGCAGCGGAAGACCTGCCCAATGCAGAGGAGGTCAAGTGCAACGTGCAGAGTGTACAGAGCAAAGAGGTCCGACCCAGGTCAGAAGAGGACATGATGCGTACATTGGAAGCTCTGGGACTGCAAGACATTGACCTGAAGTCATGTGAGGTTTCGCTGCAGTGTAAAGACAAGCTCCTCCATATCATCGAACAATTCGAGTCAATCTTCTCTCGCCATAAGATGGACTGTGGAGAGGCCAAAGAGTTTGTACATCGTATCCACCTTGTTGATGATAAGCCATTCCGTCTACCCTACAGACGTATACCACCAAGTCAGTATGAAAAACTGAGGACGACTCTGAACGAGATGGAAGAGAAAGGAATTATTCAGAAGTCAACTAGCGACTATGCATCTGCGCTTGTTCTTATATGGAAGCGGAATGGAGAACTAAGGGTATGTACTGATTTCAGAAGGCTTAATGCAAGAACCATAAAGGATGCCTACCCACTACCGCATCAAGCTGATGCTTTGGCCGCACTTGGGGGAAATGCCTTTTTCTCCACAATGGATCTGACGTCAGGCTACTACAATGTCCCCTTGCACCCTGACGACAAAAAGTACACAGCATTCTCCTCACCATTCGGGCTTCACGAGTACAACCGGCTCCCTCAGGGACTTTGCAACAGCCCAGCAACATTTATGAGGATGATGATGTCAATATTCGGTGATCAGAATTTCATGAGCCTATTATGTTACCTGGACGATCTGATGGTGTTTGCCCCCACAGAGGAAGTTGCACTCCAACGCCTGCAGATGGTGTTTACTCGCCTTAAGGAACATAACCTCAAGCTCGCACCCAAAAAGTGTTTTTTCCTCAGACGGACTGTGAAATTTCTTGGGCATGTCATCAGTGAGGATGGAATTCGGACTGACCCCGAGAAAGTGAGAGCGATAAATGACGTACAAGTCGCTGATCTAATGGAGTCGGATGGCAAGACGCCATGCCCTAGTAAAATCAGATCTTTTCTAGGCATGGTGATGTATTTCCAAAGCTTCATTGAAGCATGTTCTGCGAAGGCAAAACCTCTGTTCAGGCTCACATCTGAATCTGGTGACAAGCATAAGCGCAAGAGAGCCCGCAAGAAAGGTCAAGTGAAGCTGGCGCCTGCAGATTGGTCCGATGCATGCCAGAACGCCTTTGAAACACTGAAGCACGACCTCGTGACTGGTGTCACTCTGGCCCACCCAGATTTTGATGCGCCGTTTATTCTGGCTGTCGACGCATCCTTTGATGGGATTGGAGCAGTCCTGTCACAGCTGCCACCTGGTGGAAAAGTAGCCAGACCAGTCGCCTTTGCAAGTAAGACGCTCTCTCGCTCCCAGCTCAACTACCCTGCACACAGGCTCGAATTTCTTGCCTTGAAATGGGCGGTATGTGATAAATTCAGCCATTGGTTGAAAGGAAGACACTTTACCACGTGGACCGACAATAACCCACTGACATACATTTTGACCAAACCAAGACTTGATGCGTGTGAACAGCGGTGGGTAGCGAAGCTAGGTGCATACAATTTTGACCTGAAGTACATTCCTGGCCCAAAGAACATCGTAGCCGACGCTCTGAGCCGTGAGCCATTTGTACGGTCATGTGTGGGTCATCGCCTTGTTACCGAGCCCTATACCTCGCTCTTGGACCAAGTCAACGGGGTGAACAACAGTACTGTGCAAGAGGTGTTCAGAGTATCCAACAATTGTCACGCTGTTGTAGACGAGAGTGCTGGGACATCAGACGAGTCAGTAAAAAGGGCAATTCCATCAGGCTCCAATGGTTCTGTGACATCGGAAGAAGTTGCTGCTGTCCTCAGTGCTCAGTCCACTGGTGGCGTGGGTCAAGTGATGGGAACAGATGCCAACTTCAATCTTCTGC
The DNA here is from genome assembly GCF_059441175.1 of Urocampus carinirostris. Classification (NCBI taxonomy): domain Eukaryota; kingdom Metazoa; phylum Chordata; class Actinopteri; order Syngnathiformes; family Syngnathidae; genus Urocampus; species Urocampus carinirostris. The sequence goes on from NC_142351.1 coordinate 41,415,872, forward strand.
AGAAGGGAGATCAGTCAACGGCACTCCCACAGAGTCAGCTTGTTGGTTTACAAGAACAGGACAACACAATAAGCAGAACCATGTACTTTGTGCATAGACACAAGAGACCTACCAGGCGTGAGAGAGCTGTCGAGTCGTCTAGTGTGATGAAACTACTGAAGCATTGGAGCAGACTCACCATACAGAATGGCATGCTCTACAAAATAAGGAAAGATCCTCACATGGCCAAGAAAATCTTCCAGTTTGTGGTGCCTGATTCATTGAAACAGAAAGTCCTTCAAGGTTTACATGACTCAGCAGGTCACCAAGGCCAGAACCGTACTTTGTCTCTGGTGAGGCAACGATTCTTCTGGAATGGCATGGAACGTGATGTTGTGAATTATGTCAAATCCTGTCAGCGTTGTGTAGTAGGGAAAACACCGGAACCACACAACTGTGCACCACTCAAGAACATAGTCACCTCTGAGCCTATGGAGTTGGTCTGTATAGACTTTTGGACTGCTGAGCAAGAGAACAAGTCTGTAGATGTCCTTGTCGTAACTGATCATTTCTCCAAGATGGCGCACGCCTTCCCTTGCAGGAATCAAACCGCCAAACAAGTTGCTCGCCGTCTGTGGCAGGATTTCTTCCTTGTCTATGGTTTCCCACGGCGTATCCACTCTGATCAGGGAGCTAATTTTGAGAGCAAACTGATCAAAGAGCTTCTAGAGATGGCAGGGGTGCAGAAATCACATACGACTCCGTACCACCCCATGGGAAATGGTATCGCAGAACGATTCAACCGAACATTGGGAGATATGATCAGAACCCTTCCCCCTCAGCCCAAAGCAAAGTGGCCACAAATGCTGCAGCAGCTCACATTCTGCTATAACTGCACAGAGCATGAGACAACAGGGTTTGCACCGTTTTACCTAGTGTTTGGTAGGATCCCTCGTCTCCCTGTCGATGTCATGTTTCAACATGCTAATACCAATGACGCTGTTGTCAGCTACTCTGACTTTGTACGCCATCTGAAGAAAGATCTACATGAAGCTGCTCAGATTGTACAGAGGAATACTCTCAGAGAACAGACTCGTCATGCCAAGCTGTACAACCGTAGGGCCAAAGGATCACCTCTCGTCGTGGGAGACCGGGTGTTGATCGCCAACAGAGGTGTCCCGGGGAAACGCAAAGTTGCAGACAAGTGGGAGTCGACCCCGTATGAAGTCATATCAGTCAAGCCTGATATCAATGTCTATAGAGTCAAGGATTGTCTGACGGGCAAAGAAAAGGTAGTTCACAGGAATTTGCTGCTCTCTGTTAGCTTCTTGCCCTTAGAGGATGATCTGGCCAGCGAATCTGAACACTCAGAGTCTGACGCCGCTATGCATGGAAGTGATGTATGCCCTGATTTACCTGACGCGGTTGAAGACACTGATGTCCGTACAGTCAACTGGGTGATACAGGCAGGTGAAGAGCAAGTTCATCCAGAGGTAGAGGATAACTCACTAGACAGCAGATCTGATGCCCAGTCCGACTCTCGCAGTGTTGATACATCCAGTCGAGGAAGTCAGCACATCCCCGAACAAGATGTTGACCATACTTCAAGTGACAATACGGAAAGCCCATCACAGTGCTCTGAAAATATGATCCCTTTGGGTATGGGTCTCCCAGACGAGACCCCATTGAACACTGACCATCCGGACGCAGACTCCCCTGATACTGACTGTTTAGACTTGACTGTCCCAGACCTTCAAGCTCAGGTTAATTGTGCTCAACCTGACCGTTATGGTCTTAGGCTCCGCCAGTCCATCAGGCCTCCTAGTCGTCTAATTTGTCAGATGAATGACCAGTTGGTAGGTGACAGTCCTCTGTCTGCAATATCTGCTAGTTCCTAGTTTAAGTTCAGTAGAGATGCACTTTCAGTTTGAGTAACAAAGCTTAAGTAAGAAACAAGAATTGTGCCTATGTGAGCACTTACAACTACAGGAACAATGTTTGATATTTCAGAGATGTAACAGGCATCTTTGAGTCTGTGCTTAGTTAGGAGTTTGATCGCCACCTTTCTTTTCACACTCCTTTTTGGGAGAGTTTTAGAACTGACATGCACTTCAGTTTGTTCCTTGTAATACTGTACCAGTTTTCGTGTCCTCTTTTTCATCAGTAATTGCCTTTTTGGCATGTGATTTTTTTTCTGTGTAGTGTAGCACTCCCATATTTAACAGAATTTCAGGGGGGTGTATGTAACGGGTGTAATAATAACTTTTATTTTATTGAAATTCCTGCTAAAATATGTGTATAGTTTTTGGTAAATGTCCTGCAATGCTGAGTCCAACAGTGCCATCTGCTGGTATGGGGTGGGGTTTGGTTTTGGCTTCTAACATGTGACCAGGAGGCGGGGTTTGTTGTCAGTTTTACCAGAGTACTACAAAGGTAAGACATATCTTTTGGTGCTCCACAAAATAAGTTAATTTTAAACTTTATAACCCCAGCTGACAAATCTCTCACCATGCATAGTAATGTGATTGATATTGTCAAGCTGTTTAGGTTTATTTTCGTTTTGTTTCTGTTTTACTAAATATTAATTCCCCTTGTAGAGATCAAAGAGATCAAACCCAGCAGAAAAAGCTAATGTTGTGACTCATCCATTTGCAGGTAAATTGTACCCATTTTTATACTCACTATTGTTTTTATTCCTATTTTTCATATACATTAAAAAAAGGATGATGTTGGTTAAAATTAAGAGTAAAGAAAAACATGTTGAATTCATTGTAAACGTTAAAAATCCACTATACGATCTCTTGTTAAAAGTATCTTGTTAAAATGCAAAGATTTATAAATGTATTGTGATATTCTAAAATGTATTTTCTGTAAAGTGAAAAGAAAGCTCTTTGATATGCTTTGTTGTCAGAGTTTTACCAGAGTACTACAAAGAGATCAAAGAGATCAAACCCAGCAGAAAAAGCTAATGTTGTGACTCATCCATTTGCAGAAACTGTAATAATAAAAACCTCATCATCCAGTCCAGCGTGAATGTGGATCTTTGGTGGGACACGTACAACGCGGTTACAGCTGGAGATGAACTGATGAAGTTTTTATTGCCAGAATTTATTCTGGAGACAATTGCAATAAAAGTCTTCAATCGGACAATCTTAGCAATAGTCTCTCTATGACATTTTGAAGCAATTTTTTTATACCTTTTTGAGGCATTCTATAGGTCGAAAGGAAACAGCAACTTCAGCTTTCTGCTAGTCACTGTTTGCACATTTTTGTGTTATCAGCCAATTCTCAGTGTTTTTTTCCTTCGCTTTGAGTTCCTGAAATTAGTCTGAACCTGTAGCCTGCATTGAAAATATCCATTTTTAATAAAAGCTGATATACTTCATGTACAATACCTATAGAGTATCACAGTTTGGGTCTGGGGCAGGATTTAGACTTTCTGTTCTCAGGCTGGCCGGATCAGTAAAAAATGTAAACTTACATTTTTTAGCTTATCGTACTTTTTCAGTATTATGCTTTATCATTCAACCTACATTTGTAGCCTACACAACATATTACAATCATGGTTGACAATGGGTATTTTCTAAGCATAACACTTTTATCCACAGACAATGGGAAAAGGTATTCTTTTGTCTGAGATTGAATGCATTAACTGGTTTATTTTAACAGTTAGTAAATGCAGTTTTACACTTAAACCAACTTACCTAGCTATGCAAACACAAGTGAGAGCTATGGTAAAAATACATGTTTTGCTTTAATTATCATATTAGTTTAAAATCAATAAAAAATGCTTGGGGGCTGGGTGGTTAGCGGTGCAGATGATGGAATAGAAAAAGTGCATGGTCAATTGGGTTGGACTGCATCACATCAAACAAGTCTGGACTAGCACAGCTAAGAGTATATTTTTTTACTGTCCTCTAGTGTCCAAGGGGAGCATTTGGTTCACATATATTTTAATAATCATAACCTTTGATGGGTCCTGTCCCGTGGGCAATAAGAAACTACAGTAATAGCGTGGGTTGCATAAACATTAAAGAAAAACAAAAAACATTTAAATTACAATAATTTATTTCATAGAACATAAATGAACATTACAATATCTGGTTTTACTACTAGCAAAAACAATTAACATATTAACCACAAGAAGGCACTTGAAGACGACTCCATGTGATTTTTAAAGTTACTATATGCAGTATAATTCAATTGTAAAAATGCATTTCCGAATTTAATCCACCATATACCCCAGTATGTCAGGCACACCAGATTATAAAGTGCACCTTCAAATTTCTGTCCAATTTAGGGCTTTTAAGTGCACATTATAGTCTTGAAAATATGGTGTTGAAATGAATATTGGAACTGAAGGTAATTAAACTTGTTTTATGGTTCACTCTGCTAGCCTCTGGGAAGAGGTACTGCAGTGTGCGGTGCAGGACCACCAGGTTCCGCAGTAGTCTAGTCCCCCTGGCCATTAGACTGTTAAATGGTCAATCTAACATATAGTTAACCTAAATCTAAACGGCTGCTAATCTGACTTTTTGCACTACTGGCAGTTCTTTATAGCTTGCCACTCCTTGCACATTTGCTCTCTGCACTATTGTACTTACAGCGTTATTGTTACAGTGTTAATGTTACTGTTTACCTGACTTGTTAACCTGAATGCCCATTTTGCACATCTGGTTAGCTACTCCTCTTGCACTATCGGCACTATGGTAAAATACTATACGTAGCCATAATACAATACAACTTTTACTTATATCTGTACATTCGAGGAAACTGTGCGGGTCAGATGTATCGACATTTCGTTCTGTATACACGTGTACTAGAATGACAATAAAGTAGATCTGAATCTGAATCTGAATCTGAATTAAGACAATACGTTGTTACCTGAGTGAATTTAAAGCACTTGCAAAAAACTAGTCAATGCTTCAGAAAGCCCAAAGAGGGCCTCTCCATTATTGTCCATTTGTATAAGATCCATCCATCCATTATTCATGCAGCTTATCCTCAGTAGGGTCGTGGGTGGTGCTGGAGCCCATCCCAGCTATCTCCGGGACAGACAACTCACTCGCTCATTCACACCTAGGGACAATCTGGACCGGCCAATTCACCTGAAATGCATGTTTTTGGAATGTGGGAGGAAACCGGAGTGCCCGGAGGAAACTCACGCAAGCACGGGGAGAACATACAAACCCTGCACAGGAGGTCCGGTAGCTGGATTTGAACCCATCACCTCAGAACTGGGCCGCACACGCGCTAACCACTGCACCGCCGTGCTGCATTTGTATAAGGTATCGCACACAAATATATGATAGAAACAACACATATAAATTGCGCCGTGTTCTATGACCTAATTTGTGAGAGCACTCAGAAGATTGTGTTCTTTGTCAAAATGTTTTTTTTTAAATGTAGAGATTGAGCTAATTGCACTAAGAACTGCAATTGTAGGTCAGGGGTCCGCAACCCAAAATGTTGAAAATGAAATATTGGACCCCTAATAAATTAAAATCAAGGCCTAACATGCCAACATCAAACAATGAATACACTGACATGATCTTGACATGTAGTTTTCACAATGTAGGTCATTTGAAAGTATTTTTCTTTTTCAGGGCAAATTCATGTAAATCCTCAGCCAAATTTTATAATTGCTCCCGAAAGCTGAAATGATATGTTGTAGTCAAAAAAAACTCACATTATTTTTGCCGTACCGGAAACCAATTTGTTTTTCTCCATCTACTCACAAGGCTGCCGCTCAAATGAGCTCTGCGGGGACAGCAGCAGAAAGAAATCTTGACCAAATTGAAGTACTAGCCTTGCCGTATATACCCTCTTGGGTTTTAAAGTATTAGCCTCGGTGTAAGGCTGAGAGAGTGCAGCCTTTGAAGTGCTGAAGTGTAGACTTTGAAGCGCAGGAAGCATTACCGCAGCTACTTCGCTTTGAGGCTGTGAAGCGATCAAGCGAGAGCAGCCAGACCGAAAATCGAAATAAAGTTGAGCTGTTGGCTGACATCGGTAAAGATGAAGATATGCTTTATCATTTCTTGTCAAAAATATGAATAACTTATAAAAAAAAGGTCTTTTCAACGCGATGATGGGATACTTGAACCATCTTGATCCCCAAAACAACCAGAATTGGCTTCAGTGTCAGTAATAACAGTGTAGTAAACATTGTTTACCACAAGATTAGATACACCACTCCAGAACAAAGATGGATCCTGCCAAAAGACTCTGCATCGCTACGTGAAAACAGCGGAAAACATCAATCGTATCCCCTTCACACCCATCCTTGATATCTACAATGCCCACTCACCCACAAAGCCACAAGGATTGCAGGTGACCCCACCCATCCATTTCACAGTTTCTTCTACTTGCTGCCATCGGGAAAAGACTGCAGAGTCTCAGAACCAGAACTAGAAGGCTCAAGGACAGCTCAATCAATCAGGCGGTCACATATATATATATAATATATATATATATATATATATATATATATATATATATATATATATATATATATATATATATATATATATATATATATATATATATATATATATATATATATACACACCTACTATAAAATTAAGCTGGATGCAATGCATCCTGTGGAGCATGATAACCGTATGACTCTTATACTCTGTTGTAGGATACCGCCTCAAGTTTAGCTTCATGAAAATATTAATGCATCACAGTATGTTTCAATGCTTTGATAAAAATCAAGAAATGCAATGAATAAATCTTATTTTTGAGGATTTGAAAAAACAACAAGAAAATGGAATATGCATAATGCGCCCCTTATCTAAGAGAAGTATGCAAAGAAATGCAGCATACATTCATAGAAATAAAATAGCAGCCTTTTGAAAAGGTAAAGAAAATGTAATCACATCAATACAGTATGAGATTGATTTCTGTGCAGTTATTTTTCTGTTTTCACCCTTGGGGTCCATGTCCTATCACACACCTACCGGATTGTTTAAAACACAAATTTTTACAGCATTGGAAGCTTTTGTTTTATTTTTGTCCTCCTACATTAACCATATAAAAAAGAATTATATTTTTGTTATCCTATCATTTTCAATTGGTTAGCATTAACATTATCTCCATGGTGCATTGTATAAATATTGTATGTGAAAATGACCAAACCATTGCTCCTTTTTTGCATGCCTGCATGCCAGTTTCAGATCAGGGGATACTGTAGTTGTGCCCTGTGTAGTCCTTTGAGATATTTTGTTTTTAAGGGCTATACAAATAAATGTGACTTAGCTTGATTTGACATTTTAACTCATCATAGAAAAGCTGCTGGTGAAATTTAGCTGCTTCAGCAAATCCTACAGCCAATAGCTTGGGGCTACGGACTGGTGGGCACGCCATCGCATTGAACATCATTCACTGTCTGGGAAAACATGGGTGGGAATTGAGGGGAGCCGTCAAAGGTGAGATGAAATACCTAAGGCTATACATGAAGGCAGGGGAGTAGAACAAAAAAACAAGAAAGTACCATATTTTCCGGACTCTGCACAAGGCGCACCTAAAAACTCCAATCTGTCCAGAAATTTGAGAATGCTTCTGATAATCTGGAACTGCAAACAGTAATTAAAGGTATGTGGTACCATACAAAGTTTTACGGTATGTTACCGTATTTGAGCGATGATTGATTCAATCGATGAACACCTCCGACTTGAAGGTGGTGTCCGCAACTTAAAATGTTTTACCTTCTGACGTCAACTTTCAGCTGAAATCATCATTGCAGCCTCTGTCAAGCTCCTTTTGTTGTGCGTGCAAGTATGTGAAATTCTGTCATGCTTGCCATGGCGCCCAATTGGCCGCGCCCGTGTGTGTCACGGTTGCCGTGGTGCCCAATTGGCCCCGCCTGTGTGTGTCACGGTTGCAATGGTGCCCAATTGTCCCCGCCCGTGTGGTGCCGGCTGCGGCGTCTTGAGAGATTGACTTTCTGTTTATATAAAGCTCAGCGCTATCTTGCTCCACTGTCAGCCCCTCAAACGAACATCTGGCCCACAAGACATGAGTTCTGACTCAGTACTGGTTTCCTGTTGATATCTTCAGTCCGGTATTGTTTATTTCTGTCCTGATTAATTTCAGGTTCCAGTTTTGTTTCTGTCTATTTTGGTCCTGTTTATTATTTTCTCCAGTTTTTGATCCTGGCTAGTTTCTCCTGTTAGTTATCGATATCTTGATTTGTTGTCAATCCTGTCTGTCTCTTCCTGTCCGGTATCGACTTCATCTGTCCAATATCAACTCGGGCAATTGGAATCGGTCTCGTCAGTGTATAGCTTGCTGTCCTTCCACGCCAGACCGGCTTCCTAACTTGCATGACTCCCCGTTTCCCGTAAAATAAAAGGCTTGTGTGAGAACGTCACACGATTGGGTCCTGTTTCTTTTTTGGTTCTTGACAAATTCTCAGAATTGCTCAAATAAACTCTTTCTTTTTCATCTTTTTCAGGGTTTAATTTGCATTTAGACTGTATTTAAAACAGTCATTTTTTTACTGTTACCATTTTTATCCTAGAATAAAAGAAAACTGCAAGCACACACTTGTAATAACTCTCCTCCCCCCAACACTCGTCTCTTTTCTTCCACTGTATGGTGCTCATGGCTGGAACACCAAGGGTAAATGTAAGATGAAAGAAGATAGGCATGGGACAAAAATATATATTTCATATATATTTTCACTCACTTGGGCATTTATTAACACATATTTAATAAAGAAAATATTAGTAGTTTTGGGGTCATATGAAAATGTCCATTCTTTGAAGAGAGAAAAGTTTGAAGGATACTTTTTATTCAAATAAAAATTGTTATTTGCAACCTTTTTAAATATACTTTCTATCTATTTTTCAAATGATTTCATTGATAATAAATGTCTGAATTTCCATAGAAAACACATTTTTATTTTAATCAACAGGTTTACTTTTGAAAAATATATCAAAAAGGAAAATAACGCAATAAAATGAGGATTAAAATGGGCAAAAGTGTTTGCTAACAGTATTATGATAATTTGATTTCTTAATGTCATGTTGTAATTCGGAGCTGCAAGAATTGAAGAAAGATGTAAAAAAATAAAGCAAAAAATCATTGTAAAATAAATATTTTTGACCAAAAGGCGAAGAACAAGCTGCCCATAATTTATTATGGAAAGATGTTTTAGATAGATAGATAGATAGATAGATAGATACTTTGTTCATCCCCGAAGGGAAATTCACATTTCCAGCAGCATCCCTGAGCTGAGAACAATCGAGAACAATCGAAAATAACACGGGAGCTGCTGGAGTGGCTGCCATTCGTGACGGCGCCGGAAGAAAAGATTCAATTTGAATCATGTACAAACAAACAAACAATTGAATCATGTACAAACAAACAAACAAACAAAATATTCATGTTTCAATAAGTGGAGTGTTAATAAAATGGGGGGAAAATAATACTGATATAACCAGGTAAAACTAATTTTAAGTTACCTGTCCAAATGAATGTTGTGCTATCTCACCTTTCCCACTCTCTCTCCTCTCACCTTTCCCACTCTCTCTCCTGCAGTTGACTTGCTGCTGCTCGCTCCTGAAACTAATACTTACCTCTTTGTGTATTGTGCAGTCCCTTCTCTAGACAAGGTCTCACTCGGGTACAATGACAGTGAGCTTGGGGTTGAAATATGTTTTCGTAGTGGTCGCTGTATGTATGTATAAGAGTATTCATGTAGGTAGATTCTTATCAGTAAAGAGTTTTGTTAACCAGTCCATTTTTTTTGCTTTTGCAATGTCTTTGCCCAAGAATGGCCTATAATCAACGATTGATTAAAAACCCAATTAGATTTTTTTGCCTACCAGAGACTTAAATGATTAACTGAAAATGCTCCTTTACGAATTTTGTATGGTTGATTTATCATGAAAACATATACATCTCAGGCCAAGGGGATATATTGCTTTGTTTTCCGTTCAAAATTAATTAACCGTATGTCGACTGTTATCATTTATTATCGCCCGAGAGCAAAGTGAGAGTGGTGATAATGTTTCCGTTTGGGATCCGTGAATGTGTGTGTTTATGTATAGTGATGTTCAAAATAATAGCAGTGCAATGTGACTAAACAGGATGTCTCAGGTTTTAGTATATTTCCCATTGTAACATGCCAAAAAAGTCACCAGTAGATTCAATAGACTCCAAGAAAACAAACAAGACCCAGCAGGAATTTATTGTGTATTTTGTTGCATATTCTGTAATTCAAGAAATAATTTAAACTAAAAGAAATGTTCATTACCAGCCTACATCTAGTAACACTATGTCAAAACAGAATTTTAACTCATAATCAAATCACTACGAAACCTAGTGCAATATACAATTTGTAGAACATGGAATAACATGTAACATTTGCTTTTTTATGTATTCGACATTTCTGCAGGTATCACTTTTTTGTTTGAAATTCTTTCATTTCTGAAAGATGAAATCAGCACCATGGAGAGAGGCATTGAATTACAGGGGCTGCAGTTTGGATTAAATGAGCAATTATATGCGGAGGAAAAAGCATATTTGACAATGTGGTTTGTGTTGTGTTTGTGTTAGGCAGGTGTTAGGGAGGAAGTCATCTCTAAATAAAGAAATGTAGCGAGAGGGGGACAGCGAGGTGGTGTGCGATCTGGAGAAACGAGCAGTAGAATACGAAGCCTTGGGCTTCTGGCTTCAACTGGATTTTTCTAGTTTGACGCTAACACACAAGCACACGGGGCGGGCTCTACACTATGAGAAGCAAACCATTTAGGGCCACGTGATAGTGTACAGTCACCGCTTGTGTGCGGTACTCCTCATAGACTTCTTCAGATTTCTGAAGCAGTTTGGTTTCATAAATGAAATACATTTGTCTTCATTTTGATGGTCACTTGAGTCAGACACCCAACAATGAATGGATTAATAAAAGCCAAATAGCTAAAATCATTTTTAAATCAACGTCGACATTTGTAGTGTATCGTAGTGTGTCCCAATCCAAACATATCCCTCCCCCTTTGTCTATTTCTCAATCGCGGCATCATCTGTCAATGATGCTGCAGCCCCAAGCCCTCCCTCATTTACAGGTTTCTTTCCACTACGCTTTTTTGGGTTGTTCATGAAAAATGTCCCTATTCCAATTTGTCTACGTGTTTAATAGTAGAACGATGTGTGTGCATAAAATCGGAGTCAAAGAACATGGTGTTTTCCCCTAGTTAGCCTGCACTTGTTAAGTGGTTACTGCAGGATAAGTTATTGCTAAAAGTTAATAATGTGGTTGTGTTTCTGGGCTGAGAACATGCGTACCTTTAAGGGTTAGGGGTTTGTTCGATTTTAAATTAACTTAAAGGGTCATTGTTTATTATTTAGCGCCTTCTAGTGGTAATTAAACATCATTATAAAAAAAAGAAAATCAACATCGTTAATAAAGAAGAACACAATCACCATAATTCAAACATACTGCTACTAAGGGTTCCCCAAAAATCTGATGCTGGGCAAAACAATCAAGAAGCAAAACGGTGTGGTTTAGTCAATTTAAATTGATATAGTTTGTATCGTTCCTTGTACTTTGTAGCACTCGTTTTTGGTTGCACTACAAAAAACAGCAATAAAGAATTAATCAAAGAGATCTCATCTGGCAGATTTTGTAACATTTGTATATACTGCCACTCGTTTCATAATTAGTTCTCCTCCTGTTTAAACACGTCATTCTCATTCATCCTGGTTAGTCCGTCTGTGAACCTCAACGTATGCAAGTCAAGCACTTTTGACTCTGGCTTCCGCTTTGATCTCGACCTGTTTTCTGTTTTGATCCTTGATCCAAGCTCTGTTCTCCTGTCCCGGCTACCCGTATCCTGATTCTGTTTCCTGTATCGATCCCGATCCCTGACTTCCCGCTCGTCCCGGCTACCCAACTTGATCCAATATCCGATCACGCTCTGTCTCCTGTCCCGGCTACCCGACTTGTTCATATCTCCGATCACGCTCCGTCTCCTGTCCCGGCTGCCCGACTTGTTCCGATCTCCGAACACACTCCATCTCCCGTCCCGGCTGACCGACCTTTTCCGATCTCAGACTATGCTTCGTTCACGAGGGCTTCCCGCTCCTCTCGCCCTGACTTCCCCGATCCCTTAATCAAGCATTGTGTGAAACGTTACATATTTGGGTCCCTTGCTTGTACCGGTCGTTACACAAAGATAAAAAGATTGATAAATCAGATCTATTTTTTTTCTTTACCAACGCAAACTGAAAAATGTTTTGCCCGGCTTCGGATACAAGGTTTGAAAAATATTATGCTCAAATTACGTCACTAATAAAACCTTAAAAGGTTTTGTCCGCCATTCTCTGGCTTAGGGGCCGGTCACACAGACATTTGCGGCTGAATCACGGCCAGAAATTTCTGCCTTTGAGGCGGACGCTATTGGACGCATTGAGATCGCCATTCAGACGAGATACAGCGGTGCTTAACACGAGGTCGGAAATTCGCGCGCGGGTGGCAGCGCGAAAAAGTTTTGCGCTGCTCAATTCATCAGAGCGCGGGTACACAGCCTTTCACGAGCGTATTGAGGCTGAACCACGGCCAGAAAAGCTGATGCTGTTGGGCGCTGTTGAACGTTTTGAGACCGCCAAATAGACGAGATAGAGCAGTGCTTTACTAGCGGTCGGAAATTTTCACGTGGTTGGCTGCGCTAAAAACTTTTGAGCTGCTCAAAAGTTTGAGCACGTGTTAAACCGCGTGCCGCACACGTGGTCAACACGAGGTAATGACGCGGAAATGACGCGGAACGACGTGCTCTGGCCGCGGCCAGGGCGTGGTTACACATGGGTAGGACGGGAAATTTCAGCGGGTAATCGTGGGTGGAGCATGGTAATAGCATGTTCTGCGCCTGTATCGCGGTGTTATTATGTGAAATTAGCGTGTTACGCGTGTGACGGTCAAACGCCTTTCTCCGCGTATAAACAGCGCGAATGCCGAGCACACGTCAGTTGTGCTCGAGACGTCAAGGGGGTGAACATGGATCCCCGTCAGCGTAGTGACCTCGTCTTAATCCATTTTTATTTCTTGACATTTCTTTCAAGATAATAAAATAAAAATGATGCCATAGCTTGAAATCTTGATCTTCACGGGACTGTGTCTTGTGCGGTTATGATTTCTACAGCCCGGTGCCGAGATTTGCATCCCCTCGCTACTACAACCACTTTTACCTCGTTTTATCTCACTTTTAGGGAATGTAATGGCGAACATATAACCAAAACCACTTCGTCTTGCATTTGTTGGAAATGTAATACAACTTAAACCAGGGGTCGGGAACCTATGGCTCGCGAGCCATATATGGCTCTTTCTATAAGTACCTGTGGCTCGGAGACAAATTTGATTACATGCAAATTTTCTCCATCTCGTCCAAAACATAAGCTACTAATCCTGTTCAGATACACACAAAGCCAAACCAAAGCTGACATTGAAGTAGTGCTTGGCAGAATATATAGGGCACGTTTTTCACTACAATTTACAGTCAAGGTGTCACACGAAAAAAAAAAAAAAAAAAAAAAAAATCGTTCTGGCTGTACATCGCTAAAGAATCCGTTATATAAAACCTCACTATATGATCTGTCTTTAGTGTTCAGATACCTTATGATGAATCCACAGAACACACTGTAAATACGCCAAAACACCGGAAGAGAACTTAAAGTTTTTTGATTGGGTGAGTGGGAGGGATGGGTGGAGCTATGCAAAAAGTGCAAGCACTCCCTCCCATCTCTCGCCCTACGCATAAGCACATCAGGCTCCCTGTTTGCAGAATGTTGTGACGTTTTTACAAAATAACAGCTTACATCTGGTTTTGAAACCAATATGTATGAAAAAAAGGGTAAAAATGAGTTTAACCGATCTTGAGTAATTGCAAGAAAGACACAAGTTTAAAATGGTATGTTTGTTGATTTTGGGACACGGGCTCTGGCATTATTCTCTTTTCATAATTTTTAGCAAATCATCAAAAATAAATGTGCTGAAGACTAAGCTTTTGTCTGGGGCGCGGGTTTAGCAATTTAGTAAATTTGTCTCATAATATATGGTGTGGCTCTTTCCCAAAATAAAATTAATATATTTTGCTATTATGGCTCTTTGAGTCAAAAAGGTTCCCGACCCCTGACTTAAACCATTCCGTCTTTGTTTTTGTTGTGAACGTAATCGAACGGTAAATCCTCCCCCACTTGCGTGAACGCGCATTCTGCTGTGCTTCCAACGAAAGCGATCGTATTCTATATAAAACGCTTATTAAAACTATAAAGCGAGCTAATTATAACAATTGGGAGATCCTAGTCTATATAACGCGTTTATTTAAACAATAAAGTGCGATCGTATTCTACAAAATGCGTTTGTTAACGCGGATGAAAAAGTCACCAACGTCAATGCACGCTTACAACAAAAGCGAACGCAGCAGAATGCGCATTCACGCGAGGGGGTGCGGGGTGGGGCTGTGTTGCGTAGGAGTCGGATTTGGGCACAACACCGGCTCGGGAGCTTTTATACCCGTGGTCCACACGAGAAAATGACGCAGAAATTACGCGATGAGGAAGCGGAACAGTGGCCGGCGTCTGTTTTGCGGGCATACCACCGATGAACAGCGGGTTGGCCAATTTTGCGCATTTTCCATCCCGGGCAACCACGGGCAAAAAAAAAACGCAAAATTTTAGCCGTGATTCAGCCGCAAACGGCTGTGTGACCGGCCCCTTAGGCTGCAGGCAAGAACTGTATGTTCATTTCTTAGACGTAGTTAAATAAAGTCTTCCTTTTTTCATCTTTTGGGGGGTTTGGGTTGGCGTTTGGACTGTATTCAAAATGGGCATTTTCTTACTTTGACCATTATAATACTACAGTAACGAAAATAACGAGCATGAAATTAAGCTCCAGCCTCAAGCCCTTCATTCCCCAATTCCAGCCTATTAATATGTTGTGTATCCCGTACAGCTTTTCTAAAAGTAAAATAAAAGCAAAATAGACGCAGGCGCAGTGGAAAAAAGGGGATAGAGACTCTTGGAACTCAGTTGGGCATTTTAAACACATACTTAACAGATAAAATATACTACTTTCAACTTTTTAAGGACACTACAAAGTACACACCCCACCTTTAAGAACCATTGGCATATGGTACTAATTTGTTCCACATATTTTACTAAAATTCTTAAGGTTTTATTTATTTTAATTCTAAAAATGAAAGTGTGTTCAACTCGGAGGCTGACATTTGGTGAATCGAGCAAGTTTAAATCTATTTTAACAAATCCTTCGAAGTCGGAAAATACAGCCCAGTTTTTTTTGTTTGCAGAACAGAAGTTCATTATTATAATGTATGTTTGATCCCAAACGAACATGGAAGAAACTGAAGCGACTGTTCACTAATCAGAGGAATCATCCATTAATTCAACAGAAGCAAGCCGGGAAATTCACTTGGCTGGTCTGCCCCTTAAGTTCATTTCTGTCTCCCATGAGGGATCGCTCACTGCCAGACCTCTGAACTTCTCCACGCCGCTCGTTCAGCGCCTAATTTGTTAAGCTCGCTTCATCAGATTTGCTCTGTGTCTTGTGCTGGAGTCATCGTCTGAGTCATCCGCTTGATTTCTCTCCTTTTTTAATCCCGCACTATTCATCTTCTCTCCCTCTTTGGCCGCCGGCTGCCACCAAATTTAGTGAGCAAAGAAACAAATGGGGGACTTTTTCACACAGCAAATTCATCGTATAAGAAAAACGGTCTTCGTTTTATTAAAGTACTAATTAGCAACTCAGGCAGTGTCTACAAGTTAAAGTTAAAACATGTTAAGGGTTTAACACTGGCTACATTTTGCTGTTTTTTTTTTCACGTTCTGGGTTGTCTTGTCTCCCTCCCTTGTCTTCTCTACAGTCTAGTCTAAATGTATCTACTTGTGTCTTCTATCGATATGCCCGTCTAACCGTCTGTCTGTCGGTCCACCTGTCTGTCTGTCTGTCTGTCTGTCAGTCGGTCTGTCCGTCTGTCATTCTGTAGGCCCCGATAAATGAAAAAAAAAAAACCATAACCATTTACTTTCATGTACAAGTGGCTCTGGAGCTGTATGCTGCTCTTTAGCACTACTTAGTAGCTTTGTGGCGCTTTTTCAACAAACCACGGCCACAACCATCTTGCCAAAGTTGAATTTCGGGCAACGCCAAGTCCTTATGCTTGTTTGAAACTATCTAAAAACGTACAAAGTACGGGGACAACTTAGAAGTTGACAGGTATGCGTACTACACGGGTGAGCCATTTCAGACATGCACTTCCTCAATTCCAGTTGTGACTCACTAATTCATCCAGAAAGACGGATCAGTGTGTCGCTCTTCGAAATGAACACCCGCAGTGAGACAGAAAGGTGATGTGTGGGGGCAAGTATACAGGAGAGCATCATCCTTTTTTCCTGTTTTAGGCGCAATTTAACACAGTGCTGCCATGCAAGAGGTGCTTGAAGTGACTCCAGCTGCTGATTTTTCCTTCAATGCCTCTGCAAACTGCCTGCTGTGTTCTGAGATAAAGAACTCCCTCTAACTTTTTTTTCCCAATCTGCTGACAACGTACTTAAAAGTTTAAGGGGTTCTACATGTCATGTCAAGACAGCAATATACAAACTGTAACATTTTATTGTCTTACCATAGCGTATTAATTAAGTCTGTAGGGTCATCTTTTTGAATAAAAGTATCTACAAACAATCGGACCTAATCAAAAAACAAAATTGAATGCAATGATATAAAAAAATACTGGATAGCTTGACTTGTGGCATGTTAGCTTGCCTAGAGTAATAGTAATTCTATTGTTTGGGGCTTAGGTGTGCGCCAAATCAGAATCCTTTCTCTTACTAAGCCCCAAAAACCTCAGAAAAAATATATGTGTCATATTTAATAGTAATATGTTAGTTACATGTGAAAAAACATTTTGCAAATAGATTTTTCCACCTTTGTAATACTAGGGAAGATGTGTTTGTTACTTCCCGGTTAAATTGCTGTAATGTATTTCTCTCTCGGCTCCCAATGTCTAGCATCAAAAGTTTGCAGCTGGTTCAAATTGTGGCAGCGAACCTTTTGACAAGGACAAGAAAGTTTGATCATGTCACCCCAATTGTTGGTTTAAGATGTGACTTTAAGGTTACTTTACATATATACATACAAAAGCTTGCATGGACTTGCCCTTTCTTATCTTGCATCATGTATTTCTCCCTAAGTTCCTGCTCGGAAGATCCACTTGAAAAATGCTGGTCTACTTGTGACTCCAAGAGCCAAGAAGAAATCTTAAGGCTCAAGAGCACAGCTTCACCAGCCTCCCCTGACTGCAAGTCACGAATTAAATGCAGGCTAAGTACTTTTAGTTGTTTTGTATATGAGGTGGCTGTAGCTTGTCAGCCATATACTGAGGTTTTTCATGCTGTCTTTTTGATTGGAGTGTATATGCAATGTTACACAGCGTAAAATGATTGAAACCCTGTATACGTAGATAAAATATCTGTACATATTACACAAATACACATGGTAGCTCTTACTACTGTATAGTCTTAATTTAATTTGCATTATATTCCGGTGAGCCTAAATTATGACAAATTATAAGGTTGCGCCTTATAATCCAGTGCGCCATATAAGACAGAAAACCAGTCTAATCCAGCTACAAGCCTTCCTGTGCTGAGTTTGCATGTTCTTCCGGTGCTTGCCTGGGTTTCCTCAGGGCACTCCGATTTCCTCCCACATTCCAAAAACATGCATGTCAGGTTAATTAGGTGTGATGGGGCGTGAGAATACTTGTGTTGTTTCTGTGTGCCCTACGACTCGATGGCAACCAGCTTAGGATGTCCCTTGCCCACTGCCCGAGGACAGTTTGGATGGGCTACAGCACCCCCACGACCCTACTGAGGATAAACGGTGCAGATAATGAGATAATGGATGGATGGTTATGCCTCAGCGGTTTCTTGTTTCGCTTTCCCACCCAGTAGTTGTGTACTTCTTTTGAGTTGAAATTGTAAAACAATATTCGAACAAAGTGAATAAAATTTAATCATTTATTTTGAATCATCATCTATTGCGTTTGGGTTACCTGCAGTACTTGGGGGTCACTCTTTCAGATAAATTATTCATTCTGAAATAGAAATTATTAGGTAAATAACAACTGCAGGCCTATCTTTGACAGAAGCACTGTTCCATTCACTTTAAAGATTCCTTTGAATGACTCAAAATATCCAGTGTGTGCCTTTGTTTAAGGAGTGAAGTGTGTCATATTTCGACATCTACACAGCTCATGGCATTTCTCCTCTGTGACCTATTTAAAGGCAAATGATGAGAAGAGAGCTGTATGAAGAGAAGTGATGATACATTGTACTGCAAGCACACGCATGGCAACACACACTGTGTTCACAATAAGTGCTTAAAAACCCTCCAGGGATCATAACATTTTTCTTTACTTTTAGAGCTGTCCCGATTGATTAAGTAACATGAATTTTTGTGTCTTTTTATTCTATCTGACTTTACTGCGTGCTAATAGTATTACTTGATGAGCATTTTGCATGCAGGGATATCTTCTTTGAAATGCTATACATTGTATTTATATATATATATATATATATATATATATATATATATATATATATATATATATATATATATATATATATATATATATATATATATATATATAAACGTTTACAAATGTATATAATTTTTATGAGCTGATAACTCAATTATTTATTCTTTCTTTTTAGAACCAAAAAACGGCAACCAGATTTGAAGTTAAGGAAAGGAAATGTATTTTAAAATGCTACTGGGAGTATGAAAACACAATCGAAGTGCAAATACAATTTGGAAGATAGTTTAACACAGGACCACCAACACAAGTTACTATCACTCAGATTAAAACAAGTTTGAAGTTAATCGAACGTCCATAAAAGCATTATGGAAGCCCATGTACATTGGCAGGCCTCACAGAAGAAGAAATATTACTGGACACGTTTCAACAAAGTTCAAGGAAGTTTTGGGGGCAAGGTAAACGCATACCTGTCAAGCTCCAGGGCTCCATGCCCTTACAAACTGTCGTATTTTCCCTTACAAGATACAAAAAAATCTTACACCACATTTTTTTTTTCAAACGTGTTTATTTATGTAGTTTAACATGTCATATTGTACATGTGTTTCGTTATATCATATATATTGTTAATTAACATTTTGTTGTGAGATACTAAGCTGCTCGACATGAATGAGGTTTATTATAAAAAAAGTTAAAAAATTAAGTGGCTTGGACGTTCACTGTAGAAGGAAAAAATACATGCAAATATAATTAAGTAGAATTTTCTCATTCAAATTGTTAATACATTTTCTGCATTAAACTATTGTTGGTAATATACTGATTAAAGGGATAACCACAAATCTGTCTTTTTTCATTCTCTCCTTTTATCCTTCCTTTTTTTCTTAACTTCTTTATAGAATATAATAATTCGTAATATAATGCATCAAAGCAAGTGAGCCGTTTGAGAGCCGGCTCTCTTTAATGAGTTGAGCCAAAAAAGCCGGTTCTCTAAAAAGAGACGGACTTACTTTCACTACACAACTACCACGGAATGATGCATGATGGGAAATCCCCAGGCGGCAGACGCATACGCACAGTAGCATCAAACCGCTCGCTACGTTTGACTTGATTGATTTGCCGTTTCGTGATAGTCGGTGTATACCGGATGGCACCCATAATTGAGAAATTTGCGTTTTCCCGTGCGAATTTTCTTGTACGTCGTACACGTCTTAAAATGCTTAATAAACATACTTTGTACGGCAAAAACGTACAGGTTGACAGGTATGTAAACGTGAGGTAGGCATTTGAAAAAAAAACTACTTCCATTGCATCCTGGAACGTTGTAAATGGCGAAGTTACATCCCAAGATTGGTCTATGCTCTTATAGATGATGATCCAGACCGGAGAGTACAGTCTTGCGAGTGGTATTTGAAGCGATGCAATGTACAGTAGATGCACACTTTCCCAGAAAGATTCTATGAAGTGATGAGGCTTCATTCTTCTCCTACTGGAGACTTGAGGATCCACATGTTATGGTCGACCAACATGTCAATTTACCACCAATTAGTTACGTTTCATACTTCCTGTCAAGTCTGGTTGCCATCACTTGGTTTAATAAGTTCAGTCTTTAAAGAAAGAACAAATAATTTAGTCATTAACAGCTAAAATGTGTATATATTTTGGGGAACCCTGTATAAATTAGTCACTTTTTTAGTGTTTTCTGACAGCTTTATGACTTACCGATCTGTAAAGCTGGTATAACATATTATATCTTGGTCAGTTTGAGGTGCATACGCGTTGAATGTTTAAGTTTGACCTGCCACACATTGATAACAGGATAATCAAATCAAAATTTAATTGTATCGCACAGGGATCGGGAACCAGCCATAAAAGGAAAAATATATATTTTTTAATTCCGAGAGAGCCGCATCACATATCTTTAGTCCAAATTAAATCAAATCGCCAAACCTTCTGTCTCGACAAAATGTTATTTCACTGTGTGACATTAGATGTCTTAATAAAATCTATGAAATAATAATTTTACAGTTAAAATTTAACCCCCTCCCAAAGTTACTCAAGAGTATTTTGTCATTTGTCTGTCATTTTTGTCCAAGATAATGGATTTAAAACAAGGTGCAAGCAAAGCATTCTTACCGCTCACCCAATCAAAATGCTTTAGGTGCTTTGCTAGAGCTTCAGGGAAAAATGTTTGTTTTCGAGTTGAAAAAAATTCTGTGCCTTTTCATAGTAAAGTATCTTAACAATGAACATAGATTGTTTAATGGGTTTCCATAGAAAGGATTATTTAGCAGTTTACAGCCAAAACCGGGTCTGTTGGGGTAATACCTTGACTGTAAGCTGTACTTAAAATTGTGTCCTATATACATAGGACCAAACCCTCTTAATTCTGTTTGGTGTCGGCTTTGCATGTGTGACAATCAGCAATGCAAGGAATTATGCATTAATGAAATTGAGGTGATTCAATTTTGTCTCTGAGCCATACGTACTTCTGAAAAGAGCCATATATGGCTCGTGAGCCCTAGGTTCTCGACCCCTGGTATAGCACTTTGCAGACAAAGAATTGCAATTCCAAGTGCTGTAGAGAGACATTGATTGTTTAATGTGTTTGCTTGAGATATAGATGGAGGGACTCTGTGTATATTTTTCTAATAAGTAAAAAAATATATCTTAGTTATGTTTTTGCTATGTGGAATAAAACTAAGCTCAAAGTAAAACAAAATACACCAAAGTTCTTAAAAAAATGTAAAGGTCTAAAACATTGAAATTTAGGTAAAATCTTCTTTATGTGACATTCACAACAGATAATTAACACTTCTGTTTTTTCCTGGTCAAGCTTAAGGGATGCGTTGGATAATATTTACATTCATTGAGAATCCGTTATCATGTCGAAAATTCATAATTGTTAAAACTGCAACAGTTGTAAAAGCTGGAGTGGCAGACTAGCTGGTCAAAAGCGCCTTAACCAAACAGTTGCCAATACCTGCTTATGTTTATCAAAGTGCAGTATTTACAGGTAAATATATATTTACCAAGAATAGTATTAATAGTCTAGACACACACAGACTGTTTTATGATCCCTATATATATCCCTAAATATATATAAATATATATATATATATATATCCCTATATACACATATATATATATATATATATATATATATGTATGTATGTATATATTGTTCGCCCCGCGACCCTAAAGAGGATAAGCGGTACAGCTAATGAGATGAGATGAGATATATTGTTCGATGTAGTTTTCTTTTTCTTTTCTTTTTTAATGAAGATGAATTCAGTTTAACACTCTAGCGTTAGGAATAAGGTCTAAAACGCCAGCCAAATGAAAGGTAATCAACCCAGTGACTTCACTTTTTGTTTCAGGATACACTGCAGCCTTTTACATATTTTATCTTTGCCACTATTTATATTTCAAAAACCACAATGAATTATTGATGATTCCAGGGCAACCTCTCTGCTACACAGTGTTCTTATCATTTGCAAATGGAGGTTATCTGCACTGTTATTTTTGATTTGATTTTTCAACCTGTGCTCAATGTTGTGATCAGCGAGCTATTCCGTGGAGGTTTGTGGTCATTTTAACATGTTCAAAATTTCAATTTACTGCCACATTGTTGCTGACTTGTCTTCTCGTTTCAGTTCTCCAGCTATCCAACACACAAACACGAATGCACACATTTTTTCTCGGTCCAAATAACATTAAAAGCCTGAAGTAGTCGCTAAATATAACCATGTGCATTATCTTTATCTTTAGTTCTATCTTTAGGCAGTACCACAGCACACTAGCAACATAAACTGTAATCCTTGAAAACCCTAAAGGCATCATTGCGCCTTGAAGCAAATGAGTTGTTTTCAGTCTGCCTGTCTGCATCAGTTAGATGCTTCCTCTTTCTATTTTCACCAACTTTTGCCCCAACAGTTGATAATAGCTCTCTGAGAGTGCACTGTTTGTCTCATTAATCTGTAAACCAATGGTAGCACCTTGAGTAACTTTACTCATCTTCGCCATTCTTTGCTCCCAACAAAAAGATTTATAGTTGTGTGTGCATTGTTGTGTGAAACTTCTTACCTCCACCAGATGAGGTGTTGGGTTGAAGCCGCACAGGTTGCACACTTGAGTGTGGCACTGCGTACAAGAGTTGTAGTTGGGTGGGTCGGAGCTGTCCGTGTTCAGTTCTGTTTTACACAGAGGACAGTTTACTTTGGGTTTCGCTGGTTCAGGAGCTGCAGTGGGAGCGGTAAAAGCTCCTTGCTTGGGCTCCAACTTCTGCAAATGTAAGGGCATTTGCTGGTGCTGCCCTTGAAGTATCTGTGATTCATTTTGTTTGATAGAAGATGTCTGTTGTTGTGGGATCCCTTTTTGTGGAGTTATATTCTGCTGATGTTGCTTTGGGGAAAGAGACCCCAACACCTGACTTGGCGCATGAGGACCTCCCGTTTGGCTCGGCGCACTGGGTGCCCCTGTTTTGCTAGGTGCATGGAGGCTGCCCATTTGGTTAACTGTCTGGGGGCCACTCATTTGGCCTGGCCCCTGACTACCGACATTTGGAGCTGGACTGTAAGAGCCCCCCATGCCAAACGGTTTGGCACTAGAAAGCCCTTGTTGTGGGTGCTTGTTGTCAGGTGTGGCATTACTGAACACCACCTTGCCCCGTGTGGAACTGGGATGAGTGGAAGAGGTGGTCAAAGGATCCACATTGATTAAGGTGCTTGCTTGGTTGAGCAAGGAAGCTCCAAAACCAAAGAGTTTGGTCAGTCCATCCTGAGCTGGAGGATGGGCCTGGGTCTTATGAGCTGGAGAGGAGCCAGCACTTCTGGTTTGGTCATGATGCCGTGCCATAGACTGGTGCATGGGAGATCCACGTCCCAAATCTGGTTGGGAGGGTGCTTTTGTCAAGCCAGGGAGGGGTACAGCACCAGGATGAGGGATCCTTGGGCCACCAGGTTGGTTGGGGCCCCCTGCCGAACTTCCACTAGCTCTTGGAGTTTTCTGGGCATATGAATCAGATCTCATGCCCTGATGAGAGGGACCCATCTGGTTATGAGGTGCACTGGATGATATGTGACCATGTATTCCCTGTGAACTAGGAGGCTGTGACTGGGGCCCTGATTGGGATTGTGAATGTGGCTGCTGCTGAGACTGTGGATACTGATGAATCTGGGGATATTGCTGACCCTGAGGTCCAGACTGAGACTGGTGGTAAGGCTGCTGTTGAGGAGCCTGTTGTCCAAACTGGGATGTTGGGTAGGGCTGCTGCTGAGCCTGAGGACCAGATTGGGATTGTTGGTAAGGCTGCTGCTGAGCCTGAAGTCCAGATTGCAATTGTTGGTAGGGCTGCTGTTGATTTTGGGGTCCAGATTGGGACTGTAGATAGGGCTGCTGCTGAGCCTGAGGTCCAGATGGGAGCTGTTGGTAAGGCTGCTGCAGCTGCTGCTGCTGCTGCTGCTGCTGCTGCTGCTGCTGCTGCTGCTGCAGCTGCTGCTGGGCCTGGGGAAACTGTTGAGACTGGGGATATTGCTGTGGCGGAGCAGGCTGCTGGGAATCGTGGTACTGTTGAGATTGGGGATACTGCTGAGACTGGGGGTACTGCTGGGACAGGGGGTATTGCTGAGGGTGTGGGTGCTGCTGGGGCTGTGGGTGCTGCTGAGGCTGTGGGTACTGCTGGGACTGGGGGTACTGCTGAGACTGTGGGTACTGCTGGGACTCTGGATAGTGCTGGGTCTGGGGATATTGCTGGGACTGGGGATACTGTTGGGACTGGAGATGTTCCTGGCCTTGGGGATACGGTTGGGACTGAGGGTACGTCTGGGATTGGGTATATGTCTGTGACTGGGGGTAAACTTGAGACTGTGGATATGGCTGTGATTGAGAGAAGGACTGATTCTGGCCATAGAGTTGAGTCTGTGGTTGTTGTTGTTGCTGCTGCTGCTGTTGTTGATGCTGGGTGGGCTGGCTCTGTGCCAACTGTTTGGGCTGTGCTGCAGTTGTTGGCTGTGTCGGCTGAGGTGTAGCCTGCTGAGGTTGGACAAGCGGTTTTGCCTGGTGGGATGGCGAGTGGATCTGTTGTTGGCTTTTAGAACGAGGAGTGGTCATGTCAATACCAAGAGCTCTTTGCATCTGACAGTTCAGACACAGCCATTCCTGGACCTGAAAAAAAAACAGGATTATTTTTGTTATTTTTTTAATAATTTGTTTTAATTGGAAATCGGAGTAAAAATGATCCAACATTAATTATACTAAAGCACTCCACACATGCTTCACTGGAGATATAATCTATTGATACTGTAAACGGCACTTCTATATTGACAAAGTAACGTCCTTTTTGGTTTGGGTATATATTCTCAAATACTGGTGCGTTCTAACATACAAGCTCATGTGATGCAATCAATACACATATTTTCTGCTGCTTGCACAATGTAATCTAAGTTAAAAATGCTGTAAAATAGTCAGCTGTTTTTTCTTCCCAATCTTGTCAAAAGCATATTAACCATTACGGAATGGACACATTTAAAACGATTGGGTGTCTCCAAAAATGTAAATGAAAGATTCAAAACAACACATGAGTTTTCACATGATTATCATAACCACAGAAGACTAACATAGACAAAAATGCAAGACAAATAGTTTTCTCTATTAAAAATGGTGTAGACGGTGTCTATTCAATTCCTTGCAGGACACAAATGGATGAAATGAGAATGAAAATGAAATGAGTCTCACCTTCTGTCAACCTCAACATCCATCTCCTCTTTTTTCGAAATATCAGAGATGCTTGGTCAAATAACTCGTCTCCCTTTGCTCTTCCCCTGACTTATAAAAATCAAAAAGCTCCAACGTAAAGCTCGTGTTCTCTCTGTTCTCAAAGCTTTGCATCAGCCACAAACGCTCAGTTAACATAAGGACTGCTATTTTAGCATCTCTGCAGCTTGAGCACAGCACTGTAAATCTCTCCACATTGCTCCCATTCTCAGTTGCACCCACAATGCAATGCGAAAACCAACAGCACTGTGACACCCACCCTCCCCCATAATGTGTTGCCTCAATACAGTCCACCAATCAGAAGGGTTGATATTTAAAATGTACAGATTGCAAAATTATAACAATTGAATCACATTTTGCGCTATGCTAATATTTCAAAATGATAACACAACTGGTAATAATCACACATGAACCAATTGCTGCGGTTTCAGTAAATATACCATCCATTTATTCATTTTCTAGGGTCGCGGGGAGGCTGGAGCCCATTCCAACTATTTTGGGCAGCGGGCAGAGGGCACTCTAAATTGGTTTCCAGCCAGTCAAAGGGCACTCAGTAAAGATTCATAATGTTCTATTTTTTTTCTATTACAACTTTTAATTCTACAATCAACTTTTTTGACAAATATGCTTTATGCACAATATTGAGAATAGACATAAATACTTCCTCTGTCATGCAATGAAGACATAAAACAAACAACAAATAATAAAAAGGTAAAAAAAGAGTATGATTCTATAAAAATGTTTACGGTTTACAATAAAAAATGTGCAAAGTATAGTCAAAATATAAATAGAGTAGTTTTGCATTAATTTGGCAGAGGGGTGAAACGTCTTAGGCTAAGGACAGTTCAAAGTCCTGACAGCCTTATGGAAGAAGCTCTCCTTGAACCTGCTGGTTCTGGCTCTGAAACTCTGCAGTTTTTCAGGAAACAGAATCAGGATACGGGTAGCCGGGACAGGAGAATGGAGCTTGGATCGGGGATCGATACAGGAAATGGAATCAGGATACGGCTAGCCAGGACAAGAAAACAGAGCTTGGTTTGGAAATCGATACAGGAAACAGAATCAGGATACGGGTAGCCAGGAAAGGAGAACGGAGCTTGGATCGGGGATCGATACAGAAACAGGTCAACATGAAAACGGGAGCCAGAGTCAAAAGTGCTTGCCTTGCATGCACTGAGGTTCGCAGACAGACTGACCAGGAGTGAACAAGAATGACTTGTTTAAATAGGAGGAGGGCTAATTAGGGAACGAGTTGCAGCTGCGGCTGACGAGTGAGCACAGGTGAGAGCAATTGGCAAATCTGACTGTTACTGCTGGAATGCGAGGTTGGGGGACGTTGGTGTCATTTGCGCATCAAATGTTTCCGTGACCACTCCACCACAGGGGGTCTACCCCTCCCAGGAGACCGGAAACTAGAGCTGGTGCACGTCTCTTCTCGCAAGGGCAGTCTGATTTTGGCCAGCCGCAAGGCAGGAGGGATGTCCTAACAGAAAGAATCTGGACCAAGGCCCTAGCCGGTCCTGGCCAGGTCTCAGCTAGACAGTGGGACAAAGCCAGAAACCTCAGAGAAGCCTCAAGCCACCAGCAGTCAACCTCTCCTTCAACACTCTGCATCCAGTGGTCCTCGTTCCAACAGGCTCTCAAGCCGACCAGGATTCCTCATCGCTCTACAGCCGAGGACATAAAGACTGGCCTTCATCTTCATCGACGCAGAACTTCTTGTTGTTGCGAGGTATTGATGTGACATAAAATGGGGATCTCTATCAAAATACCATAATGTAATAATCAAACCAATGTAGTTGTCTATCCAGTGCCAGTTTAAGTTCTCAACTTCTAGTTTTGTTTTGTCTTATTTTCTTATTATTGTTTTGTGTCCTATTCAAGCTTCTTCAGTAGATGATTAGTAAAAGAAAAGTCCATAAATCCAATAGTGTGTGTGTCTTGATTAAAGTATAACTATCAAAACGGAAAAAAAGAATTCACCTAAGGTGTGTGTAGCCACCCTTCAGAATAACTAAACAAGGTTTTTTATCCGTTTTCCTGACATAAGGATCTAAAAACGTATGTGGTGCTCCAAAAAGGCGAGACGAGTTTTGAAAAGAATAAACCCTGCTCCTTAATTCAATCGGTCAATAAATTGTTTGTTAGAATAATTTTTTTACCACCCATATTCGCGACAACCTGCTTCATAAAGTTGTCGTCTACAACACCAAACTATGTCTTACAACAAGTGCCAATCAATTATGTGTCATGTGACACATTACATTTTATTAACCATGTTATTCCAGCAACCACTCAACGTTTTACCCTTTAGAACAAGAATGACTGATTCCCCAACCAAAACAGAGATAATGCAAAGACTAGAAGCATATTGTTCATTTGGCTGCTACGAGATGTTAGAACAATTTTCACTTGACATTAAATTAAACAAATCTTAATCTAGAGAGCTATTTTTTTTAAATTAACTGATTTCCCTTTCCTTAGGAAAGTAGCTCAGGAGGTAGAGCGATCGTTTTAGAATTAAGGGATCCCAGTTCGAATCCCGGCTTGTCCGTGATACATGCCGAAGTACCCCCAATAAGTAGGTTAGCGCCTTACATGGCTGCACAGATCGCGGCCGCTATTGGGAAATGTGAAGCACAATTTATAGCGTTTTGGGAAGTCATTGACTTGAAAAGCACTATATAAATGCAGATCATTTCATTTCATGATTAACGTTATACATAGATGTTTGTTTTAAGAATTGGTTTACAAAATATTTCACAAACATACAAAAGCTGCCCTGAAAAAAACATTATCTATGTTCCTGGTAAGGGTGATTAATAACTGAAATTATTGATACCAAGTGAGTACTGGGATCAAATTAATACTATTCTCCTGGGTTTGATACTGTCTTGCCATTAATACTAGCACAATAATCATGATTTGAGCAAATTGGAATATTTGACATACATTCTAACTTTCTAATTGAATCAATTGTGTTTATGCTTTATTTAAACTGCATACTGCACAATGTGATACTCCGAATTTTGTAACAAAATACTTTTACCCCATTTATTCAGGATCTGGTATCAGTAATGTCACACGCTGCTGCTCGTCGATGCTGAAGCTTGGAGCTGGATGCCGCTTTACAAAGAACAACGACCATAGAATGAAGGTGCTGTATCCTAGTCAGCTCAGGACGCTTCTATTGCTACTGGTAACCATGAAGACCAGAACTACCTGTTTCATGTGGGGGAGCAAACCCTTACCCAAAGAAAACTTCTTGAAGTGATAGTTTCTGTAATTTCTTAAGACACACCAAAGAAAGTGGTGCCTCGACGACCCAGGTGATTGAGGGATTCATGAACTGAGACTTTTAGTTTAAATATTGTGTAAGTAAAGGTATTTTAGTTGTCTCGTTGGTTTGTAATTTTGTTATATTGCTGATCAGTTTAGTTTGACTCTCTTGACTTGTTCTACAATAGTTGTAATATAACTATTTATATATTTTTTTATTCTGTTAAAGGGTCAGTATATATTATTTGGCCACTGGATGTTGCTGTACCGTGTACTGCAACAGAAAACCGATTGCTACAAAGCAGAATCAATGTGACCAACTTTCACAGTGTCTCTTCTTATTCTAATTGATTATCCTTTTTGAGGTTTTGGGGTACCCGTAGCAGGAAAATGGACAACAAAGATGTCAGCTCGATTGAGGTGAGGCTTATGTTAGTGCAATTTTCTCAACCTACAATTACTTTTAAAATATGCAAGTATATGTGACAATTCATGTATTTGTTCTAAAAATTTAAACCAGTGCTGTTTTTTTACTTAATAAATTAAGTTGGTTTTACCACAAGGAGGCACTAAATTATACACACTGTCGCTTTAAATCTTGCATTGTAATCATTTCATAAAAAAGAAAACAATATTGGCGACTAAAATTGTTGTGCTGTGTTTATCGTAATTATAAACTAACTCAAGGGAGGAGGGCGTCAATAATTTACTGATCACCACATTTCTTTGCAAAAAGTATTGGTACCGGGTCGGTACTGGATCGTTATCAATCAATGGTATCGTATTTGTCATGATTGCTTATTCGGGGCACCTGCGAATGCCCCGTTGGCGCCAACAGCCTTGAGCGCTGATTGGATCATTGACTCTTTTTAAACCCCCGGCTTCCAAGAGGAAGCTGTCAGACCTTCCTGCGAACCTAAGCTTTTGCTAGGCAAGCACCGTACCCTCCGACAATCTCCTGCTCTGTTTTCTCCTCCCTGTTACCTGTAGCCGACCTGTTTCTGGACCCGTTTCTGCCCGCTCTTCCGTCCCGGCCATCTAACTGTTCTGCCCTGTTTCCTGCCTGATACTTGTTGCCGACCTTTTTTCTGGACTCGATTACCGCCCTTGCTCCCCTGTCCCGGCTACCGACCAGCTTTCCTGCCACCCACGACTATACCTGCTCGACGCGGAAGTGCCACTTCCGGGTTCCTGCCATCAGCTACCCGTGTCCAACGATCATAAGCACTGCTCTCTATTTCAATAAAACTGAGTTTAACGAACGCTATTGGGTCCTGTCCCCATCGCTGGCTTGTGACAGTACTCATCTTGATCAGATCGATACCAAATTTCACAGTATCACCCAACAAGCTGGTTTCAAAGCAAATCTATTAATATGAACACTTCCGTCCAGTATATAAAGGGCACAGTTGTTCCTACCGTTTATAGTCAAGGTGTCACACCAACAGACCCAGTTTTGGCTGTATGTCGCGAAATAATCTTTTATATGGAAGCTCATTAAATAATGTATGTTCCATGTTGAGACACGTTATGGTAAAAAACCCACACAACAAACTGTGCTTGCCAAGCACACAGAACAAATTGATTGGGTGAGCGGAAAGGGTAGGCGAAGCTATACAACACAGCACGCTTTCCTTTCCCTCGCAAGCTATAAATACATCCGTAAACCTTTCGTTTGCAGTTTTTTTGTGACATATTTACAAAAGAACTCTGCTTACATCTTGTTCTAAAACCTACATTTATGGAAAAAATAAGGTCGAAATAAGATCCAGTGATCTTAAGTAACTGTCGTAGGAAGAACAGTGGTATATTTGTTGATATGGGACACGGGCTTTAGCATTATTATTATCTCATCAATTTAATTAAATCATATGACATCACAGAGAACAATAAAATGCGCTGAAAAATAAGCTTTTGTGTGGAGAGTGGGTTTGGCGATTTGGCTGAATATTGTCTTAATAAATATGGAATGGGCGACTGGCAACCGCTTCAGGATGTCCCCTGCCCACTGCCCAAAGAAAGCTGGGGGGCTCAAGCACCCCCTGCGACCCTTTTGAGGATAAGCGGTGCAGATGATGGATGGATGGATGGATGGATGGCTATCCGGTATGGCTCTCTCTGAAAAAAAAAACCCATATATTTTGCTATTTATGGCACTTTAGGTCAAAAAGGTTCCCGACCTCTGCCGAATAGCATAACCAGACTGCACATTTACTGTATGTTTCAAACACAGCATTTCGTTGCACTGTTGAGGGAATAGCGAATAGAGCCTAGCCTGGGAAAAGATGATGAGAGCGTAAAATTTCCGTTGGGAATCGACTCCGCTCTTATTTAATCTCGATGTGGTGTAATCATGTCTTGCTTCATTTACAGCACTGCCCCTAAGACTTTCCTTTCCAACTCCAAAACCACATAATCCCGGACTAACAGAAATTGGTTTCCCAAATGAGTGTACCAGAGAAAACCCCAAGTAATCAATGCATTGTTCTCTGTTTAATCAAATGCAGTATTATTATTATTACAGAATTATTGTTCAAGAGACTTAAAAGGGAATCAAATGGAAAATATTGAACAATTCTAAAGCAAGGGGACTACCGCACACACCCCTATTCTTGCTTTTCTTCTGTTTCGGAGCATTTCATAAAGGGACATTGTGTATAATTTAACATGTACCTGCTGTGAAGAAGTTTTAGGTAATCAACTTCTATGCAAATATAAACATAATTTATAACTATATAGTTACATTTGGAGTCATGTTACTTTTTTAGTGTAAATCCCCGCTCTGAATTGTTTACGGCTGGTATTTTCAGTTCATATCACCATTCAAAATAGTTACTACTATACAGTTATATAGAAATTACGAATGCATTTTTGAAGGTCTACAGAAAATTTACTTCCGTAGCTATAGCATATAGCATAGCACATATCAAAAGAAAGCTTGAGCCCTCATCATGTATCTGACAAAAAATATGTTTCTGGGTTTACAATTGTTTAGTAAACAACAGTTGAACATTGCTAAGTTTCTTGAAAATTCCAAGAAAACTAAGAAAAAGGATGTGAAAGGATGCTTTTCTAGAAGAACTTTTACTCGGGTGCTTTTTTTTGCATTTGTAAAACCTCCAATGTATTAACAATGTTTTTCATGTTAACAAGGGCCCTTTATTGCAAGAACACTAAACTGTTGCATGAACTACGCGATAACTTTTCAGCGTCCGGTGACGTTATCACATGGTTCTGGTCACCATGGCGAATGCTTTCCTGCGATGTGCACAAAAACTGTATCCCTCTCTGCTCAGACGATGATGAAGGGACATCTTTTTCTGAAAGGAAAAGCACCGTTGAAGCTTTGTTTCTCTATTGTCCATGCCTCAAGACTCTCGCCACACTGCTTCACTACGCCTACCCCATATGGGGATGCCTACACACACGGATACAGGAAGCAAAACTAGGAAGATGGGCTTCCTCGATACGTGGACAACGATCTGATCAAAGCCACCCCTGCCATCTAATGGTGATTCATCATACTAAAATAATTCCCAGAGGCTTGATACTTACTGATGAGCAGCACCAAACCCTCTGTCATATATATATATATTTTTTAATAAAACAATATTTTTTTTTATGTTTTGGCACTCAAGGACAATGCTTCTGAAAACATGCTTATACGTAATGGCATGAAATGAGCTAAGAACTACATGTATAAATGTGACTTTACATCAAACTAAAGAGGCACACTACTACCACAACGATGAGTCTTTTGACTCTGTTTTCCTGCTGGCTTATAAGAAAATGGAAAAAGGCACTAATGGAAGTCATGTCAGGCATCGTTGCAAATAGAAATGTAATGGGCTGCATACTGTGAAACAATGTGTTGCTGTGGTTACAAAACATGCTCTAAGGTGCCAAGTGGCGAGGAAGATTTAGTTGGGTTTTCACAACGGAAATTCAGTGTCTCACTTGACAAAGTGAAGCGAGGTGCAATTTACTAACCACCCAAGACATGCAAAAGGGATGATGACAAAAAGCTCAATTGGGAAACAAATAAAAGGATTACTTCTGAGTGCATTTTTCACTTTTTATTTTGCATCTGCGATAGCAATTAAATCGAATGAGCAAGGAACCTCTTGAGACCAATTTACAATAGCAAACTTTAAAAAATAAATGCACAATAATGTCCCATTTCTATATGCCTATAAATTAACAGGAAATAGCCATCATTTTTCAAACAACTTTTTTTAATCCTTCATATTGGGGTACACCGACACAGCGTATTGTTTTTTTTGTGGGGGTTTTCTTCTAAAAGTAAATGTCTAATGTAAATTGTAATGTTTTAGTTACCACTCAACTTGAGTATTTGCTCTGGTATCTGTCTGAAACTATCGCTGCTATCTACTAATTAATAAATTACCAATGCATTGCAAATTTCTGTTGATATTTCAATTGAATTTAATTCAATTTGATTTTTAGATGTATAAGATTTACTCGTGATTAAACCATTACAATTTAATTGATGTTTAAGGGTCACTGTACATTGCTTTTGTGCTTCCTTGTGATAAAAAAAAAATCATTCATCATTAAAAAAAAACATCATTAATTTAACTAATAATCAAGAATACATAATATATCGATTGAATCCGTTTTCGTTCAGTCACTACATGTGTCAAGTGTTTTTTTTTAATTTGCATCTGTGGTCTGTGCAGCCCTTTGAGACTCTGTGATTAAGGGCTATACAAATAAACATGACTTGACTTTGCAGTTAGGAGACAACCTTGAGTTGTGAGGTAGGTTCTTCATCTTCCTCTTGAGGTATGTTTTTTTTTCGTCCTCCTAGTATAAACGTGATTTTCAGCCCATTTAAATGTACATTCATGAATCAAACTCCTTTGTTCTCGTAGGACAAGAAATTTGTTTTACAAAACATGTGGCTCGGCGGCGCAGCGGCTGAGTGGTTAGCGTGCAGCCCCATGGTGCGGAGGTTCAGGGTTCAAGTCCAGCTACCACAGCCTCCCCGTGTGAAGTTTGCATGTTCTCCCTGTGTCTGCCCGGGTTCCCTCCGGGCACTCTGGTTTCCTCCCATGATCCCAAAAAGATGCATGTCAGTTGATTTTCCGCTCCAAATTATCCCTTAGGCGCGAACAAGCAAGTAAGTTGTCTGTCTCTGTGTGCCTTGCGACTGGCTGGCAACCAGTTCAGGGTGTCTCCTGCCCACTTCCCTGAAGATGGCTGTGATGGCCTCCAGCACCTCCGCGGCCCTACTAAAGCTAAGCGCTGCAGATAATAGATGGATGGATAACATGAGGCTCACCGATCTGAAATTATTGTCCACCATCTTGCTGCTAAGGGTAAAAAATATTGTGTAGGGCAGGTCTAAGAAATTAGAAGAAAACTAAAGTCTGAATTTTCAGTTCCACTAACCAAAAAAATCGACATCTAGTGGTCACATATTACACAGTGTCCCTTGATGAAATGCAATCGGCTTCAATAGCAAGGGCAAGATAAGAACTCATAGATATCCAGATTGAATTATGTAAAGGGCCCCACTGGTAAAAATTAAATTGATTTGTTTAATACTACTTCTGTATTTGGAATTTAAAAATAAAAATAACAAGAATAAAGAGCAACCAATTGCGCCCCAATAAAATGGTAGATTTTACCCGGAACAGACACATCTGCATTGCCACATAGAATGAAGTGATAACGTCTCATTTCATTCCATTTTGGATGCATGTACAAGTGTGGCAAAGGGCCTCACATGCTGGATGGTGTCCAAAGACTATTCGAAGTTAGTGGATCATTTGTATGATAAATGCTTTACTTCAAGGGCACCTCAGTCCATTTTAATAGCTCCACATACATGGAAAGTATCCTACATTTGTTCCCTCGTTCATTAGAGCAAGTCAGGACGTGTGGATTTGATGATATTAGCACTCTAAATGGAAATAAGGCTCTTGTTAAATTAATACAATGTCACTGTCAACCTTTTATGTATAACGCATGTCAGACGCCCTCAATCACACCGAGCCTGACATAAAGCAGATAGCACAATTTCAATTGAGTTTGGGAGAAAGCGACGATCGCTGATTGAGCGTCGATGTCACTGTCCACTAGTGGTGTACTGTGCATTTTATTGATGGCCTTTAGTGATTCGCCGCTCTCAAACAAACTGGCTCTTTGAGCCGGCTCTTAGAAGTGCCCCCCATCAATAAAGAGCTAACTCTCTTCGAGATGCTTTTTTTCTCTTGTGATTGGTCAGGGATTCTATGTTGTCGATTTTACATCCGTTAAGTATAAAAAAAGGTTACAATGTTTTTGTGTTTTTTTTTAATACCTCTGTAAATATTTAAGTTTATGTTTCCTGTGATTCATAAGGATAATATGTTTAATATAATACATTTAAAGTGTGTTCTTGTATTTCATAGTTTGCTTGTTGTTGCACTGAAAAATCTCTATTTTAATTGACATTTTGTTGTGTTTTTCAGAGATTATAGAGTAAATTGAAATTAAAATTTCTAAGTATAAAATTGTTAAAAGTTTAAATAAGTTAAACATTTACTGTAGAGTGTAAAAATAAATTATATTTTGATTTAGTAGACTAATGGATTTTGGACTCTGGTGCCCCCTAGCTGATGTTTCCTTACTCCGACAAGAAGGCCTTGATGTTCCCAATTTGAAATCTGATTGGCTTAACCAACGGCTTTATTGAAACTCATTTTATGCCGCAGGGCCTGCATAATATTTGACTCTGGCAACAACTAATGGTTGAAATATGATTGGTCAAATGCTTAAATACAAAAGCACACATCTGGAAGCAGCGAAACCAGGGAAAGGCAATGAAACGAAGTTAACAGACATCCATCCATCCATTATCTGCACCGCTTATCCTCAGTAGGGTCGCGGGGTTGCTGCAGCCCATCCCAGCTATCTTCGGGCAGTGGGCAGGGGACACCCTGAACTGTTTACCAGCCAATGGCAGGACACACGGAGACAGACAACTCACTCGCTCATTCACACCTAGGGACAATTTGGACCGGCCAATAAATCTAACATGCATGTTTTTGGAATGTGGGGGGAAACCACAGCTGCCGGAGGAAACCCACACAAGCATGGGGAGAACAGGCAAACTCCACACAGGAGGTTCGATCTCATGACCACAGAACTGTGCCGCACATGCGCTAACCACTATACCGCCGTGCTGCCTAGTTAACAGACAATTTGGAATTATTTAATAAGTATTCATGGACGAAATATAGTTAAATCACAGAATTCAGATATTTTGTACGCCCTGAAAAGCCCACCACTGCTGTCCACATTTCGGTCTTTTGCATTGCTTTCGCAACAGTTCAGAGGAGGAACTTGTGATTGAAGCCCCCTCAGAAGCATGGAAAGAAATGATTGGCCAACAGGTGTTTCTCTGTTTCGAGTTTTTTTTTTTTTTTTTTTCTCTTTTTAGTTTTTAGTAATTCGCTGGGCTGCACTGCGGATGCAGAGGATAGATATGGAATTAACTTTGAATGTGGGGGTCCCTGTTTTATGTGTCCTTAAAAGTTTGAAAGTTAAATATTTTTCTAGTAAGTCTGTGTTAACAATGCCCTACTTGTTTGTTCAAATAGTACTTATGCTTTTTCCCCACTTTGCCTATTTGCCTTTATCTTACTTTTGTCAGAGTTGTAATTACTTGACTTCTTGACATAATTAGTTGGACATTCATTCAGTCTTTACATTGTTTCAAGTGTTTTTTTAATTCAGTTAGGACAAGGCCTCTAGAAAAAGAGCTGGTGAGAAATAGAGATTATTTTTACTACCTATCCTTTTTTCATAGCCAATCCTCCTACTGTAAAAGTCAGCCATTTTGACTGCACTTGCGAATCAAACAGCTTTGTTCTGTACCTCATTTACGCTTGGAATATTCTGAATAAAAACCTCAACGGAACTGTTTAACTCCAGCGCTCTTTTTACCCATCTCCCAACCTGGATATTAAACAAAAACGCAGAGCAAGAAATTGCATTCTTCTTCAGCGAATACAGATGAAAGGTATTGTATCGTCGAAATGATTTTTTTTTTTACAGTTTACGTTGTGTATTTAGCCATTAGTCTATGAATCTCAAAATAAGGCTGGTACACCATCAAAGGGGAAATTAGCACTTACCCATTTAAAGTCAGTTTCTCAAAATGTAATAAGGGGTTACAACCTGAAGTTGATTTTAACACACTCTGACATATATCTCTGAGAAACACTCAAGCGTACGCTCATCAACTGGCCACCGCTTGCACACTGCATATCTCTACTGGCTCCCCACAGGATCCATACACCCCTGCACTCCAGGACAGCTTTGACCTTAATGGATCTGTCTATCAATGTGATGCATTTTTCTTCTTGGCACAGAACAAAAGTGGAGACCACCAATTGAATGGCAAGAATAGTTTCATTTCATTTGAATGTTTATTTTTTCAACCCATAACTGAGTATAGACTACATGAAAATATGGAATACATTAGTCTCATCTCATCTCATCAGCTACACCGCTTATCCTCAGTAGGGTCGCGGGGGTGCTGGAGCCCATCCCAGCAATCATTGGGCAGTGGGCAGGGGACACCCTGAACTGGTTGCCAGCCAATCACAGGGCACACAGGGACAGACAACTCGCTCGCTCATTCATACCTAGGGACAATTTGGACCGGCCAATTAACCTGAAATGCATGTTTTTTTTGGAATGTGGGAGGAAACCGGAGTGCCCGGAGGAAACCCACGCAAGCACGGGGAGAACATACAAACTCCGCACAGGAAGTCTGGAGCTGGATTTGAACCCACGCAAGAGGTTCCCAAGACATGAACTGTGCCGCACATGTGCTTACCACTGCGCCGTGCTGCCCCAAATACATCAGTTTAAATGGAAAAAATGTGGTATTTTGTCAATAATGGCGCATGCTTGTGAAATGAATCCATTGTATTTTAGGAGCGTTGAATATTTTCTTTGAAAATATTCTTCCCTCAGGCTGTGTCTTCTGGGAGTCTTAGAGTTCTGTACAAGATGTTAGCAGTTCCCTGCAGTACACTCTTTTGTACAGTGGTTTCACCTATCTGTACATGCTATCCACCCAACTTGGGGTTGCTGCCCGTAGTGCCCCAATCACCACTGGCACGACTGTTGCTTTCACTCTCCAAATTTTCTCCAACTATTTTTTCAGCCCATTGTATTTGTCCAATCATTTCGTGTTCTTTCCTTCCAATGTTTCAGTCACTGGGAATTGCTACTTCTTTTACAACTGCAATCTTCTGACATTAGTCTATTAATACTAAGGTCGGCCATGACCATCTTGTCAGTCTAGATCTGAATGTTAAACAGCATGTCGGGCTTCTCTCATCTTGATCCATCGACCTCCATTCAATTCTGCATGTTGTCCTGTGCAATACTGTATGCCTTGCCTGCCAGCATCTGGACTTTCTCAGTGGCTTTTCCACATGGGGTAAAAGTAGGATTTTGTTTAATGTGCTACACCCATGCCTATATTGCTCTTGTGCAGGGGTCAGGATCATGTGGCTGGTGAGCCAGATATGACAGAGATAATATAATCATTTCTGTGCCTTTCCAATTCTAATGTACTTGATATATTCCTGGAGATTTGCAGTTTCTTTCTGGACAGTAATTCTGACATTTGCTTGTCTTCAAACTTTTCCTTTCTCTTTATGTACAGCCTCAAGGTGCTGGAATCCTTCATGCGTGGTAATGAGTTTCCCTATCTTCGTATCTTCTTACTTGTATATTTACAGTGGCCAGGATATTGTAACAGCAGGGTATCGGATCACTAGCAGGGTATACAGGACAGTTTTCGAAAATTAGAATATAGTGATTTACATTGCTGATTATGGCAAAAACGCAAATATTGTATCACAAAACATTAGAATATCACAAGAATGTATATTGGTAGGCTATGAAATGAAATGATCCGCATTTATATAGCGCTTTTCAAGTCAAGACTTCCCAAAGCGCTTACATTGTGCTTCACATTTCCCAATAGCAGCCGTGCAGCCATGTAAGGCGCTAACCTGCTTATTGAGGGTTTTTAGGGGTTCAGAGTCTTACCCAAGGACACTTCGACATGTAACACGGAGGAGCCGGCATTCGAACTGCGATCTCTTGATCCCGTTTTATTTATAAAAGGCTTTCAATGTTTCTGTTGATTTGTGATGAATCCAGAGTGCGTGACAATTTAGTTTTTTGTTAATGCATAACAGGGACAAAAATCACAATATTCTATTTTTATGAGACAGTCCTGAATATAAATTTAAACTGAAAGAGATGTACACATATAAACAGAAATGTGACAGTTAGTTAAGATCTGGTTCGCCACCTTGCACAAGAGGGCGCATCCTGGGTTGGAAACTGGGAACAAGTGTGTCCAATTACCATGCACCTGTCCCTAATTTTTATGATCCTTTATAATGACATTTGGACAAAACATGTCATAGGGTCACTTTATTTCTACTGTTATTGACACCTCTGATTTGTTTCCTGTTTCCTGTTTGGCCTTTTTGTTATTTTTGGCTACTTGTTTTTTATTTTGTTGCTTTGCTGTTGTATTTTCACTGAAACGTCTGGTTTATCTATTATTTGTGTCTGGTTTCATTTGGACATTTTGTTAGTAGGTTAGTGTGCACTTTTTTTTTTTTTGTTACTTTGCTCCTTGCATTTAAATTTCTTGTTGTGTCTTTGTTTCTGTTTAGATCATGTCAAGTTTGTTTTTATTAGGACATTTTGTTGTTTTGTGAACCCTTGTTTGTTTGTTACTAAGTAACTGTTTTTGTTACTAAATACCATCTTTATTTTGAGCACCCCTGCCTCAGTTCCTGCTTCTCTGTGTTTGAGCAGCATAGAATACCCACTGTGTAATAAAGGGAGAATGAGTATATGCCCCATTTGGACTTGAAACCATTGAGCGGAGGCTTTTACACCAGATGACTACAGTGAAAGAACAATTTATATTACTGGCCCCAGACTAATGCACTGATCAATATTCCACACAAGAAAGGCGTTACTGGAACTTGTTCCTGAAACAGAGCGAATTTGCTGGTTAATCATAAAAACGATAACAGAAATTATTCACCTTTTTCATCTCACATAAGAACTAGTAACCTTTCATCCGCTGTCTGTTGAGCTTCAGTCTACATAAGTGGATATCGCAAGTCGTGTGACTCACTCACACATTCAAACGTGGGAGACACACTGGGATGTTTGTGAACCTGAGCGGCTAATCTTGCACACAAACACAGTGGAAACAACAGCTGCAGTAATAGCCTAGCAAAGAGCAATCAATGAGCCGTAATTGGTGCATCGCAGGTGCTGCACTCTCTCCATCTGTACGTCTTCCATGGAAACACTCATAGAACAACTTGCCTGCCTCGTGCCCTGTGATTGGCTTGCATCTGTCGTTTAGAGTGGGGTTCTGCAACCAGCGGCTCAGTGCATCCCTGGTGTTTTTCCGAAAATGTTTACAAATTGAAAAATATTGGGGGAGAGAAATATACAGGGACACCTTGCTACTTTGTGCTTTGGTTTTGCCGGTTCACTGCTTTGAGGATTTTGAATTTAATTGTATTTATTTTCATTGATATCAATCTATCGTGCATGGTGTTCTACAGCAGACCACACACAGTAAATGTTGCCACGGGGCCACAATAGGGAGGGCTTTGCATGTTAGCTGGACGTAACTGTCACTGTTATAGGCTGGTGTATGATGTCGGTTAAAATTGGGCTGGTGCACAAGTCAATTTGTCCACCAAAAACAAATGCAAAGCACGACAACAGTTAGTATTGAATGCTTTCCGTGTTTTTCGTCTGCCGTGGTGTGTTGATTTCTACATTACACATGGAAACCGAGCAGCCGCAAGAGAATTGAAAATGAATGAATTCAATGTTTGGAAGTTGGAGGAAGCTGAAAAAACAACTTTGACGAGTTTTTAAATGAACCACAACCAAACTCAACTTTTGCTCTCGCTGCTTTTTTTTCAATACAAAAACTTGTCTTACAACCATGCTTGTCTGTGTGATTGTCAGGTAGTCGCGCGGCCAGGGTGTTTTATGAGTCGATGAATAGAGAAATCTAACCAGCTACGGAGAGTGCACCTTTCAACAGGGTGCGCCTCATGGTTGTGAAAATACTGTCAATCTAATTGAATTGTCTTAATTATCATTGATATCAATGTAGTGTGCATTGGGTTCTGGACAAACAGCACACAGCAAATGCTACCACAAGGGGCAGGGTACGTGTGTGTAATGGATGACCGTGACTGTGTCTGCGACAGTGATAGGCAGATGTATGATGTCAGTCAAAAAGCCGGGGTGGGCGGGTGTTAAGTCAATGTGCGCACCAAAACAAAATGTAAAGCATGGCAACAGCTAGTATGCTAAAGGCTTGTTACATTGAAAAGAAATTCATCAAGTCAATTGGACTCCTAGGAAAGTCAGGAGTTGTATTTGTATAATGAAGATAAAGACTTTTCTTTCAACTGCAATTATGTGATCTGTGTTGTATTTGTAGATATGTAGTTGTTATTTTGTCACAGTTGTAAACTCTGAGTAGGTAAAGACGTTATTTTGAGGTTAGTTTGACTCTTGGGGCTTTTATGAAAGGGCATCGCTACTTTGCGAATTTTTACGTTCCGCAGGGGGTTCTGGTCGCTATTAACCGCGATAACCAAGGGATTACTGTAATTTTTGTTTTAATATAGTTTCTGTAGGATGACAAACATGAGACAAACACTTTCAACATTTTTCAAAGCAATAAAAGTGTATAAAATAAATATTGTATTTCAACTAGGGTAGTAATTCTGTTACTATGACACGAGAGGGAAGATCAGCTAGTACAAGTTCACGGGGTGGGAAATAATGGGTTTGACTGCGGCACTTTCACTAGTATCTGGTTGTAAAGTTACAGGATACAATAAAGTCATATAATTTGACGGGAAGTCGCCGCTCTCAGGCTTAACTCTTGACTGGAGAACTTATCTGCAATGCAAATCTCCAGTGGATCTCTCCTCTGCTTCTTTTCCTCTTTCTCCATTGTCCCCTGTTAGAAGAGCCCCGCCTTTTAAAGGGGCAGTGTCACAAGCCAGGTGGCTGTTAAACAAGCCAGCAAATGTGTGATAGGCCAGTGACCCCAAAGGTAAAGACCAAAACATAACCCCACAGAAATCCAACTTAAACTGTATTAATGTGAGTTTATTTACTTTACCTTTTCAAAAGGCTCTTATTTTATTTCTATAAATGCATGCTGGGTTTAATTAACTCTTTTTGTTGACCAGACTTTTGATAGCAGGCTACTATAGCTAATATAGAATAAAGAAAGAACAATAAAGTAAGAATAAAACCTTATTATTTTTGCTGCTCCAGACCATTTGTTTTATTTGGTCCAATATCGCTCTTTCAACATTTTGGGTTGCCGAACCATGACTTAGCTTCTTTCCCAAAATGGTTTTGGAAAATCCTCATCTCACCTGCGCGCATTGCTGGTGTACACAATAAAAACGAATGGACGCATTGTTGCACACATCATCTAACTTGCGCGCTCACCCTCTCTCCACTGAGCAACTACAAGCAGTTTGATGTTATCGATCGGTATCGCACCCTACAGTTTTCTAATTAAAATCAGCCTCAGCACTTGGGAACAACCCCAGTGTGATTGCTGCCTCCCTGCCAACCGCATGCACACACAATCAACTTGAACGGATGTGCAAATAGTGAAGAGGAAAAAAGATTGGGTGTGGACAGAGCAGTCTGTTGCAGATGGATATGACTTTTGGTGGATTAGAAAGTGGATTAGGAACATGTGAGAATATGGCAAATGGTGTTGAACCTCTTGTGGGAAATAGGAGAGGTGAGACAATAAATGGCCCCCGAGAGATGGATAATAAACAACAAAATTCTGCTCTACACCGACATGGCCATTCATAACCTTGCCCCTCCCTAACTCTCCGACCTCCTTCACATTGCCACGCCATCCTGCACCCTCAGATCATCTTCCTACCTCTATCTCACTATACCCCCTGCCCGCCTCAGCTACATGGGGAGCGGAGATTTCAGCCGCTCTGTCCCCCAGCTCTGGAACTTATTGCCGCCTGACCTCTGAAATTCTGCAACCCTGTCCACCTTCAAATCCGGACTCAAAACTCACCTCTTCCTATTCTTGACCAAATGCCTCAAGCACCGCCCCTTTTAACAACAATGTGTTTTATTGGCTATTTATAACTTCCTTGTTTTACTCTAGTTTTACTCTTGTTTCACTCTTCATTTATTGTTCTGTCCTACTCATATGTACATTGGGTGTCCTGAAAGGCGCTTCGAAATACAATGTATTATTGTTGTTATTATTATTATTAGAAAACCTGGTGGATTTTGATTTTTAAACAATATTCTGTAAACAACATATTAATCAAAATGCGCTGTTTTGGTGGCCCTTAAAATATATTATTGCTTGCAATTGCTCCAGATTGACTTCCATTTTAAAGGTGGAGTGTGTCATTTTAGGTGCCCTTAAAAAGTTGAAAGTGGAATATTTCTTATTACTTACTTGACAATCCCCAACTCAATCAAAAGAGTTTTTATTAGCTTTTTTCCACATCGCCTATGTGCTCTTATTTTACTTTTAGCAATGTTGTTCAGAGACTCAAAACATATTCAGAAGTAGGAAAGTGGGAAGGGGTGGAGGATGATTTCACTCTCGTTCTCTGTGTTTTTGTTAGTCTAGCCTGAAAACTGTAGAAAAACGCCTGATTCAAATACAGCCCAAACGCAAACCCAAAACCCCAAAAAGATGAAAATATTTTTTAATACTTGAGGAATGAAATGACTGAGGCTGTGATCATGACTTTAAACCAGAGATTAGTAAATTGTAAAAAAAAAAAATTGTAAAAGTTTCGGACACGACTTTTAAATAATGTGAGCTAGCACATCTACTTAGAAATCATCAAGGAACCAATTGGGGATGGTGTCATGTTA
Organism: Urocampus carinirostris; assembly: GCF_059441175.1. NCBI lineage: Eukaryota > Metazoa > Chordata > Actinopteri > Syngnathiformes > Syngnathidae > Urocampus > Urocampus carinirostris. The sequence continues at coordinate 41,459,446 of NC_142351.1, forward strand.
AATATTTTAATCTTTTTCTATGCAAATATTGTATATCTCTTCATTGATTTATGACAAATTACATCTCGATTATATAACTTGCCTTCAGAAATGAAAAAGAAAACTATTGATGTACTTATTTGCCCATGTTGACAAAGCTCCCTTTTTGGCATCAAATACCCTATATCAAAAACATATATAACCCACAAGAGGAACACATCAGGAAAAGGAAGCCTTTTTGCCAGAGATTATTCATATAAGATGCATTTCATGTGTTTGAAATCAGATATTTGCACGGATTCTCGTTCAGATACATTTTAAACCCAAGCTTTAGCTGTTTGATGGCTTTAATCTAGCTGAATCATATATTGTTTTAATTTTTCTCCTTGCACTTGGTGTACTGAGCATTGGCAAATAAATAATTTTGTATCCATATGTTTTCTGGCGTTATATTTCGAGTATCCTCTAAACTAGTGTTGATACTTCATGCGTTTGAAATAAGTGTACTTATCTTCTATGTCAGAAACTAGTGTCTAGTTTGTTTGTTTGTTTTTCGAAAACTAGCTTCTACTTTTACACAAAAAACTAGGATCCTCTTCTTTTGCGCGAAAGGCAAAAAGATAGCATTACGTTTTTGCATGACAAAATTAAACATTCCCTTCCTTTCCACCAAAAGCAGTGTTGTCCCTTGCACTCAACT